>NC_137457.1:302580858-302703358 GCF_964235325.1 Thermobia domestica | reverse complement strand
ATTCCTTCGTTGCGTATTTGAGTATTATTATGTTTGTATGCATGTGCATATCTAGAATTCCTTGTTACAACTGAGCAGGACCGGTCTTAGGTAGTGCGGGGCCCCCAGGTTTACAATTAACTTGCACCAATGACTGTAGAACCTATATATATATATATATATATATATATATATATATATATATATATATATATATATATATATATATATATATATAGCGCTCTTCCTGCTGATCTAGTGCTTAGCGCGTGCGCTTGTAGTGTGTATAGTCTCAAGCATGCGCGCCGACTACGTGAGTCGTAGAGATGCAAAAAAGCCGGCATTTTTGAATCGATGGTTTTTTTCACATAAAAGCCGGCTGTTTTGGAAAAAAAAAAAGAGAATTTTGGAAATTTTGGCTTTTTTCATTTTCATGATTTTTCTATCTAAATAGCTTTCTTATAGTATATTCTATAGTTAGATAAGAATTCCATGACCTAAATGCGATATTTCGCTCTGAAATTCACCATCAAGATGGATGGAGCACATGTTTTACGAATTAAAGCTAACATGAAGAATGTAGTATTTGAGGGCAATTTTAGAGGCTATTTAACTTTATTTTAACTTTTGAGTTATCGACATTTTTTTCTTCTCTAGATCATTTCAATTTGTCATCCGTGTTTCATTTCTAAGAACTTAGTACTCTGGCTTCTAGCGCAAAAGTTAAACTTACGTTTTTCTATATATTCGTCAAAGCGTACGTTTTCAATATATCCGTCAAACCGTACTTCCACATTTCTGTTATAATGTAGCTGTGAAGTGATTTAGCAATAATTTTCCAGACACAACCTTGAATACCAATTTATACAAATAATCAGTAGCGGATTTAGAAAAGTACTTTAGGAGGGGTTTCTCTGATTGTTTCGTTTTCTAAAAAGTCCTAATTTTATTTGGGAGGTGCTTGAAGTTTATGAGTACAGGCATAACTAATATTTCGTTTTATTTATATGTTTAGCAATAATCTTCCGGATTATTTTATACTGAGAATCAGTGGCGGATTTAGAAAAGTATTTTGGGAGGGGTTTTTTCTTATTAATGTTTGGTTTTTCTAAACATTCGTAATTTTTATTTGACGGGAGCTTAAAGTTTATGACTAAAGGCATAACTAATAGATATTTCGTTTGTTGCAGACATTCCGTAACTTTGGGGAACAGGCTTCAGTCTAAAAGACCTCCCTCCTAACCTTCGCAAAACCGTCGCTGCTGGTAATTAGTAATAATAACGATTTAAAAACAATAAGAAAGGAAGTCGGCCAACTCACAGTACACGTACTATTTCTACATTCACAGATGGAATGAAGAAAAGCTTTGTCAGAATGGTCGAATGCTGGGTTGAATCCCGGACTTCCCGATAGAAGCGCAAAAGCTAACCACTCAGTCATGTTTGTTGTGCAGTTGTATTTAGCTTAACTTAAATATATTCCGTAGTCCTTTTTTTTGGGGGGGGGGAGTTCCGTAATGATATGTTGAATCCCTCTTGTTAAAAATTAAGAAAACTTGAGGATTGGGTAAACCGTGATGGTGGTTATATAAAACTTAACTGTAGAATTTCAAGAATAAACAGAACCAAACGCTTTAGATGTGCAGCCTAATATTTCTCTTATGTTTTATTTTAATTTTATTTTGTTTCAAAAAGAGGGTATGGAATATTTTGAAGTAAAAATACTACATACAGTTTTGCTAGTTATTTATGTATTTTTTAAAAAGAAGTGTTAACTTTTAGGGTTGGCTGGTTTACAACATTTTTTTTAAATAACTGGTTTAAACCAAAAAAATAAAAAGAACGAAAAATGCGAATGGTGTGAATTTCATGGTGACGTTTCCACATATCAAACCATCTGCATTAGTTTTATTTCCCTTTCACCTTTTAATCAAGGTGTCCCATGTTCAATTCTCGGTCGAACCACAACTAGGGCTGTTCTGATAATCGAGTAATCGATAACAATTCGATAATATTTCAAAACCGTTTCATCGATAAAGAATTTTAATTTTATCGAATTATCGAACTTTCGAGACCCCCGAAATGTTTGAGGCTCTCGAAATGTTCGAGACTCTTGAAATGATCGAGACTCCTGAAATATTCGAGACTCTCGAAATGATCGAGACTTCTGAAATATTCGAGACTCTCGAAATGTTCGGGGCTCTTGAAGTGTTCGAGGCACTCGAAATGTAAGAAACATTAGACAACTTCGAGACACTCGAACTGTTCGAGAGTCTCGAAGTGTTTAAATGCAGCAAGTACAGAAATATATCAATATGATCGCATTTGTCGAGTCGCTTGAATATTTTTAAAAATTCGGAATTATCGGAGTGTTCGGAAGAAACAATGTATTCGAGGTTATCATAGTTGTATATAATATGTATTGCATATATGCAGGGTGTTCATTTTAAAATTTCTCTCCTTAGCAATGAAAGGAAAGGAAAAGGTTTTTTTTTTCACAGATCTGTACAAGGTTTAAGCAGTCTGTCAGAAGAGAGAAAGAGGAAGACAAAACATGCATCACCCGAATAGAATTGGAATCCAAGACACCATTAGTCTATTAATAGTCACTTTGTCGGTTGCGCCAATAACAGGACAGGTAGAAAAATAATTTTACATATGATTTCGACAAATACAACTTTGCAATAACTTATCAGATGAAAAAAGTTGTTTGACTAGTTTGGCTGCAAGAAGGAATCATTGGAGAGGTGAAGAAACCGAATTGTCCATCACTATTTTTGATAATACCCGAAACTTCGATAATACTCGAAATATCGATAATACCCGAAATGTCGATAATACCCGAAACTTCGATAATACTCGAAATGTCGATAATACCCGAAACTTCGATAATACTCGAAATGTCGATAATACCCGAAACTTCGATAATACTCGAAACTTCGATAATTTCAAATACTCGAACGGTTTCGAGTAACCGATGACAACTCGATAAATTTTCACTCCCGAAGTTCGATAGGTCCTCAGCCTTATCGAACACCCCTAACCACAACCCTTCTTTCATGCGTAAACCAAGTAGCGGTTCGGATGTCACTTTAAGCGAAAGTCTTCTCCTTGATAACCTCGGTATTACGTAAGGATGTTAAGCCTAAACATACGAAACGAAACCAAATTGTATATTTCTGCATGCCTAAATGCCTGTTGTTTTATAAAGAAGCCAATATTGCTTAAATATATTGATAGAAATTGGCAAAATTTATCGATTGCCTACGTAGCTTCCAACATTAGCTTGGATTGGACTTTCAATGATATCTACGTACTAAATTTGTAATTTAATACCTCAGTTTTAGCGTACTGATTATGATACGTTGACCTTTAAATTTTACTTGTAAAGCAATAACAGGATTTTCCCGTTATTGTTTTACATTTCAAGTAATGACGGGATTTTTCCGATGTCTAGGGTGGGAGCTTCTCAATTTAAGACATTTACTGACCGGACTTCTTTAAGCTTATGGGACTTCTTCCAGCATAACCCCGCTGTTGCATAACAACACCAGGGCGAAACAAACTTATTTCTGTGAATATGTAATATAAACACATAAAGCAAAATATCTAAATCAAAAAAACTGGTTTAAACCAAAAAAGCCTGCTTTAAACCAAAAAAAGCCTGGTTTAAACATCCCCCCCAAAACGGGTTTTTGGCATTTTCAAAAACAACCATGGTTCTTTCCAACTCTGCTTACTTTTGTATATAGGAAGTTAAAAACTTCTTATTATATACATTGGTTGGAATTCATAATGTAAATATGTTGAAGTAAAATTGTTTGAAATATCTTTTCGAAATTCATAGTTTATTTTCGAGGTTTTATATTATTTTCAGCATCAACCACTAATTAAATGACTTTTTGTATTATAGAGAAGCGAAACAAAGTCTGCTTTATCAATTTAAAGCAGAAATTTGAAAAAACCCAAAATTTCCCAAGCAAAAAAGCGAAGCAAAAAACCGAGTTTTTTCCAAAAAAGCCGGTTTTTTCCGAGCCCTTACATCTCTAAAGAAAACATAAGCAAAGAACTATGTACATTATAATGATAATTTGTGTTAAAATTTCGGCAATTTGTCACAGCATTCGTCAGACACATTATCCGATGAAGGCAACAACAGATTATCCGAGCTACATATTCGCAGTGTTTCAAATGTGGCTTTTGAAATCTATGAACAAGATTGGTTTTGCATCCTTTGTCAACAAAATTTAGTTGAAGATATGATACAGAGTGTTTTGTGTAAAGTCTGATACATGAGTCTTGTGCTGGTGTTTCAGGAGATGAACGTGCATTCCAATGTGATTTTTGGTGCACATAAGGTGTAACTATCTGTTTTCCATAAATATATATACTTTGCGTTTCATAGGATTATGAACAATATTGCTCATTGGATCAACAATATAAATATTTTTTCTTTAATGATGTGTTCTTTCTCGTATTAATAACACTGAGATAAAAGAATGTGATATATCATAGAATTATTAATTTGTTTTACTTGTAGGTTGCATTTCTACTTAGCTTATTTCTAAGGTGTTATTTCTGTGCTCGGTTATTTACGTTGCAGTATTTTTTCTCTTTAAAGATGTATTATACCTCATCTTAATATAAACATAAATAAAATAATGCGATATTCCATGGGAATGATAATTTGTTTTACCCATATGCATTACTGTAAATTTTGCATATGTTCAAATGGCGGTGCAATCTTGGCTTCACATAGTGCGATTTGGGAAACTTGTTACATAAATCGCACCAATCGCAGGCTTCTAAAATATCATCATTTTTATCATGATAATGATAAGATATCGTTAGTCACTGTAAAAGAATTGGAAAACTATAAAGTTTAATACGATCAAAAATCACTTTAAATTTCTTCAAAAGTTTCGAATTAAAACCATTTATGTAAAAAGTGGTACGATTTTGACTGCTCTCTCCTACATACACAAATATATATCGTTTAATTATGGAAAAGTTATTGCCTGACAATTGGCTTAAACCTGTTTTCGGACATTACTAAATACATCTACTATATGAAATTTAATCATTTCGTTATATGAAGCACACATTCTCCACACAGGAGGCTTATGTAATATGTAAGTTCTTGCTTGCTGTACCAGTGTTTGCTGTTCTAGTCTTACTTGTTGGAACACGTAATAACACTTCTGGAACTAATTTTGGACAGTCTATTTTATCGTTTAATAATTTATGTAAGAACAACAGATCAAATACCCATCTCCGTTTTTCTAATGTTTGAAAACAAAATTTGTTACTAAGTCTTCATAGGGAACATACTTTGGGAAGAAACCGAATTTCTTCTATGCAAGCATTAAAAAAATTAAACTGTATATTTTCTATTGCATCCGAGTATCTAGTGACATTTGGTGTCCAAACAGTACAACAGTACTCTAATTTTGACCTCACATACGAAAAATATAACCTTATAAATCTTGATTCTTTGTAGAAATATCCTATAAATTAAACCTAGGTTTCTATATGCACTACTCGTTATTGCGTCAACGTGTTGAGCAAAGGTTAATTTGCTATAAAATACAACTCCTAGATCTTTGATAGTATTTGGGGTAGACAAAGAAGTCCACTTATTGTATACGCAAAGTTAATTGGATTTTCTTTCCTCATGAAAGAAACATTTGGACACATTCAGGACTAATTTATTCTTATCACACCGTATTTGAACTCTCTCTAGAGCCTGTTGGAGTTTCACGCAGTCATCATATGAGTAATCCATTTCCAAAACGACAATTGTTCATTTACAGAAAATCCCAGAAAACTTTTTTTTTTTTTTTTTTAAGTGCAGGATCTGCATGTTTTGTAGAACTGGGAATACCTCAGTGCGTTCATATGAAAAACCTGAACATCCTCACATATTTCCAGTTCTACAAAAAGCACCTATCCTACAGTTTTTCTCGTTTTTTTGGGATTTTCTGTAAATGGACAAGAGCCGTTTTGGAAATGGAGGACTCGATTGAACTTACTTTGGAGTATATTTTGAGATCGTCGGCAAAAAGAACAACTTAAGAAGTTTTAATACACAGACGAATATCATTAATAACAAGAAGAAACAACAGAGGACCTAGATTATATCCTTGAGGGACTCCCGATAGAGTATTGAACTTGAAAATTACCGGTAAAACAAAACATTGTCTAGGATTATTCAACTGGCACTCCCTCCAGCCCTCTGTGCGAAGAGTATTTTTTTTTTTTTAATAATGGAATTTAATATTTTGTATCGTTATTTGTATATTCTACGCTATTACTACGTATGTTGATGTGTATCAAGTTCAGCATAAACAAGAAAAGCACTCGATTTTAATAATTCAAAAACCAGGTTTTCATTAACTTTTATGTCTTAACTATAAAAGCTTTAAAACAAATTGACATAATACCAACTTTTTGTCCTACATTATGATCTTACATTCCATATTTAAATCTAGGAGTACAGAATAAACTCTGCTTGTTTTTCATTGGGGGGGGGGGCGCCTGGGAATTCTCGCCCCGGGCGCCTACAACGGCTCTGGTTAATAACATAACAAAACTTAAGAAAAACTAAATAAAACGTTAAATTCCACTATTACTAAAACTTAGCAACAAATTAAACAATTTTAAATACATTTATTTTCAGCACCTCACAACAATTACAATGTAACCTTCCGAGCTTTCTTGTCTATAAAATCCCTGATAATGAAATCTATGTCAATGTCTTGAACAACGTCTCCTGAAAGGAGGAGAACATAGTGTTCGGTTTCTTCAGTATAGGAGCATTATGCTCTTTAATTTTTTCAATTTCAATTTCGTGATCAAAATTAATTTTAGACATTATTTAGTTTGTTACAATGTTTATATTATGTTACATGTTTCTTATATGTCCGGTGCCTCTACTCTCCATTAATTTTTACAATTTAGTGTAAAAACAACTCCACGTAGGCCAATTCGTCCTATATTGGGCCATCTTTACATTTATAATTTATATCAAACCTACTTACAACAAAACTAGTGAAACAGTCAACTGGGCCTTACGGCTGTGACTTTCGTTATATAATCTCTCAAGGGAGATAATAGAATAGAACGTCGAACATCATGGCGAGTCCCACAAGGCGCTCCTGGTACATGGTAGATTTCAAACAAATTTTAATTAATTTCAGTTTTGAGAAGCTCCTTTCGCCTGAAGCCACGCTGACAGGAAGAGTGAGGACAATTCTGAGTGCAATTGATACATTAGGGAAATTATCAGTCAGCTGGTTACTCGTCAAGTACATTAATACTTCAAAAGGGCTTTTAGTATTTTCATCTGGTAGTAGAGAGAGTAAAATTAATAGTTCCTGTTGAAGTTGGAAACCCTCAATATCACAATGCTCTTCATTTGTTAAAGCCACCTGAAGGTCAGCAACTATTGCAATACTATTATTATTATTATTATTACTACTACTACTACTACTACTACTACTACTACTACTACTACTACTACTACTACTACTACTAATAATAATAATAATAATAATAATAATAATAATAATAATATCAACTTTTCCCAGTGGTAGGTTCAATAAAGTAAGTTCACACATTTGAGCATTTATTATTATTATTAAATTAAGTAATACAGCGAAATCTCTCAAAACTGACATTGGTGGAACTGATTATTTGTCCGTAAATGAGAGGTGTCCCTGAAAGGAAGGGGCAAGGGAAGGAACATCACACATGTTTATGGCATGGAAAAATAAGAAAGTTTGTCCTCTTACGAAGATGTCCACTATTGAGAGATGCCCGTTAAGAGAGGTTTCACTGTATTAGGAATTAACCTCCACTATTTTACCTAGTAACTACATGTGAATTGATTACATACGAATTATTGTAGTCTAATTATTTCGCAAAATTCTGCTATTATTTCAATTTATTCACCCCAGCAAGTTTTAGTGGGTGATTTTTTTCTTTTAAATATTAATTGGGAAAAAATTCCCTCGTCCCACGCTGAAATCACATTCGTTTAGTAATTAATACTGTACATAATTCCAATTTCATTTCATTTAATATTCTAACCCTGTTGTTAACGTTAATTGTTGTAATATTATTTGATCTCTTAATCTCCGTTCCTGCCCCTCCCTGGCTACGTTATTGTCTCTGAATATCTTTCATAAGAAAATTATTCATTGATTTAGTTGTTTTCCAGAAATTCAGTTTTTCAATTTACAAATATGTTGTATCTTTCTGTTTTGTCTTCTTTAATATACCCTAATTTTAATAATCTCAGGGTTTATAGTGGTCTGCTCTCTTGTAAATAGTGGAAAAGTGATCAAATATGGCCAAAAGCACACAAAAAGTGACCAAAATCTCATCATGCCGCTTTTTCCCTTTGTCAGCTTCTCCATCACCTCTCTCTTTGTTTGTTCTTTTGTTTCTTCTTTACTTCTTTTTGAGCTTCCTCCTTTCTTAGGTTTTCAAAGTATGCTTTGTAGTTACGGTAAGCAGACTTAGCAGATGTAAAAAGCTTCTGAGTAAGTGGAACCAGTTCTGGCCTGTTTCCGAATTTCTTTATCCCAGACATTATATTTAACTTCGCATTAACAGTTCTCAAAAACGTGAAATATTCAAATTCATCACCCACTCTTAAAAAGAACATACAAGAAGCATGACACAAGACGAACATGATGAACCACACAAACACTCACACAACGTTGAACGGAGCATTAACTATTACGAAAGAAAACTAAAAGGTTATTATGATAGAAGAAAGAATAGACACAGAAGGGTTATCAACCCCACCTTGAGAGCTTAAGCATCCACCAACCGTCCACTGTCCTTTAGAAAGAATAAAAGCTGAAGTGAGAATAAAGCTGACTGTTTCACATGTAGGAGCAAGTTCTGAAGCTTTCAGAAGAGTAATGAGTAACAAATTTCTGTCTTTTTCCATTTGTTTTTATATTTTTCTTAGAAAACTGACAATGCAAAACATAAATCACACGAAAAAGTCACTTTAGCTCTCAAAAAAGTAACTTTTAGTGAATTTTTTTTTAAAGTAAATTTTAGTGACCAACTTTAAAAAAAAGTAAATTTTTAGTTAAAAAAAGGGACTCGCTATGAGCCCTATTCCACTCAATGAATTTACGTGAATAAAAATATAGTTTATAAAAATTAAGCTAGCACCAAATGCGTTCCTGCATAACACTAGACTCAGTCTAAAAAATATATAATTCTTACTTCGATCGATCTCTTCATTTCTAAAAACGTCTTGACTACACCCTTCTAACGTCCGTTCGTTGATACACCACTTGCAGAGCAGGCTCGAAACCAGCCACAGAGCTTTGGGGTCCATGAATATGTTAGGAGGGGTCAAGTCATTAAAAATTCTCTTATAAATATCTAAATTGTGCTTTTGTATTGAGCTCTGGACTGGACATGAAAAATTTAGGGAGGGCCGGACCCTCCTTAGCCCCCTTCTGTTTGCGAGCCTGTTCCAGAGTAGCACTTACCAACTGAATCTGGTATAGGCTTATTACTATATTGTCATATTTTTCCTTATTGAGGAGAAGGTAGGTGAATGACCGCTCAAGACGTTGCCAATTTCAGTAATCTGCATCTGTCCATCAATCTCTTTTCTCGGAAACGACCGCGGAGCCCAGGAGGGTAGGTATCAGTGGTCTGTTTTGTCAATTGTTTCCATCGAAACACCGCCCGAAACAATGAGGTCATGTGGTTCTCGAAGCCGTACATGAGAACGAGGTCGTTTCGTATTTTGAAGTGAAATAAATAAATAAGAATAATATTATATTTCCTAAACGCTAAACCTTTTTTTAACTTGATGTAATAAATAACCTATATGATACGATTGATACAATTGTATTTGGGGGAGTATTCCTTTTCCTTTCAGGGGTGTGAGTAAGAAATTTGGAGGGGTGTTAGGGGGTTTTGGGGGTGTAGATTACTCCCTGACCCCCAGGTTGAGAAATCCTGCTATAGAGAAATCGTATCTTTCTGTACTTATATTTATTAATATAAACATACAGTGGTGTATTTAGGATTTTGTCTCGGGGAAGGCTATGCACAACACGTGAATAAACACTCATATTTTTCCTTTTGGGTGCCGATGCCGACAAATTTTAATGAAGTTCATTTTTTTCCTAAACGAACAAATTTATTTCGGGGGGCGGCTTAAGCCCGATAGCCCTCCATCTAAATGCGCCACTGTGAACTTACAAATTAAATAAAACACTATAATAGACATTACAGAAGATATACCTAGGTAATGAAAGTGAAACATGATTTCAGTATCTGCTTTTTTATGTAGTGAGATGTTCTCAATTAATTATATTCATATGAAAAATAAACACTGAAGGAATCTACAGAAACAACTACAAAAATAAAATCAACACTTCTCAAAGGTACGCTCATTATGGAATTTGTTAAAGTCCTGAGTTTTCTTTCAAATAACCAAACACGGAGTAACACTGGAAAAACTCAAACTGCTGTACTGAAGCAAAGAAAAATATTTTATGCATCTCCGTAATTACGAAATTTACACACATATTCTTTAATATTAGGAGCCGCATTACACGCAGTGTGTGCCCACTGCAAACAATTTCCACACCTAAACCAAAACTCGTTGGTTTTTTTTTTCAAACTCCTTACATATTATATGATGCAAACATCATCAACATCATTTTCATCAACACATAGATCTGCAGAATTAACATCATCACAGTCTGACGATCTTTCAAACTGTAAACACTTTTTTCCTTTTCAACAGAATTACATTCATTTCTCCAAATTGAATCCCTCTCTTCCTGCTTTCTTTGCTTTCGTGATGACTGTTTCCTTTCGTCCTTAGCCTGTAATTTGTGTTTCATTGATGTTGCTTATAAAATCATTATCTTGGCTGCTCAAGTTGGTTTCGTCTTCATGTATTTGACGTGTTCTACGCCATAATTCGTAAACCTTTTGTACGATTAATTATAATGCAATAGCCCATAATTCTTTCATGATCATTCACTTGTCTTAATCATCGTATCTCTTAGCCCAAAGGGCATAACGTGGGACGTTAAACTAAAAGATTTTATTTTATTTTATCTTTTACCTGTCATTAAGTGCGGAGTTAAACAGCTGATACGCAGGCAAGAAGCCACAGATAATGTGTCATCTGCTACAGACGGAGAATTTAGCAACTACTAGCTTTCTCAAAGAGAGGCAAACTGTTGCCATCTAGCGATTATTCATTAAAACTTTAAGAAAAAATAATAATTTACATCTTTGCTTGATAATATTTATGTTATTCAACTAAATTACCTAACAACAGGAATACATTTTAATTAACACAAATTAGTCCTTGCTTGATTAGATTACCAAAAGCGAGGAAAGTGGCAAGAAATAAACAAATCTTATCAGTTAATTGACTGATGTAGAATATGATCAAGAACCGTCTCAAACATATCCTGTTACCATGGGCACCCGAAGAAAATTTTCTAGGGAGGCCCATCTCCATGGCTGCTATATTAGTCTAGTATTTAATATACGTGATTTGCTATATTACGTATACATTTTCGTGAGCCGGGGGACAGCCCACCCTTCGGATGCCCATGCCTGTCACAAATATTATGAAATGCCGATATGAATATGTCCAAAGGAGCAGAAGAAAAATGCCTACACAGCGTTGCAACGTTTAACACTTACCAAAATTATTGTAGTTACACAATAAGAATATTTTGCTCTTTAATTAATCCTATGCAAATACGTAACAACTAATCATTTCACTTTACAAAATCAAATTTATAAGTGTAATCGAAATATTTCTTGCGTTTTTGTGTTGTGTGATTACGGATATTGTGCGAAAAAGGGACATTCTGCTATTTTAGATGAGTATAATTAACATGAGATACGTAAGATGTGATGCTTGTGGCGGAGCATCTCGACATGAATCGTATATTTTATGAGGCGAGCTTTTGGCCCAGGACATTAGTGACGCTTCACCGAAGTTAGCTCGGTAAAAATTTAACGTTTAAATGCTACAATATTTTTAAAACACCTAGGTATGTACTAATTCTTGTATACTGGATGTAGCGATAAAATTTACTACACTAATCCCCACTTAAATTACTTTTAACGATGTGATTTCCCTCAAGAACCGCCATTGAATGGTTTTGGCCCAATGTGATGCAAGATGCAATATACCACGTTGAAGAAAAGTTTCGTTCTCAATGCTGATATTAAATATGAAAGCACAAGTAAAAAAGTAAAAGAATCCCGTCTGATTTTGCTGGCTTGCCTGCCACCTAGCTGCCACACCTAGGCGCTACCTCATTTCTGCTCGACACGCTCGCTTCAGGCTGCTCGGTATTTTTACTTACAGCAATTAGAGGTTTGATTTTGCAGTTATGCTTTAAAGGCTTTCCAGAAAGAACGGTGCAGTATACATCGTTGTACAGTATATTTACAAAGTTAGGCCCGAAAAGGCCCAAGAAATATGGTTGTATATTTAAAAATTTACTGCGCAGGCCTGAAGGGATATATGCTTTGTAGGCCCGAGCCCGTGCAGACCTCTACCGTAGTAATATTTAACCCCATAAAAGGTCTAATTAACTAGTCTTAATTCTTCAAAATTAGATGCTATCGTTTTCCGAAGGAGATAGCACTTATTCTCTGAGGTATGCGATGAATAGCAAGGAGGAAGTTCTTCCGGAAGATGCAGGTGAAAGATCTGAAGAACTGATATCAACTTCTCAGGATGCCCTCTGTGTTTGAGGTTCACCAGTGTCAACGATGCAAAGAGGTGCTCTTCCTGTTGACCATAGATTCGACGTGGCAGGACACGTGTAGTAGCATCTCGTTTGTGAACAAGCTTTCGAGCATTTTATGTGAACTTCAATTTACCCCTTTTCAAATTATTCTTGTGCTAAATCAGTGTCAGAATGCGAATAAATTCGATTTCTCCAGGAGAATCCAAATCCAAAGAGTACGAATTGAATATATGCGGAATTTGGTTTTTAATATCTTATTTTGGTCTGCAAATGGTCAATCGTTCCGTCGCGGAAAATATTATTTCTCGGAAAAGAGTTCCTTCTGCTTCACATGCGAAACTCCTTAGAACATTAGAGTGGGTAATGATCCAAATCAAAAGTTTTGAATCATGTTCTCAGAAATAGCGATACGAGTGGGAAAGCGAGAGCATTTTTAAGCACAGATTACGATCGCTAACAACTAACTCCAGAAAAGCTTCGTGTGCCATAAATGCAATGCGGCGATAGCCACAAAACGGTGTTTTATTGTATTGTAATCCACACAGGGTTCGTCACCAGTCATGCTGGTGTCTAGTAGCGTCTTCGAATCTCTTCCACATGATTTATTTTATATAGGCTATATGTTATCACAATTTCCCAAAACGATAGAAATATTTTTCATAAAAAAGGAAAGAAGTGAAAAAAATCATTTGTTTGAAAGATTGCATAGAAACTTGAATAAAAATAAAAAATTACAAGACAAAAATGCATGCGTTACGTAACGAAGACGTAAACCCTCTCCACCATTTTGTCGTGTTACGTAATACGTTGACGACTCCTAATATTTTCAGTGAATTCCCCAATCCCGTAATATATTCAGATTAACACATTGTACAGAACTGTTTTCAAATCTGAAAATTAATGCAGGGGGTGTTCCTGGTTTGTGTGTGGCATGTAAATTGGACTCCTTTCATAGTGCCAAAATTACTTAAACGGTAATACTCATATTGAGCTGTGATATCCATTAGGATTGCTTAAATGGCATACATATAGAAGAACTACAGCTCGCTAACCACAATTGTTACCAATCATTATAACAAATCTCTCCTATCTTGTGCCACACTGATGGATTTAGAAGAGGCATTTGATCGGATTTAGCGTCACGGCTTATTTGATAAACTGCTTAAATCGCATTTTCCTGTTTCAAGCAGGATTTTCTGTTTCCTTCAAGTCGTATATTTTTTTCATACTTAACCGCACGGCGTACATCAGTTTAAAATTCTATCACATCTAGTTTTTTTTCTTTATATATACACAGGAGTTTTGCAACGTCAGCATAAAATACTATTCCATCTAGTATTCCCATATACAAGGCAGGAGTACCGCAAGGCTCTTATTAATCTCCTCTTTCATGCATTCTTCTATATGTATAGGTCTTGCCGCCTCCGGCACCAATACTTACTTATACAAATTCGTCGACGATACAGCAGTTTTGGCACACGAATAAAATTAATACAACAGATTAATATAATTTGCGGGCTTTAAACTTTCTGCAATGATGAAGTAAAGAGAAACTCACAGAGAAACTAGTGACGAAACGTAGTCACTAGTTATTATGTCATCTAAGTACCGAAGAAGTCCAATGTGGTCCGAATTTACTTGGATCACCTTCTTCAAAGAGCTAAAACTGTCACATACTGTTTAATTTATATATATATATATATATTATTTGTGTCTAATTTATAAAGACAATGGCTGATGTTATATATTAAGAGAACTGATAGTTACTCATATTAATTGACCTGTGAGTTGTTACTTAAATTACCTCGGTATTTAAACGTATAGTGATAGTACAGTATTACACTCATGATCAGTGGCGTATTTAGGGGGGGCTTCCGGGCTTAAGCCACCCCGAAATCTTACTTACTATAGTAAAGTATATGAAATATCTTGCAGAATTTTCATATTTTCAGGCAAAGCCCCCCCCGAAAGTTAGCAAAGCCCCTCCCGAAACAAAATCGTAAATACGCCACTGCTCATGATAATGCTCTATGAATATTTATGATAGTTAATATGTTAAAGAAAAAAATTCTGGTAGTATAGATTTATTACAATGATTCTTACTAATGTTATATTACAACATTATTACAATCATGCAGACTTATTGAATTCAACAATCAAAACAATAATTCATTAATTAACTAAACTTAAAGGAGCCTGCGTATTCAAATAACAATAAATTAAATAATCAAAATACTAACGAGTTATGCTTTAAGAGCAATTCTCAATGAGGCCTTGCAGGAGACCACCATAAAGAAATTACGAGATTAGAAATTAGAGGTTAGAGAGATTAGGGATTAGAAATTAGAAATTACGAGATTAGAAATAGACCCCCGATTTTGAATTAGAGACTTAGATTCAAAAAGAAAAGGTTAAACTTACATTCCAAAATCGAGGGACTCTTTCTAATCTCGACGTAATATAAGCTGATGATATTTATCGTCGGAATTGGAATCAGAGAGAATGAATGAATGTCGTTCTAATTTTTCAAGTTTATATATCAGTCTGAGAGACCATTTTCACTGTTCAGAAAAGTAAAAACAACCAGTCCTTGTGGCTTCTTTTCGTAGTGGGTTTTTCTTCAAAATTATTTGTCTTGTGACGTTTCCAAGGGCACCCATAAGGGGGAAAGGTGGGGTACTCGGCCCCCCTAATAGGAAATCGTACTTGGGAGTATCGAAAGCCCAATAGAAATTTTATATTAGTTGTAGCAAATGTTTCAAACTATATTTGAAACCTCGCTTATATTTGCCCCCCTCCCCACTTGGAAATCACAACATGGGCGCCCTTGGACGTTTCTGATATTTTTCTTAGTGCAACATAGACAAAATGTTTGTGATAATACAGTCAAATACAAAAGTTTTCGTTTTTAATATTTCAACTAATTTAAAGTTCTAATAACCATGACAATACAGTACATAAGTGTAATTTTTGACGATAATTTGCAATAGCTTTGTAAGTTGTCACAAGATTTTTTTTTTTTTAAATCTTCGCTGCCTTGTTGGTCAGACATGAGGGATTGTTAAATTCTTAAGTCATTACTACAAAGCACTCATAATATTTATGCGGAATATCCCCACCTTTGGTCAAGTAGTTTAGTGTTCAACCTCGCAGAAATCCTTCAATACATTGGAGATTCTAGAGCAACACGCCATTCACTAAGTATTTAGGATCAAACTTCCGTACCGTTACAATGACTTCTGACAACATTGACTTCCCTCCTCTTCTTGAACTCATAGTATACTACACTTAAGGGTTTTCACTACAGCGAAATTAAACTACCGCTAATTTTAGAGTTTTTCTGTAGTATCTTCAAAATAAATAAGAAGATTCGAAAAGCAGAAACGTAGTAAACTAGACAGTACGATTTTGCATGTGATACCGTTTTCACAACTCATCTATCTGCTTTCGATTTGCAACTGTATAGATAGATTCAGCATTTTTTGTGGGTTCTGAAAATAGTGGCATACCAAAAGCAGACAGGTGAATTGTGGTAAAGGTATCACATGCTAAACAGTATCATCTAGTTCATTACGTTTCTGCTTTTCAAATATTTTTTATTTGTTTTGAAGATATTACAGAAAGCCTCTAAAATTAGCGGTAGCTTTAATTTCGCAGTAGTGAAGACCCTTAAGTATACAGCAAAAAGTCTGCAAAGTAACGGATATATTTTTGATTCTGTATTTACTTTCCATCAGGGAATTACTTTCCATATTTAACACTCGAAAACTTACAGTATAACGTCGTCATACTATCTTACGACAACTCTCCTTGTAACAAAGTAGCAGTTTGGCGTGTACACCACGTGAGGAAGTTTGGTTTTGTAGCGAAATACACCGCATACATAGGGACCTCGGTTCGTTTCATTAAGACTCCATGAAATACATGCTAGTAAACTTTTATTTTTAACTTTTTTTTTCAAAGGGAAATTTTGAACAACAACTGATAATATGAATATCTTTGTATATAACAAATAACGTAAAGCCAAACAACAAACAAATAATATAAAACGAATAAAGCTTAATCTTTCAGGGCTCTAAAGGAGCAACTTTGACAGCTCTATGTAACTGGTTTTTAAAGGAGCAAAAATCTTTACGCAATTTTAACACACAAAAAGAAAGAATTTTGCAGTAAGTGCACGAGTTGATTAAATGATTTTTAGTTCGTACCAAATGGAATCTAATTAACAAATACGAAGAAATATAAATAAGCACTACTAAATATAATGATATACCGAAAGTCATTCACTACTACGTCTAAGCAATTTCTAGTTAAGTAGCCAAAAATACCATTATTAATTTCTAAATTTAATTTCCCAAGAAATATTACTAATATCCACTGATCGAAGGAGAAAAAGAAAAGGTTTAAATTTAGAAAACATTAGCCTAATTAAATAGCCTCCCAAGACAGTGAATATAGCAAACTTAAATGTTACTCATACTTATTCTATTTAACTCATTTTTAACGTTATCAAATGGATCAAAAGGAATTCACGTCTTCCTTCTACCTCACCTCTCCATAGAACTAAAGATAACACGTTCAGTTGAACAGGTTTTTGAGTCGGCCACTAGATGTCAGATCAAACGGTGACATCGCAGTCAAGGCTTAGACTCAGCTCACCCTAGCGTTAAAAACGCGAATCACTTAATCAAAGCGAGCATTTACCGTCACATAGATGGATTACAATATCTTTCCAAAAACATTTACTTTTTTTTTTTCTCGGACGAAAATTCACGCTACATAATAAAGTACCTCCCGCCTTTAAAATTTTTTTTTATAAAGATTTTCCAGATAGTGAATTTGAGTTGCAATTTTGTAAAGTTCATATTTCCAATGTCACTCGATAAGAAAAGAATAGATCTTTTACTTGTTGTTTCCCAGGCCTGGATTACTTATATACATACATATTCTTCTTAGTCGAGACATTGCACTGCACTCAATGACAGGATCTTTAAGGTTGATCTCTGGAATTGCTCCTTGCACCAGTTGGATGACAACATTGACAACAGGTCTGACAATAAGACAAGCGTCGTGGACAATACAGATCTCGATCACAATACATTCCTGCAGGATACAAACATAACGAACAGTATTCTTACAAAAATTAACATAAACATAAATACATACACTATTTACATAGGTTCTCTAAATAGACTTTGAATTAACTCCTTTGATTTTTAACCTTGATTTTCATTTACTTTATCATCTGAAGTTCGGGGAGGATAATACTTTTTTATATACATTACATGTCTTTTCAGTTTCTTAGTGGGATCTTCAACAGATTCTAACCATACTGTATTCTTTGTCGGATAATTCAAAATACGGAATGGGCCAGAATATTGCAATGCAAACTTTGGATTGAACTTTTTATCCAAAGAGGCCTTCATTATCCTTTTAACTAGAACTAGTTCCCCTACTTGAAGAGTACAAGGAACTCTCTTTTTGTTATAAAGCTTTTCTTTTCGAAGCCATGCCTTTTCTATATTCGTCATGATCGTTTTGCTGATCTCTTCTTTATTTGTAGAGGACTCTACTATTCCTAAGTCTAAAAGCCAAATTACATCCATTGGGTTGAACATTTTACTCCCTAAGAAAATTTCAGAAGGTGTTTTCTTCGTTTCTGAATTTATACTGACATTCATGGTGTACTGAACTTGTCTTATGAAATCAACCCATTTCGTTTGGTTTTGATGAATGTAAGACCTTAATATTAGACGAATTACCTTATTCTGTCTTTCAACTAAGTTAGAACTAGGAGAGTAGCTAGATGTAGTAACATTTTGAATACCCCTACTAAAAAGAAAGTTCTTAAAGGTCGTAGACATAAAATATGATCCTTGATCATGAACCAGCTTATTACATAAACCATAAAACATGAAGATCTTTTCTAATTTGTCACATATAAGACGTGAACTTAAGGTTCTCAAAGGTTCCATTACAACGAATCTACTAGCAGCATCTACCAGAACTAGGATATATTTAAAACCCTTACTGCTAGGCAAAGGCCCTAAAGTATCTAAGTAATAAGTGTGACATGGATAGATTACTTTCCTGGAATAATACTCTCCGTATTTAAGAGTGTTCCTATCATTTGATTTTTGACAGACAATACATTGGCGTATATAGTTCCTAATTTCATCGAACATATTTTTCCAAGTAAATTTAGATGCTATCTTAGCTATCGTGCGGGAAATCCCACTGTGACCGCCCCCTACAACTTCATCATGATGATATTTTATAACTGTATTTACCATTGATTTTGGCACTACTGCTCTTTGACCACCATTCACTCTACCATGGGTTTTCTTTAACAAAATATTATTTTTAAGACTATAATTTCTTACATCTTCACCACTTTCTATTTTATCTATAATTTCTTTCAACTCCGTATCTTCGCGTTGATATTTATGCAAAGGTTCATTTAATAAAGGCTCCTCCCACAAGTTAAAATACGATACATGTACCTCTTTGCCTTCAAACTCATCAATTTCTACAATTTCCTCTGATGGAGAAGTAAACTCCGTATATTGATAAATACGGCTTAAATAATCTGCAAGATGGTTACGGCGTGAGCGTAGATAAACTACATCAAATTTGTACTTACTGATACGCTCGATCAGATACCCATATTTGCGCTGACGCTTGTGGTTACGCAATATCCAAGTTAGGCTGGAATTATCTGAGAAAACAGTAAATTTTTTAAACAAATATATATCAAATTTCGAAAGTGCTAAACAAAGAGCACGAGTCTCCAATTCGAATATATTCTTAGACCATTCACTCTCTGGAATCGCCTTAGACCAAAAATATACGGGTCGAAGTTTACCTGTATCATCATACTGTGATAAAATAGCACTATAATTTTTACAACTACTATCACAGTGTATAACAAATGGCTCTCGAAAGTCCGGTATTTTCAGGACAACATGATCTACTATTGCCTCTTTAATTTTATTTAACAAATCATCTTCTTCCTTTCCCCACCGAAAAGGGACCCTTTCAGATTTCAACTTGTACAAAGGTGCTAAATATTCTGAATAACCTGGTAAAAATTTTAAATAATATGATACAAAACCTATCAACCTTGCTAATGCTCTCCTATTACGAGGCTTAGGTAGATTCTTTATAATTTCTACTCTATCTGGATCTATTTTCATATTTCCACCTTCAAACTCGTATCCTAAATATTTTATTTTTCTTTTAAACAAAAAGGTTTTTCTGGGAGAGATGGTTATTCCCCATTCTTTTAATCGAGCAAACACCTTTTCTAAAATTTCCTTATGTGTTTCTACGTCATTAGTGTGTATACAAATGTCGTCAACAAACAGATCTAAATGTTCACCAATTAAGTCTTTAAATATTTTATTTAAAACTCTAGTTAATGCAAATCCGGAATGACAAAATCCCATTGGCATAGTTTTGAAAGCTAAGACTCTAGTTGGTGTAGCAAATACAGTGTATTTTTGAGATTCTTTAGTTAGTTTTAACTGAAAATAGCTAAGCTTTAGATCTAATTTTGAATAAATTTTATGACCTCCTATATTTGCTATAGACGCTTCAACATTGGGAGTAGGATACCCTGAAGCTACCACCTTCTTATTAATATTAGAGTAATTTACTACGAGCCGCTTAGACTTGTCATTATTGACAACTAAAAAGCATGGGGACACATAAGGTGAGCTATCTACTTCTTCAACCACATTTCTAGCTATTAGATCGTCTACGAATTTCTCGAGTTCATTCAATTTATGTTTGGCTAGCGGATATGGTTGAGTCACCGAAGGACTCTTATCTTCAAGCTGGATTTCTATTTCATAATCTTTAATTGTACCGAGTTTATCAGTGACTACATCCGGATATCTAGAAATAAGATCTTTAACATAGCTTTCAAGATCAGGTGAATACAAATTTGTTAACACATCTACTGTACCGGTGGTGTGATATTATTGTTTTAAATGTACATGCTCCAACTGAAGATAAGGGTGACGATATAAAAGATAGTTTTTACGAAGAAGTGGAACGGATATTTGACCAACTCCCGCGATACCATATGAAGATTCTATTAGGGGATTTCAATGCGAAGGTAGGACGAGAGGATATTTTCAAACCGATTATAGGGAACGAAAGTTTGCATAAGGAAAGTAATGACAACGGTGTTAGACTCGTGAACTTTGCAACATCCAAAAACCTAATCGTGAAGAGTACAAAATTCCCACATCGCGACGTTCATAAATACACTTGGACATCACCAGACGGAAAAACACATAATCAAATTGATCACGTTTTAGTAGATAGAAGAAGACAATCTAGCATAATTGACGTCCGGTCGTTTAGAGGGGCTGATTGTGACACTGATCACTACCTGGTAGTAGCTATAATACGGGAGAGATTATCGTTGAATAAAGGTAATATTCAATGTCCGAAAACGGAGAGATTTAATTTAAAGAAATTAGAAGAGAGCCAGGTAAGAGAGGAATACCAGATTGAAGTTTCGAATAGATTCGCGGTTTTAGAAGACTCGGAGTGCACTAGTGTTGAGGATACTTGGATTGAAATTAGAGATAGCATTAAAAGTTCAGCAATAGAAAAATTGGGACACGCGGAAATACATAGGAACAAACCATGGTTCGACCAAGAATGCATTAAACTAGCAGAGAAGAGAAAACAGGCAAAATTACGGTGGCTACAAAATCCGAATGAAACAACTACACAAAATTTCGCAGATATCAGGCGGGAAACTTCCAAAACTTTTAGAACAAAGAAACGGGATTTTTTGAAAGCTAAAATTAAGGAACCTGAAGATAATAGTAAAAATAAAAATATTCGGGACATGTATAAGGGGATCAGCGAATTTAAGAAAGGCTATCAACCTCGTGCTTATATATTAAAGAAATCTGACGGAACAGTTCTCACCGATACGGATAGCCTCTTAAATAGATGGAAAGATTTCTTTAACGATTTGCTGAACACGCAGCCAAAAACTAATGTGCGTGGAGAAAAGGAGATACACACCGCAGAACCGTATATTCCAGAACCCAATCGAATAGAAGTGGAAGCCGCTATAAAGAAATTGAAGAAACACAAATCTCCGGGTGTAGATGAAATTCCGGCTGAGTTAATTTTAGCTGGAGGCGAAAAATTGTGGAACAAGATACACAAACTCATTCTCCTTATCTGGAACAAGGAAGAATTGCCACAAGAGTGGAAAGAATCAATCATTGTTCCAATTCACAAGAAAGGCGACAAAACTGACTGTAATAATTATCGAGGCATTTCTCTTCTGTCAACATCCTATAAAATCCTTTCAAATATTCTGTTAGCAAGATTGACCCCATACGCAGATGAAATTATTGGAGATTATCAGTGCGGATTTAGACGAAATCGATCAACTATCGACCAAATATTTACCATTCGCCAAATACTCGAAAAGAAGTGGGAATACGATACCCCGGTACATCAACTATTTATTGATTTTAGAAAGGCTTACGACTCGGTTAGGAGAGAAACATTATACAACGTTCTTACAGAACTTGGAATACCGAGAAAGCTAATTAGATTAATTAAGATATGTTTAAGTGAATCCCGAAGTAAAGTCCGAGTAGGAAAATTTTTGTCCACGAGCTTCCACGTCGAAAATGGCCTGAAACAAGGAGATGCGTTGTCGCCATTATTATTTAACTTTGTGCTGGAATACGCCATAAGGAAAATCAAAGATAGCAACCAGGGCCTAGAGTTGAACGGCATTCACCAGGTTATGGCATATGCTGATGATGTAAATTTAATAGGGGATGATAGGAGAACAGTAGAAATAAATGCAGAGATCTTATTAAACGCTTGCAGGGACATGGGTTTAGAAGTAAATGCAGAGAAAACTAAATACATGGAAGTGCGTCGGGACCGTAATACGGCAAATTGTGGAGGCGTTAAAATATTAAATAATGCTTTTGATAAAGTGGATACTTTCAAAAATTTAGGATCAATATTAACAGACGAAAATCATATTCACGAAGAAATTAAATGTCGACTAAAAGCAGGGAATTCGTGTTACTATTTGGTTCAAAATCTCTTGTCGTCGCGAATTCTGTCGAGGAATTTGAAGCTTAAAATATATAAAACGATAATCATGCCGGTTGTTCTGTATGGTTGTGAAACATGGTCGCTTACTTTGAGGGAAGAACATAGACTGAAAGTATTTGAGAACAGGATCCTGAGAAGAATATTCGGACCCAAGAGGAACGAGAATGGGGAATGGCGGAAGCTTCATAACGAGGAACTACATAGTTTATACGGTTTACCCAACATTGTTAGGGTCGTCAAGTCTAGGAGGCTTAGGTGGGCAGGTCATGTAGCTAGAATGGAAGAAAGTAGAAACGCTTTCAAAGTCTTGACTGGTAGACCCATAGGAAAACGACCATTAGGAAGACCTAGGCGCAGATAGGAGGACAATATTAAGATGGATCTCGCAGAGATAGGAATACAAAGTAGAAACTGGATGCAATTAGCTAAGGATAGAAGTCAGTGGAGAGCTTTTGTGAACGCGGCACTGAACCTCCGGGTTCCATAGGCCATAGAGTTAGTTAGTTAGTTAGTTTTTATCTACTGTACCTTTTTCTTCGTCCTCCTTGTGATCCGGTGAAGAAGGATTTGGTTGGAAACTCCTTTCAGCTTGGCAAGATGTTGAGGGAACCCCCTGCTGTCCTACACCACTGGGACCAGCTTCAGCATACAAGGCAGCCGACGATCTGGGATCAGCTCCTTTTCCTCCCACATCAGCATTCCCATAACTCACGACAGACTCTCTTCCCCGATGACAAGCATTTTGAGATTCAGGATTGTGTCTCCCATTCTGACCACTGCCGGTTGAGCAAGGTGACAAGGGTCGTTCCTGGGCAACCCTGAAATTAGAAACTGGAGCACAGAAGTTGTTCTCACATGGTCTCTCGGAGTTAGAAGCTAACCTTACAGTAAGATTTTCTCGAGGAAAATGCACTAAGTTTTTAGCATAGTCCACATAAACTTGGTGTTCGTGTAAGAAAGGTGTACCAAGCAAAAGGTTAAGTTCAGTTTCCTCAACTACTGCAAACCAATCCACAAATTTCTTACGCTTTATAAAAAATATGATTTGCACTAATTCCTTACTTGTTTTAGTTCCAGGTATACCCGAAATCGAAATGTTCACTGATTTAGTTTTTGGTCTACATTTTTCCTTCAGTTTATTTAAAAATGCTCTACCGATTAAATTTATAGATGAGCCACTATCAATCACGCAAAAGACATTTTCGTGACAAACTGACACTACTATTTTTGCCATATTTTGTTGAGAAGTTAAGTTTTCAGTTGGCAAAGTTCCACATGCATTATTTTCACACCTTTCAAATTGTTTAGAATTATAATTGCATGTAACTGAACGATGAGTAGATTTCCCACAAGCGTTACACCCACCATATATCTTAACATTGGAAAACGTAGGTCTTTTATTAAAGAATTTAGGTTGCGGGCGAGAAAAAGTATTACTCCCATAAGAAATACGCATAGGTTGGTTAGAAGAAACGATACGAAAATCCTTGGTATATTTTAAGTTTGAATCATATGACCTAGCAAAATCTAACAAAAGTCGCTTACTAGTTGGAATTTGCGTTAAAACAAGTACATTTCTTACTTCAGGCGTTACTAAATTGCACACGAGTGTACAAAATTCTTCCTCACACATGGGAATACACAAAATGTTCAAAACACAGATCTTTTCTTGAACGAAATCATAAAATGGTTCGGAAGTTCTCATGATACGGTACAAATGTTCCTGGGTGAATTTCATACGTGCTATAGTTGACACAAATAACTGAAGTAACCTTTCTGATATATGGCGCCATTCTAAGGTTTCATTCAACAGTACTTGCATCTCCCTATACGCATCACCATTTAGTTTACCCAAAACCGAAACCAAAATCACTTCATTCGGTGCAATTCCACGTGATATCAAAAGTTCCACCTTCAATAAGAACTGACAGAAAGCCAAACTATCACTTCCGTCTACGTACGGAATATCATGTAGTTGATTTTGGACAGATTTATACACAGTTTCTGATAAATACTTGTCAAACTTAAAACCGTATCCCAAAGGTTGGTTTAATTTAGGCTGTGCACTTATGGGTCCACATTGTAAAGGTCTACCCATCATGTTACTTTGACTTTGTTCACTAAAAGGTTCATTACCAATATTACCCCTATAAAATGTCTTAACATAAGTGGTTCGATCACTTTCGTCCGTAAAAGATTGAAAATTTTGCCTATGGTTATTACCAAACATCAAACTCGTGTTAGGTGGTTCTCTATGTTCACTTACATTTTCATTAAATTTAACATATCCCAGAGGTTCCATGGTTACATTTTCACTATGTCTATGACAAGGGCCTTTATTTCCACAAACGTGAGCATTATTTGGGTTCTCTATACGCGAAATTACACTCTCACTCATTGTAACATCGCCTAAAGTGTGGCCACTCCATACTGCATCAGTACCAAAAGACGTATTACTTTCTCTATCAATATCACTAAGATTGCCAAACTGATCCATAAGGGATTATAATTTTGAAGGTTAAACACTTCCAAAAGGGGTTTCTACTTTTAATAAATTTTGAGAGCAAAAATACACGCCTACTAATTTTCCTCTTACAAAGGCATTTATATACTACATTCATGGAGCCTACTCAACCTATTGAGAACCGAGTTCTATGGACAGGTGATTTAATATATTTTCTATGTAGCGAAATACACCGCATACATAGGGACCTCGGTTCGTTTCATTAAGACTCCATGAAATACATGCTAGTAAACTTTTATTTTTAACTTTTTTTTTTTTCAAAGGGAAATTTTGAACAACAACTGATAATATGAATATCTTTGTATATAACAAATAACGTAAAGCCAAACAACAAACAAATAATATAAAACGAATAAAGCTTAATCTTTCAGGGCTCTAAAGGAGCAACTTTGACAGCTCTATGTAACTGGTTTTTAAAGGAGCAAAAATCTTTACGCAATTTTAACACACAAAAAGAAAGAATTTTGCAGTAAGTGCACGAGTTGATTAAATGATTTTTAGTTCGTACCAAATGGAATCTAATTAACAAATACGAAGAAATATAAATAAGCACTACTAAATATAATGATATACCGAAAGTCATTCACTACTACGTCTAAGCAATTTCTAGTTAAGTAGCCAAAAATACCATTATTAATTTCTAAATTTAATTTCCCAAGAAATATTACTAATATCCACTGATCGAAGGAGAAAAAGAAAAGGTTTAAATTTAGAAAACATTAGCCTAATTAAATAGCCTCCCAAGACAGTGAATATAGCAAACTTAAATGTTACTCATACTTATTCTATTTAACTCATTTTTAACGTTATCAAATGGATCAAAAGGAATTCACGTCTTCCTTCTACCTCACCTCTCCATAGAACTAAAGATAACACGTTCAGTTGAACAGGTTTTTGAGTCGGCCACTAGATGTCAGATCAAACGGTGACATCGCAGTCAAGGCTTAGACTCAGCTCACCCTAGCGTTAAAAACGCGAATCACTTAATCAAAGCGAGCATTTACCGTCACATAGATGGATTACAATATCTTTCCAAAAACATTTACTTTTTTTTTTTTCTCGGACGAAAATTCACGCTACAGTTTGTATGGAGTGATGCTGTCTCAATTATTATTGAAACCGAAAGTTGTTTCACTAGAGAATATATGTTTGGGACACTTATTGATAAATATTGAAACCGAAGTGGTCGATTTGTGCTTCTTTCTGTTTGAATAGAAGGTTAAAATAGTGTGGGTGTGGATTTTAGAGAATATGATATTTATTTTTAGAACGCTAAATCTATTCTAAATAATGCCAGTTGAGAATGTTCTAAGAGCATTACCAGAACGAAGTTTAAAAAACTTCTACAGGCTTTATACCAATTGTTCTATGCACTTTGTTTATTGTACCCATTAAACAATTCTTGTAATACATTTATAATTTCCTTGAGTACTAAACTTTTTTCCAGATGTTTTGTTTAAGAATTCTGTTAAAACGTTCAACAATATGTTGTTTTACGAAGAGACATGCTCAATATGAAGGGTTCAAAAAATTGAAAAATTCACAAAATATAATCTCTGTATGACTTACGGTTCCCAAGATATGGCTCCTTATATCTCCTGAAATCCGAACTTTTTTGGCCAATATCTCGAGAACGGTAAGTGATGCGAAAAATTCCATCATTTCTTTTATATATTTTCCGATCCTCTATCGAATGGAGAGCTCAAATTGAGTAATTCGCAAATAACAACACACACACACAAAGATATAGAAAATTCAGTAACGAACTTTTTAAGTTCGTTGAATAGCTCTTTCCGCTATCTCATCGTTTTTGCTCTATGTACTGTAGACCAATATTGAAAACGGAAGTTGTAATGAATTTCTATCACTTACGGATTTAGTATAAAGTTAAGGATGCAGATAAAATATAGTATTGAGACACTTAATCGATTACAAGAAACTTGTTCTCGGCATTTATTGCCGTGTTTGATCTATATTGATCAACATTAAAACCGGAAATGATTGATTTTTACTAGTTCCTCTATTTCTGGTTTACATATCACCTCAATCATTGAACTCGCTTCCTAACCTTTGACTCTATACATCCTGGGAAAAATTGATCCGAAGTCCATCCATCAAGCACTTCTTGAGATTTTTGCTTCAGTAAAAATATAGAAGTAAATATTTAGAAAACCCTTGATAAACCAAAGTTCCCTTACAAATTAATCTTTCCCCATTCACTCTCCGAAATGAAATCTTTAAGTTTTACGTCCCACGGTTATGCCGGTTAGGCTAAAGGAGACGGTGATGATGAGTGATGAATGAAATGGTGGAATGAAGAAAGTGGGAGGAAACGGGAGAACCCTGAGAAAACCCACACACACGGTGTTTGTCCACCACAAAGTTCACTTGGCGGGGGCTGGGATCGAACCCGGGACCCCAAGCACCAGAGGTGAACGCTCTACCACTGAGCCACCGCGGCCCCTCTCCGAAATGTTACCAGCTTTTAGCGACTGTGAGACAAGTTCATTTTCAGCGTCAGACGGGCTCTAATCAGATCTTGTACAGTAATGATACATCAGATTTCAAAACAGTGGTGTACGGAAGGCGATTTCAGGGTTTAAACCTCCCCTTCAGGAGGACATTATGAAATATACTGTATATAAAGTACGGGACAGAAACAAAGGCCAAAAAATGCCATTGTATAAAGACTAAAAATATATATTAAATACCAGGATACAAAAATCACACCCGTCCTAAAAGCCAATGGCATTAAGTGCTTCTTGAACACACTTGCAATTTTATGTACGCCACTGTCAAAATATAACCTTCCAGTTTTATCATCACTCCGGATTTTCTTTTCCTGCCTGTCCCCTATCTGCAAACATTACTAACCAATTCAAAACGGAATATGGGAGGAACACGCCCCATCCTCAAGGGAAAGTATTGTTTTTGTGTACTTTCAACGAGCAAACAAGATTTTTTTAAAGCAATAGTCTGCTTTGTAGTGTTCCTTCAACGAGCCGACATTATTTTTCTCCCTCAATAATCTGGTCTTTAGTTTTGTTTCAAATAGCCGATAAGATGTTTTGTCAATAATCTGCTCCGTAGCGTTGTCCGAAGGAGTCAACAAGATTTTTGTCAATAATCTGATCTTTAGTATTGTTTCAGAGACTTTTTGTCAATAATCTGCTCTCTCGTCTTGCTTCAATGAGCCGAAAGTTGAAGCAAAATGGGACGAGACGAAAGATGACAACTCTCGTCCCATTCTCGAGACAAGACGAGAAAGTTCTTAAGTTTCGTGAGGAACAGGGGGTCATCAAGTCTTAGAACTCAAACATACTGTTTTAACCCTTTAAAGCGCCCTTTTTTCTGATCAAACTGATTTTTTAAATTTGGAGTGACTTGTGAAGGAAACAAGGGATTAAAAAAAAAAAAAAACAATTAATGCAAATAATGTGATCTATGGGATATTTTATGGTGTTTGCAAATATAGTCTATGCAAAGTTGTGCGTTGATATCTGCAAAGTTCACTAAAACCAGATAGAACAAATAAAACGCGATCAATGTCAGCGTACTTGTACTTTTGCACTCATTACACTTCTGTCTAACATAGAAAAAAATCAACAGTTCAAAACGTGCCCACCTAAACGAGCAAAGAAAGCTCAAAGATGACAAAATGACAACTCCGCGTGCAGCAAGTAAAGCAAGTCTAATACAAAGAGACCAACCAAGGATCTTATAAAATATTGGATCTGCCCTTACAACAAAATCTTGAAGCCATACGTCACAGTTTCGCCACCCCTACTCTGCCCACTCCGCCCAATAGGATTGCAATGTTTTGAGCCAACAAACATGGCGGAAACAAAAGTAGCCAATCAGACGATGGCGGAAACGAGAGTGGCCAATCAGACGTGCCGATGCTCCGTTGTTTTTATGGATTCATCGATTTAATAGAATCACGATACATATGGGCAAATCCTCTATTTATAACATCCTTGGCTGGCTTACTATGACATCTAGCGGGAAATTCAGAACTTCATTAGTGAAAGGGAATCTTAGCTGATACGCAAAGCTGCTTTTCTATGTCCGAACTAGAAACTACACGGTGCAATGCAATTTCAAAGTAAACTTTGCATATATGCAAAGCTGCGCGCTAAAGGATTAATGTTACATGATTAATACTATGCAAACTATAAATTGATGAAGTGATGATACGAAGAAAATGAAAAGTATTTATCAACGCTTAAAGATACACAAATTACTCCAGTAATAAACATGATTTAAACATTGTTTTATATCACACCCTTCGCGGACCACTCGTGACGCATAATTCTGATAACCTTTAGATGAAATTAAGAAAAAAGTGAGGGCATATATTTTATACATAAACTGCCAAAACCTTATTTTCGTCTCGTCTCGTCTCATTTCATCCTGTGGGCAACATTAATTACTAAAGTGCTGCCAAAGTGTCTTGAGCCGTGGCAAAAATGCGAACTAAAACTCACCCTCGACACACCCACTCGTTGAGCCAACAAGGGTTCAACTGTTGCTAAGCGGGAGAAAGGGATTGGAATTCCTTCAGCCGATAGCAGCGCTCGGAACGGAAGACTAGGTGTCAAGTCAACGTGGTACATTTATAGAATATATGGTAGAGGACACTGTTGAAATATCTCAACAAATGCTTCTTTTCAATTGGCAAAAAACTGGAATTGATAACCAATGCTGATCTCTCATTAGTCCAATGGTTACCTAAGGTATTTAAAGGACATTTTTACGAACGTTTTTTTTTAATTTGATTTTTGTAACAACTTTCTAATAAAATTAGTTCCCAATGGTTATTCAAAGTTGAAATCAGTGGCGTATTTAGGGGGTGGTTATCGGGCACAAGCCCCCCTCCCAGAAATTCCACGTACAATAATAATCCTTCTTACCATTTCTGAGAAAAATATAAGTGCTTGTTCACATGTTGTACATAGTCCCCCCCCCCGAAACCAAATACTAAATACGCCACTGATTGAAATATAATATTATTCTTTGCTAGTGACATATTGACTAGAATTAGGTCAAATGCGAGCAACTTACCAATTAGAGCAATTTGATACAAAATAATTCATTTCGGTCACAGGTGCGTGGATATGAACAAACTTAAGGGATTTTTGTGTTAAATCTGGCTCGGAACGTGCTATGAATATCCATAGAATATACAGATACTATACTAATTGTACACCAATAGAAGCACTTATGCATAAAACAAAACAAAAAAAAAATGCCATTGAAACTAATATGGAATACAGAAAAATTTTCGGAAGATGGTTATCCTTTTCATAGAATTCAATATCGAGCTCCAATCTCAATATATCAGTTTGCAATTCCAGTGCAACTAGCTTTTTTAATACCTTTCTTGATTTTCCTTCTACGTCTCTTAAAATTAAAAAAAAAATAGTTTTCACCTTCAATGATAAGGATCTTGTTTGTGACAAAGACGTGACTAGTTTTCATAGTAAAACCGTGATAACTAACTAAATGGAACAGGTGTTCGCTACTGTTCGAGAATTGAGTTCTTGTACTTCACAAGAATCAAGAAATTCATGCTGGGATTTGTTTGACCGTTTACTTAGCGATGCGCACGAGACAAGATTTGTGGCTGTCTCGTCTCGAAAATGTGCTGTAAAAGTGATGTCTCGACTCGAAAAATGTATATTTTACTATTGGAAGAGCCGTGTCTCGACTACTGCTGCCAAAAATCACGTAATTAAGCCAATTTCATATTTTTCATACAATTTTATTGTCTTTTTTACATAATATTGAAGTATTAACTTTATATCTAACATGAACAGTATACATAATATATCTGAAACATTAATAGCGCTAATAGTTTGTCCTTATCCGAGACAATGTATGTTGACCCTTGTATACGACAATTTTTATCTTTAATCTTGTAGTTAACACATTAGTACAATACTAAACATTTTCCTCCTTATGCAGAGTCGTTTTGACTTATGATTAGCGTCATACTAAACGCCTGACTACTGCAGGAAACTTAAGTTAGTTGAACTCTTTAGTATGGCACTAATCACAAGACAAAACGACTCTGCATAAGGCCCTTTGATTTAAAAAAAAAAAATAACAGCATGGTATATACATAATGCTCACAAGATCTTAAAGGATAATCATATGCTTGCAATGTGAATTTTAGTATGTAGTTAAAACGTGATAAATGAAAATAATTCTACATAAGGCACCTTGTTTGGCATGAAAATTCATGCATCATAACCTAATTATACTTACGAGTAGCAAAAGATAGTAAAATTAAAATATTTTTAAAATTAACATTGATATCAAATTTTTTTTTTTTGTAATTAATTTTATGAAACATAAGTCAATGATCGAATAATACAATAAATTAATTTTGCATGGATTATATATATATATATGCTCTTAAACAAAAATTTCGTCTTATTTGTGAACAGGGGCGGCTTTAGGATATTAACTTTGGGTAGTCCCGATCCCTCGCTTATGGATATACATACACATTAGGTTGATTAATGACAGTAAGAAATTACTTTTACAGTAGTGGTTGATGCCATTTCTTAAATAATTATCTACTATTAACATAAATAGTGGAAAATATGTTTACTCTTTATTGTGTCTTTTAGCGATTATATATTTTTCAAAATTTTTCGGGTGAGCTCGTACCTACCTGGCCTACCCGCTAAAGCCGCCACTCTTGGTAAAAAAAAACTTTAAAAAAAAATAAACTCAGATTCTTGATGGAATTGAACTATTTCTATGCTGTATATTGGTCAATACAATGTATCATCTAATACAGACAAGGCAATCAAGAATGGCTAATAAAAAAATGTAATACACATGAATTATTACGTATTTTTATTAAAAAAAAAATCATCTTAAAAAGTTTCCCAGAAAAGAAAAACAGGACTTTTATTGTTGAATGTGTAAAAATGATGACTATATTATGTATAACAAATTTTTGTATTTAAAATCAGGGGTAAAAGTGAGGGGGAAAGACGTTCCCCACTTCCAAAAGTAACTATGGTGTCCCCCTACCTTTTCAAATCCACGTTTACTCCTGTTTAAAATATTACTATAACTAGATTATACACCATCACAATTACACAGAATTAGGACACATACACAACAAAAAATAAGGGAATATACAAAGAAGACTATCGACTAAATATATATATCGTACTGTATTAGCCACAAACACTCTTTCAACGAAATCACATATGTTGCCTTTGAGAGCTTAAAATCAAGTCTGGTACGCATACTAAACAAAGAAATGCATCATCTATGGTATGATAACAGACAAAACCAATCCAGTTTCTGTAACTGCACTTGACTCGTACGACTAAATTAGTTTCTACTCAATATTAAAAGGATGCTGTTTATATTTTAAGATTGAAAAAAAAAAAAAAAGAAAGAAACTTCAAATGATTAAAGATGAATCTTTTTGTTACGATATTTCCTATACAACGAAATTATTATATATACATACATACAGGGTGTTTCAAAACAACAAGAACAACGTTTTTGAGGTGATTTCTGACATCGAAACAAAACCAGAAGTATAGACCAACCTGGGTGCAGAAATTCGTCACTTCGAAGTTATAGGCTGCCGACAGCATGAAAAAAAATGAACTTTAAAGGTCCATAGCTCCAATACTATGGGACCTACCGTAGTCGGAACAAAACATCATTTAAAAACTAGTATGTGCCCTATCCAAATATCCATGTTTCAGAATCCTGCGGTACTTCCGCAACAACTTTTATAGAGGTAGTTGGCGAGTACTTCAAATTATATCCCCGTAGCCAAACTGTCTCTATAAAAATTGTTACGTGAGTATCTTAGGATGCTGAAAAATGCATTTTTGGATAGCGCACATAGGTCTATTAGTTCCCAAGTGAAGTCCTGACCCGACTATGGTATGTCTCATAGTATTGCAGCTATGGACCTTTAAAATTCATTTCTTTCATGTTTTCGGCAGCCTATAACTCCGAAAGGAAGCATTTGTGCATCCAAGTTGGTCTATACTTTTCGTCTTATCTTGGTGTCAGGAATCACCTCCCAAACGTTGTCAGTAATGTTTTCAAACATCCTGTATAGTAATTACCTCGGTACTAATTTCCTCACTCACTTGTTCAACTCTTACACACACTGTTTATCACGAGGAAAATAAACAGGAATACTAATATCTTAACTTTAGTTCTTTTGATGTTTTTACCAATTGCTCTTTTCACATAGTACTTATTATTATTTGAGTTTCATGTGTAGCACACACAACACAGTCAGAAATCCACTACATACACACAGACACATCCTGATGAAAAAGCACCAGAAAATATGAGGACTTATGATACGTATCATATATGATAGCTGAATGTTTATGGATCTGTCTTTCACCCTGATTTTTCGACGAGCTTATTTCTTCCTCTGAAGGTTTTCATGGCTGAAGATCCTCCGAAAACAGAGTTCACCAATTTCACATTGCTTTTGTTGGGACAAAGACTGAAAATACACAAAGACATAATAAGAAAGATATAATAATAAAGTAACAAATACATTTAAAGAATTAAACTGGAAATAGCATAAAATAAATATCTGGCTGGATATTACTATCTCTAGCTTGAGGACTCGAAGTTTAGAAAAAAAAATTGACCAAAGGATACACTGATTACTATTAAACTATGTTACTGTTTCGACAATATATATGTCTTCATCAGACACATTACCCTGTGTTTAATGTGTCTGTGTATGATGCAGACAATAAATGATAAACCGTAACATAGTTTAATGATGATAATAATAGTGTTTGCTTTGATCAGACTATTTAAAATAAATATGTCAAATGCATTATAAAATGCATAAATTCATTCTCCACATACAAGGTGTTACAAGAATTGGTCACAATATTTTGAGAATAGATTCCTTACACCGAAATAAGAAAACAAGTTCATATGAACCTGTGGTCGGAAGTGCATAGTTTCGTAGTTATAGGGTGGCGAAAATGTGAAACAAGCGAATTTTAAAGGTCCATAGTTCCACTACTATAGAACCGATCGTAGTTGGGTCAAGACATCACTTCAAGAACTACTATGTGAACTATCCAAATATCCATTTTTCAGAACCTCCAGTGCTTGCACACTAATTTTTAGAGAGATTGTTTGGGAGTACTTGATCACTCTCCATCTACTGTACCTCTCTAAAAAAAAAATTGGTGTGCAAGTATTGAAGCATAATTAAAACATGGATATTTGGGAAGTTCACATACCAGTTTCTGAGTGATGTCTTGACTTGACCCGACTACGATAGGTTCCATAGTATTTGAGCTATGAACTTCTAAATGTCACTTATTTCACGTTTTCAGCACCCTGTAACTAACTCCGAACTATCCACTTCTCAGCACAGACCCATATGAATCTTGTTTTCTTATTTTGATATGAGAAATCTGATCCGAAAATATTGTGACACACTTTGTAACACCCTGTATATTTTAAGTTGTGTTTATATTTATAAAAAAGAAAATTCTTTGATTTTGAAAGTATCTTGTCATTGTATTCAAGGACAAAAAGTGGGGGCAATTTCCTCCCTATACTTCACATTCGTCACTACTACTTCCACTCATTTTTTCCTTGGAGCCTATGTAATTACTTTTGTACAAAGAACGCAATGCAGTATAGAGTTTGTTCCGAAATTGATGGAAAAGTACGAGAGATATACATATAAGCATGTAGAGACAATTATAGAAGATTGGATTAATAGAATTAAGGGGGAAAAGTGATTACAAAATTCGGCTCAAATTTAGAAGACATGCTGAATAAGAAAAACAAAATCTTGTATAAACAATTCCAAGTAATATACTTACTATTTGGTTGGAAGAACCCATCGGATTAAACGGGGAATAATGACCGTACGTTCATTACAAAGAACGGAGGATACGACTTCCTCTGCCACGTCATTCGGATCCATTACAGGCATCAGTCTGTAAACAAAACAAAACAAAACAAAAATAATAATAATAATAATAATAATAATAATAAAAAATAAAAAAATAAAAAAAATTAAGAAATAAAAAATAATACATGAAAAGAAAAAAGATATCCAACAATTCTTAATGTTAGCTTCTGATTTTAAATAAATTCAATATGACACTGCTCTACTGTGCTCGAAAGCCAAATAACAATGCATGAAAAGAAAAAAGATATCCAACAATTCTTAATGTTAGCTTCTGATTTTAAATAAATTCAATATGACACTGCTCTACTGTGCTCGAAAGCCAAATAACAATGCATGAAAAGAAAAAAGATATCCAACAATTCTTAATGTTAGCTTCTGATTTTAAATAAATTCAATATGACACTGCTCTACTGTGCTCGAAAGCCAAATAACAATGCATGAAAAGAAAAAAGATATCCAACAATTCTTAATGTTAGCTTCTGATTTTAAATAAATTCAATATGACACTGCTCCACTGTGCTCGAAAGCCCATATTATATTTGTGAGAATAAGTTTGGTATTTTCTCCATTGCTTTCTTCAGCCGTAACAACTCCAAGAAGTTTTGGCAAATTTTCTAACTAATTTTATAGAAAGCAAAGATGCATCGACACATAATGGTATCATTTGATGAAGTAATTGAATTATCTAATTTGAAACTATTAGTTGATCCTCACAAGCCCTCAGTTCGCTGTATCCTATAGGTTAAAATCATGATAAAAGGTTTTCTTGTTTATCTTTCACTTTTTTAGAAAGTATGTCCAATTTATTTGCAGTTACTGAAATATTGATGCTCAAATTTATATGATGGTACGTATGCTTCACCTGCGCTTAATTGGTAAAGATTGTTAAATCTTGTCCTGTCATAAAGCAGGGGCGTCATTTAGGGGGGACAGGGAGGGGCATTTGCCCCCCCCCTGAGTTTGAGATTTATATAGATTTTATCAATAGAGTAGTAGTAAATGAGTGAAAAACGCGAAATTTTACTTATATGGAGGGGTTTTGCCCCCCACAACCAAAGTCTGAAATGACGCTCCTGTCCTAAAGGTAAATAACAACAACTTGTCTGTAGTTTATATACTGTGTTCGTATTGCTTAGTTAAAAATTACACTGTGCTTGACATGGAATACATACTTGTGGATTTTATATGAGTAATTACAACGATAGTTACATTCAACAAAAAAGATGCGTTATAAAATAGAAAGATTCGTTTTTGAAAATTTATGTACACCTTGTCTCAAAAAGGTTGAGCGCATTCTTTATTGGTGTTTTGAGGCAAAAATTTTCTAAGTCCAGCTTCGGGTATCTTCGGGAAAAAGTAAGCCAGGTTCGAACCTCCAAGCCAGCCTTTGCAATCGGGAAAAAGTTTGCAGATGTTTTTTTCTTCTTTTAAATATAATAAGACTTGTTACCAAGTGTTTAAAAAAGCAACATTGATTGAAATACTTAATGATACAATATTTCGAAACCTTGCACATGCTTGTTTGTCATTTAGCTCTCTATACGTAATGGAGCATTTAAATACGTTAAAGAATCTTTCCATATGTAAAAGAATGCTCAAAGTTAAGAAATAGAACATAATTATCGCCTGAGTACTAAAATAAAAGTCAAAGTAGAACAGAAACAGCGTTTGTCATGGATATGAATGTTATAATTATCTTGAGATCCGTTATACATCGCTAGAAGCTGAGTTCTAGAAGTCCTTGTGTTAGCTCATTGGTAAGCTGTCGGATTTCAAATCATAAGGTTGTGAGTTCGAATCCTATCTGGGTCAATACTTTTTTAAAATTATATTTTCCGCAATGCATGAAAAATTATATAAAATAATTACATTAAAATACATAAGTTGTTTATATATAACATAATAATTGCAGAACATAGTAATTATTATGTTTAAAATATAACATCTGAGATAATTTTCATAGTAGGTCGTTATTATATATGAGAATGTTAAATACAAGTTAGGAAAATCGTTTAATAGCAATAAATAAGTTATGTAGTGTATTTATTTGCAGCTATTTGTCATACAGATTTAACTTCTCAATATTCTCATTACAGTATGTTATTTATATTCGTGAAATACAGTATATTCTTACGGATATAGAAAGTGTATAAACAGAGTATCCAAAGTCGTATCCTGCTTCAAGACACATAGCTTTTCCCGATCCCCTTAACGTCACGGGAAGAAACACAAATTCTCTTTAGAACGGAATGTCGTTACTTAGAGTCTCATTCGAATACGTTGAATATACTTTTGTGTATTCATCTCTCTCTCTCTCTCTCTTTCGCTTTGTTTATGTGTGTGTGTGTGTTGCAGAATATCCCAAGTTGAATACATTTGCAAAGTATATGAGCATCATTGTCATCGAATACCAGAAATTGAAAGTCGTGTTTCTTCAGGTTAGGTTTGCGTGTTCATGTTAGCTCACTGGTAGAGTACGGACTTGCCACTGAAGAGGTCTTGAGTTCAAAGGCTACAGCTAATTATCATTCTTTTGTTAGTAGGATTGCACAGAAATCGGATACAAGGAGTGGTTTACTTCTAGAAATATTTTCAGAAGCGTTTAGGTAGCCCTGAAAAGGGCTGTTTTCGGGAGTTAAGGCGGGGTCATTAATATTGTGTCCAAGACCCTTCTGAATTTATTACACGCTCCATTCTTCTGGGCATGGAATCTATTATATTCGTGACAAATCTATCTCCTTCTCCTACCTCCAGCCATGCTTCGGAAACAAGATGCCTCAGGTCATCCTGAGTTCTTGGTGGATCTGCCTCAGGCCAACTTTCCCTTAGAGTACGCTTCACTTCTGCTCACATATTTTCCATGAGATTGAGGTCTGCTCCACGAGGCGGCCAGTCGATTAAATCAATCTCAGGGTGCCCTGCGAACCATTCCTGAACCACACGGGAAATATGTATTAGCGACTGGTATTGCTGGAACTGAATTACACCATCAGGCTGAAACAGATGGCACCATGATATTACTGATAATGTCTAAGTACTGAGCATTGTCCAGATGTCCTTCAATTCTATGAAGCTGTCCTGCTCCGCGACTGGAAATCCAACCCCAACATAAAATAGATACACGGCCACTGCGATTGCAAGCAGCCACATATCCATGGTCATATCGGGTGCCTCTCTGACGATACACAAAACGGCGTCCCTCCTTTGATGTTGTGAATATGGATTCATCTGAGAAAACTATGTTTTCCCAATTGAGACCCACATTCGCCTGTGCAAACGCGAGACGGTAAATTTTGTGGTCGTCTGAGAGTTTTTCCTTCACGGCAGCAACACGGCCACGTAACCCAGCATGACGAAGCCTTCGCAGAGCTGTATGTTTACTACCAGGAAAGAGAGAAGCTTCCCTTATCTGTCTAGACGTCCTTAGTGGGTCTAACCGGGCTTCGTTTACTAATCTCGCATCTTGGGCTTCGGTTGACACATGCGGACGACCAGGAGATCGTAAATTACCAGTCTGACCTGTAGCACCATATTTCCGAATCCATTGCCTTCCTGTAGAGGCCGGGACACCTACTCGCCTGCTAGCTGCAGTTGCAGAATAACCTTCCAACTCCCATAAAGTAATTACTGCTGTACGTCTATCCATAGTTACCAATGTTCTGAGCTGTGAGAAGAAAGCAATAGGTAAAAGCTAGTACCTGACGTGTGATTGGTTACTTGCACGACACGCCTATTGTGGGGAACAGCGTTGCCAGATCTAGCATAATGATGCTAGATCTAGCATAATTTGCATGTCTCTAGCACCTAGCATCTTGCTTTTAGCATCCTGCCCAAATCTAGCACAATTTCAGCAAGTTATCAAAAAGCCGTAAAACCTGGAGAAGTTGGTCGTTTTGGAATTTTTTTTTTTTTTTTTTTGTGGCTCCACCCAGGGTTTTCTAATCCTTTAACTCCGAGGCATGGGCGGAGCTATGGGGGCCATTCTCCCCCCAACTGTTTGACAACTTCACCATCTTTACTTCTGACTTCATGATCATATTTATTCCTGAAATGACAGCTCCGAGACCGACCAAAAATCTGCCCCCTCCCCCAGCAGACGATTCCCAACTCCGCTTATGCTGCGAAGTAATTTTCTTTCAAAATATGTAAACAAAAACTTTGCATTCATTTATACGATATATACGCCATTGAGTTTGGCAACGACTGCAGTAATTTAGTTGAGTTAAAATTTTGGTGCGTGAAGTATTGACTTCTATCCATGCATTCTTGCTCTCTGTGTATTTTAAGTTACGTTATCGTATCTCAACTTTGTTTTTTTTTTTTTTTAAACTCCTGAATTAGTAATTATGAGGATCTAGCATAATTTGACCGAATCTAGCATAAGTTCGATCAGGTTTTGGAATAATTCCGAGCTGTGAGTCTGGCAACGCTGGTGGCGAACGACTTGGTCAACGACTCGCGAAAGAAATCTGAAAATGGTGCGCCGTAATAATAATAATAAAAACATTTTTTATAAAGGAATATTAATACATACGAAAAGCTGTTTAAAGAATGAATTCTTATACAGACTTTACACGTATAAAAACATATACCATATACCAAACAGATTGAGCGATATGATTATAGCTGTTTTGAGACGAACACTTTCGAAGTCCAACTTCGGGTGTCTTCGGAAAACAGTAAACTAAAGCTGCTGGTTCGAACCTCCAAAGCCAACCTTAGTAATCGGGAAAAGATGTACAGATATGTTTTTCCTTCTGTTAAATATAATAAGACATGTTGAAATGGTATTAAGTGTAGAAAAAAGTAACATTGATTGAAATACTTAATGATACAATATTTCGAGACTATGTATTCACACTCTCGTTTCGTCATTGTGATTTCCATACGGAAAAGAGCATTTACGTATGAGCTCAGTTATATTTCAGAAGCAGCTTCCGAAAAGCGGTCATATTAGCTCAGTGGTACACCACCGAGCGTTTAAATCGTGAGTTCGATACCCGTTCAGGTGAGATTCCTTTATGATATTCTACTTTCCTTAATGCATGAAAATTATGTAAAATAGTTACATTACAATTCATCAGTTGTATATATATTTTCATATCATCAGTTGTATATATGAGTTGAATATATATATTCATATCATTTCACGACATAAGTAATTCTTATCTTTAAAATATAACATCTGAGGTATTCACAGAACGTCGGTGTGTTATTTGTGAATATTGAATACAAATTTAAAAAATCGTGTAATAGCAATAAATAAGTTATGTAATATATTTATTTGCAGCTACTTTCATCGCAGATAACTTCTCAATAATCGCATTACAGCATTTAGGTAGAGCATATCGAAAATCGGATCGTGGTTCAAGACAAAAAACTAGCTAGCCCCAAACTGTCACGTAAGAAATTCACGAATCGCAAAAGTAAAGGGAAGAGATTGAGAGCGGTAATTCCTTAATCGCTCTCTCTCAACTCTCTCTTATCTGCATTTATACATATAAAAGTGTATGTATGTATGTTCCATCATAACTCATGTATGCCTAGAGCAGGGTTTCTCAACCTGGGAGTCGCGGCCCCTAGGGGATCGCGAAGATAGGCGGAAGAGACAAATATAGTTAGAATCTAATACCAGAAATTATTTTTAAATATTATTTTTAATTTTGTTCTGATAGGCATACTTTTATTTTTTATACACACTGTAAAGAACAATAAAAAATAAGTCTACTGAACATTTTCAAAGGGTGTAGAATTCGTGTTACTATTCGGTTCAAAGTCTCTTGTCGTCGCGAATTCTGTCGAGAAATTTGAAGCTTAAAATATACAAAACGATAATCATGCCTGTTGTTCTGTATGGTTGCGAAACATGGTCGCTTACTCTGAGGGAAGAACATAGACTGAAAGTATTTGAGAACAAGATCCTTAGACGAAAATTCGGACCAAAGAGGAACGGGAATGGGGAATGGCGGAAACTTCATAACGAGGAACTACATAATTTATACGGTTACCCAACATTGTTAGGGTCGTCAAGTCTAGGAGGCTTAGGTGGGCAGGTCAGGTAGCTAGAATGGAAGAAAGTAGAAACGCTTTGAAAGTCTTGACTGGAAGACCAAACGGAAAACGACCATTAGGAAGACCTGGGGGCAGATGGGAGGAAGATATTAAGATGGATCTCGCTGAGATAAGAATACAAAGTAGAAACTGGATCCAATTGGCTAAGGATAGAAGTCAGTGTAGAGCTTTTGTGAACGCGGCATTGAACCTCCGGGTTCCATAGGCCATAGAGTTAGTTAGTTAGTAGAGTTGTTTAAAAATGAATTTAAATCAAAGAGGTATGATATAAAACTAATGAGAACTGTATATAGAAATACTAGAAAAATACACATGAAACAAAACCTGCACATTGAAATACAATTAAAATTAAAACCTAATGAGATACCTAAGCATGGTGTAATTTCACTAGTGCAGCAATGCCCGGTTCAATCTTCATGACGAATATTATCAAGCCGTTTTCAACTGATAAGCGATTTCTTATCTTTGTTTTAATGTTTATCATAAAAAAAAACACTTTCGCACAAGTACGATATAGCAAATGGAATTATTACTTTTAAAGCAGCAATCACCAGACCAGGATATTCTTCTCTCCACATCAGGCAGAACTTGTCCAAGTCTTCGTTACAGAAAACCAGTTGCAAAGACTTGTCGCACGATCATTCTATTATTTGGTCAAGAAGTTGTGGGCTTAGATCGGATACGTTAATGGCCTCTTCAATGAAGGAGTTTAACATCCATCTTGAACCAGCACCTTCGTCGTTGGGAATATAGATATTACAGTTACTGTATCCACTGTCAGTGCCGGGCGCCGAAAAGAGGGGCCACACATTTCGGAGGAAGTGTGTTACTCAAGTTAGGAAAGTGCATGTGCACATGTGTAAAATAGAAGGAAAAACGTAATAAAATGTGCTCAAAATTAAGGAAAGGTAGGGTTTATTTTGAATATGTTATTGAGCTTCGTGCCAACCATGGTGGCGCTTCGTAGCTAGTCTGTCGACGTCACTCATATATACGGTGACATCGTACTATACTCTCGCCCCGGGCAATGATTTTCCATGGCACTGTTCACTATAAACAAAAAAAAAATGGATTCTACTATTATAGAAATAGGTATGTTAAAAATCCCACATAAGCTTATTATAAAACAAATTATAAAAGGGTCGCTGGCAAGAGCGTGTGATAAAAGGGGATCGTGATAGGAATTAGATTGAGAACCACTGGCCTAGAGTAATTTTAACCACATTTCTTATAGTTTCAAAAAGAGTGCTGTCGGGTTACCTATGGTGAATGGGAGGGGGATACATATAAAAGATTGCTAGAAAATGATCGATATTAGATTCATAGTTTTCGGGGTCGCTTAGATAAATAGTGAGACTTTCAATTTCGCTTAACTCCGATTAAGCTCTCATTAGTAGGGATGGGCACGAACGACTTTTCTTTGAAACTCAACTCGACTCGAAACAGACATCTTTGAGGTCTACTCTTGGACTCGGCGCGAAAAATATCTTCCAACTCGACTCGGATTAGAGTCAAGTCGAACCAAAACGAGCCAAATCCTGTGTGTAGTCCTACCTAGACAATACATAGACAATAATTATTCTATCATCAATTATACTACTGTTACTACAAATAATAATAATAATAATAATAATAATAATAATAATAATAATAATAATAATAATAATAATAATAATAATAATTATTATTATTATTATTATTATTATTATTATTATTATTATTATTATTATTATTATTATTATTATGACAACACCGTGTACAAACATGAACGATAGATGGTTAGTAAAGGAATACTAAAAGCTAGTTGACTGCCGATGTCGGTAGTCATGAAGTCTACAAGGCAAGGACATCGTTCATTACCCTAAGCTGTAAGCGTCGGTGGACTACAGATGGTCAACTATTAACCTCTCGCCAGAAATTGGTGGCCCCGCAGCGACGATCCGTGATGGCCCAAGTTCCATATTGAAAACTTTACTACCAGCGGCAGAGACGCGATGAAACGCCAACGAACCACAAAATTACTCTCCCAAAATATGTTAAAATGCCTATATGTGTGATTTGTTTATATTTAGGTGAAACAAAAAAACACAAAACAAATACCCCGGGGTGGACGCGAACTATCAATATTACGATTACTAGGCACGTGTTCTTCTGACTTCCCCACGGAAACGATCATAAAAAGCTTCGTTGTTGAAGGATAAATCATTGACGTCTTAATTTAGCCAATCAGACAAACCCCTACATCTCGAGTTCTAGGAGGTCATACCGTGAACCGTTTCAGATTTATTGCTTTCTGGTGGAGTACTATCCATGCGCAAAATTTGAGCATAATAGCCGACATGCATCTTCGGTGCCTCTTATCTTTAGTACAATTTTAACCAGAGATGGTGTGGGTCAATGAAAATTTGATCCACGACCCACCATGACCCACCACCCAAATGACCCATTGGCCCACTCTGACCCATCAACCATCGTGATCCACTCTGACCCACCACCAACTATGAACCACTCTGAACCATTGCGACCAACTCCGACCCACCAAAACTCATCGACATCAACTCTGACCGATGACCCACGTCCTCCTCTCCATTGACTAAAGAGATTACACTTGTAATAAAACAAGACTGTGAAATTATCACTTATCGGAGTTTGAATTTCTACCGTTATTGGCTCAAGCACCTCTTTGTTACAATACTGGTGGGTCTGACCTTTACGATATATAATGGCAAAGTGTTTCTCATCTTCCGAATTAAAATGAATTTAAATTTATCATATGTAATTATTTCTTTGTTGCCTTACAGACACATTTCAGTAGAAAATAGGGTGAAATTTAAAAGTTTCGAATCAAGGAAAAGTAGACCAACGTAAAAAAAAAAAAAAAAAAAAAAAAAAAAAAAAGAGAGAGAAAAACTAATTTTCTATATAATTAAGCATGCCGTACTAATTGGAAACGCCCATGTAATTAAGTTTAGAATACAAATTTTATGGCCATTTTTCTCTAACTTTATGGCTTGATTGCCTTATGCTCGGAACGCTCCATATATTAAACACCAGCTTCAGCAATTATAAATAGAAAGCAGTGGGTATAAAATTCAAAAAGAACTTTAGTTTGCATTACTCAATTTTTTTCTCAACTAATATCAATCGTTTTCGATTATTTTTACAAATCAACCCACTACCAATTTCCAATATATAGAAAATGCACCCCCGTCCCCCCGCTCATAAAAGACAATTTAAAAAAATGCCAGGGCATATTCTCTTTATTTTTAATAAAGAGTTATATGCTGAATTTCAGCTCTCAGTTGAACGGCTTGTGAGATACTAAATTTTTCGCAAAAAGTCGGACTTCTACTCCCCCTAAGGATATGTATTATAATGAAAGTGACACGCGTATGATAACTTCCCAGTTGGGATTGGAGCCTGATTATATACCAAACGTCAATTCATTTGACTTTGCAATTTGACCGTGATGATTACGCATAGTTACTTTCAATTTTTTATGATACATATCCTTATTTCATATGTTACAGATGATTCAAAAATATTTTTTCAAGCAGTTAGCTCCTCTAGAATCTCACAGGCTGCATCCCAAAATCCAACTCCTACTATCCTATGACAATCCAAAAGTGACTGAACTTTTTTTATTAGGAACAAATGACAAAAGAAAAATGGAGATCTTGAAAATAAAATGTAGAAAAGCTCGGTGCCCCCAATAACTCCATATTTCTCCGCCCCTTCATTCCGAACTTAAAAATAAAACTTAATTCGAATATGGTTAATTAGTGAATTTATTACAGTTAAATTCCACTCACTACATGCTACAGCTACAACTATGTAAGAAAAAATAACAACTGTGAAACATGTTCTGAATTACTATTACATTTCTTACGCTATTATTAAACATATTAGAATAGTAAAAGAGGATTGTTCGTGAAATAGTATATTTGCTCATGATTTTTAACTTTTTCATACGGAAAAAATTAAAATATTATTCAAGTTTTAAAATTTGCACTCTGCAAATATGTTGCCCTCTAGGCAATGGGACTAATGTGGACTAATGGGAAATGCTGCACTGTTAGCGGCGCTGAAAACTTATGATTCGATTCTAATATCGGTTGATTTCGATATCTTTATGTCGCTACGTAACCACCCTGGGTGCTAATGGGAGCTTAATTGGACTTGAATTGAAAGTAGAACTATTCACCTAAGCGACCGCGAAACTATGGATTCAATAATAATATCGACCCGTTTCTAGCATTTTTGATATGTATCCCGACAGTACTCTTTTTCCAGACTGTAAGGAATATAGTTAAAATTGCTCTAGATATATCAGAATTATGTTGAAACACACAAATAAATCCACTTTTATATTCTGTATAAATAGAGAGAGAGTGAGCGAGCGAGCGAGCGAGAGAGGGCGACTCAAGGTATCACCACTTCCACATTGCAAAAGCATATATCAGGAATTGAATTGAAAATCTATGTAAAGACTTTCTGCTGTGGCATGCTTCATAAGGACAATTCCAGTCTGCTCACGTGACCTTTGGGGTTCATGAATTTTTTTGCGAGCGTTCCGACTTTGGATTCTCTGTTTATACCCTCTGTTTATGCATCGAATAACTTTTCAAGAACATAAATGACATTCTATATTATGAATGTTGAGAATTACTCTCTATATGACAAATAGCTGCAAATAAATACACTACATGATTTATTTATTGCTATTGAACGAGTTTCTTAACTTGTATTTACATCCTCATATATAATAACGACCTACTGTGAAAATTATCTCAGATGTTATATTTTAAACATAATAATTACTATGTTCTGCAATTATTATGTTATATATAAACAACTTATGTATTTTAATGTAATTATTTTATATAATTTTTCATGCATTGCGGAAAATATAATTTTAAAAAAATACTGACCCAGATTGGATTCGAACTCACAACCTTATGATTTGAAATCTGACAGCTTACCAATGAGCTAACACAAGGACTTCTAGAACTCAGCTTCTAGCGATGTATAACGGATCTCAAGATAATTATGACATTCATATCCATGACAAACGCTGTTTCTGTTCTACTTTGACTTTTATTTTAGTACTCAGGCGATAATTATGTTCTATTTCTTAACTTTGAGCATTCTTTTACATATGGAAAGATTCTTTAACGTATTTAAATGTTCCATTACGTATAGAAAGCTAAATGACAAACAAGCATGTGCTCATATTAATAAAAGGTTTCGAAATATTGTATCATTAAGTATTTCAATCAATGTTGCTTTTTTAAACACTTGGTAACAAGTCTTATTATATTTAAAAGAAGAAAAACACATCTGCAAACTTTTTCCCGATTGCAAAGGCTGGCTTGGAGGTTCGAACCTGGCTTGCTTTTTCCCGAAGATACCCGAAGCTGGACTTAGAAAATTTTTGCCTCAAAACACCAATAAAGAATGCGCTCAACCTTTTTGAGACAAGGTGTACCTATCTAAATAAGAATTAAATTTAGAGAGGGGAATGATTAAAAGATCAATAGGAAGCAGTATTTCAAAATGTATACTGTAGTGGCATATTTCCACCGATAAACAAAGGAATACGCAAATTAACCTCGCCATATTGTAACTCATGTTACAATTATTTGACGTATGATATTTGGTTTTGATAAAATGTTGTTAGCCACTGCTCTATGCTGGCAAGTCCGTTCTTTTTATTATTCTCCTAATGTTTTTATTTTTCCTTCTCTTGTTTTTGTCCTTTGTGAGCAAGGCTCCAGACAAGAGCCGAAAGTTTGAAGTGCAAGTAGTATTCAGAAATTTCATACACCTGTAAATAGAATATTAATTTCAAATTCCTCAGCGTGTCATGAGAATTTCTAACGTTATTATATTTTACTACTGGTATTGAAACCATAGTATATATGTTTATAACACGTAAATTTTGAATATCAGATATCACTAAAAAATCTTTCTTTTCTTGTCTTGAAAATCTGGCAACCTTAAGATTTTGATCCCTAACATATTTTGCCTCTGGATACAGCAATGCATGGTGATGTAGTCGAGTGCTTTCACTTCTGACAATTTTTGCGGAACTAAAACTGGCTCACTGTACTATTACAAACTATTAAAACATGCCATTTTACTGTAAAATGTCTATATATATATATATATATATATATATATCCAATTAACACTTCAATGTAACGTTAGGCTATGGTGCCCAATCTTTTGAAAAAAAAAAGTATTTAGCTTTACTTGACAACACTGCTGGCTCTGTATTTACTTCCTTTACTTTTCAGTCTACAGTAGGACATTACCTTCTTAGTCGCTTCCTATTTTGTTTTTAAACGTGTTCGCTTGCTGTATTGGATGCGTATTTTACTAGCATCGGGTCTGATAGACCCAAACCATTGCTGTTGGCATTCCAAGAACTAGATCCTGAGACGAATATTCGGACCCAAGAGGAACGGGAATGGGGAATGGCGGAAATTTCATAACAAGGAACTACATAATTTATACCGGTACGCTTTACCCAACATTGTTAGGGTCGTCAAGTCTAGGAGGCTTAGGTGGGCGGGTCATGTATCTAGAATGGAAGAAAGTAGAAACGCTTTCAAAGTCTTGACTGGAAGACCAATCGGAAAACGACTATTAGGAAGACCTAGGCGCAGATGGGAAGACAATATTAAGATGGATCTCGCAGAGATTGGAATACAAAGTAGAAACTGGATCCAGTTAGCTAAGGATAGAAGTCAGTGGAGAGCTTTTGTGAACCCGGCATTGAACCTCCGGGTTCCATAGGCCATAGAGTTAGTTAGTTAGTTAGTTAGTTATTTTCTCATAATTTTCCTCTACTTCTTCATTTGCATGCGAAGTCGTCGGCGCATATGTCTGTATCACCACTAGGTCCTTCGTTTTCCCTTTAAGTCTTAACATCTTAACTCTATCATCAATAAATTCTACTTTCACTATATCATCAATAAACATCACTAAATCAAAAAATATGTATAGTATTTAGCCACGTAAGGAAAACACGCATAACAAGGAACAGAAGACAAATATATGACTCATATTTTACTATGATATAGAAAACAGTCATTTATGCATTTTGGTGCGGTAATCAATATCACATTACCCTAGAACCTGTAAATAAAAGCTCATATGAAGAAATTATTTGAAGAGAAACGGAATTTTCTAACCGGAAGCATTGACAGAAATGAAAGTGCTGATAAAAGCATATGTGTGACATTGTATGGACATGAGGCATGGTCTCTAGGAGAAAGGAAAAACAGAACCTTGTTGTAGAGAGATGTTGGAAATTAGATGTGGGTAGATAAGGTGTGAAATGGTAGGAAAAAAGAGAAATATAAAGAAGAAAATTTCGAAAAGGAGAAACGGGTGACTGGATATATCATGAGACATGCAAGGTATGATCAAAAATACGGTGAATGATTTTATTTATTTATTTATTTATTTATTTATTAGCAGCAACTGCTTACGCTACCATCATTTGATGTAATTTGTCCGATAGCCTGATCCGTTGAGACAGGCGCCGTCAAGTTGGAACACGTTCTGACTTGTCAGTAAGCGTCCAGAACCATTAGACAGTGATGTCAACCTGTGGAGAAAATCCCATATTGTGGGAGTTTTTGACCCTATTTTCTCGGAAAGGAATAATAAGCAGCATATATGGGATTTTTCAAGAAGATCGAAATATACGGGTTATTCATTTAGATATTGTAAAAAGTGACTAGCACACAGAAATTTAATGTTTAATATTATAGCATAGTTTTAATTATTATAACGTGGGAAATTCACACGTAAACTGGGATTTTTTGCCTCTGGACATGGGATTTCATATTGTTTCAGGTTGGCATCACTGCTACTAGAGTGAGTTTGTGTTTACCGTGTTTGTCGCGTATCATGGATTTCGAACAACGCGTGAACATTAAGTTCTGTTTCAAGTTGAAAAAAAAAAAAGTGCCAAAGAAATTATTGAAATGTTGAAATTGGTGTGTTTCGATAATGCTGTAACTCTGAAGAAGTCGGTAGAAGACTAGGAACGTACGAGGCGTCCGTTAACCTTAAAAAAAACAGAAGAAAACGTTCAAAAAGTGGCAAAAAATTGTTCGTTCAAACAGACGAATAATTATTCAAGAGCTTTCCAAAGAACTAAACATCTCGTGACTGGGAAATTCGTTCCCTGACTTTTGACTGACGAACAGGAGTTTTTCGCCGAAAACAAATATTCATCTCTGTCCATATCCATATCCATATTACTCTCCAGATATAACATGGCGCTATTTCTGGCTCTTTCCCCAAAATTAAAACCGTGCTTAAAGGAAAACGTTCGGACACCATTCCTCACATTAAGAGGGCCACGACAGAGCAGCTGAACGCCCTTCCAAAAGAAGCCTTCCAGAAATGCTTCCAGTCATGGATTTACCGTTGGGATAAGTGCATTGCTAGCCAAGGACAGTACTTTGAAGGAGAGTAAATCGAATTTCATGTAAGTTTATTATTATACTTTGTTTCTAATAAAATTATTCATCGTATTTTTTTTATCACACCTCGTAGAGGAATTACCTATGGAGGAATATGCAGAAAAAAAGATACGTAGAGGATGGCCGCGACTGATATTATATATATACCGGGTGATTCAATAAGAACGTACCAGGCCTATATCGCAGCTAATACTGCACGTAGAGCATTCAAACAAAAAGTTGCATTACCAAATCGTATGTGTAGAATGCAATAAAAATAGTAGCGACACCAGTGGCGTATCGTGAATATCTCCAACGGGGGTCATCTGCAAAATTTGACATGAAAACAGGGGTTGGTTGTGCCTCCATTTAAACAAGCGCACAATGGGAGAAACGTCGAGAGGAAACACCTTGGCATATTTCTTCCTCGTTGGCAGCAACACGGTCGCATTACTAGGTGAAAGTCAGATGGTGCGAGGGTGTTTCCTCTCAACGTTTCTCCCATTGTGCGCTTGTTTCAATGGAGGCTCAACCAACCCCTGTTTCCATGTCAAGTTTTGCAGATGACTTCCGTTGGAGATATTCACGATACGCCACTGGTGTCGCTACTATTTTTATTGCATTCTACACATACGATTTGGTAATGCAATTTTTTGTTTGAAGGCTCTACGTGCAGTATTAGCTGCGATATAGGCATGGTACGTTCTTATTGAATCACCCGATATACACCCACGAATCAAATAATACGAGATGTAGGGAAGAAAAAGAACACTGAAGTAAAAAGCAGTGTTATTCAAGCTCAGGGTAGGGAAGAATGGAGCGTCGAACTAATTGCAAAATTGCTGATGAGAAGAGATTGGTTCCCTACTTATAAGAGTAATATATTACTGGTAGCACTGATGACGAGACTTTTGTTTTTAGTTAAAAAGTTAGAATCATTAACTTGTAGTGTGCGCTGTCTCCATATTAAGTGCAACACAAACACAACAACGTATACTTACTTTGATTGGACACCATCGAACATCCCAGTGTTGGTAAAATATGGGCAAATGACTGTGCTGTATATACCAGTCTTTCCCATTGCCTAGAAATATCAAAAAAATATATATATTTTTTAGAATGAATTATCTAGCGGTAGTCAGTAACAAGTATATTTCTTTTGATATAATGGTACGCATGCAATAAATTGGGAACATACAAAGAATCACAGTTCCATCAACAAAATCTTAATTTTTAATAACAAGAAACACCAACATGACTTATTTATATAGAACAGAAAAGCATAAATTCCCTTATACAGAGTGATTTAAAAAAAAACTCACGGATTTCATTTGGATCTTGAATTTCTTCCCGAAGTCCGATTTTCATGCGGTTTGTGGCAAATGATTAAGAAAGGTTGGAAGATTTATGGGACTATGTTTACTGGGTTAAAGTCATCCGGGGTAATATTGACCATGCCTGAAGAAAAACAGCAAATATTGGCCAGTGTACCTTACAATTGGAATATGGTTTTCGACTTTTGAAACGAAGTTGAAGAATACGAATTAAGTGTTAATGAGAATACAAATTAAATGTTAGTGGTAACACCACTATAAATCACATGTTGAATAGCTATAGCCGGTTTCTTGCAACAAACGAAGGAGGAATTTCTTGGATGACCTAGGGAATCGATAACTGACATCTTCCAAACACCCGCCTGCGGGGCCGACACTTCCCTGTCTCACTCAGAAGCGATCTCGTTTCTTCCAATATATTCACTAGCGATCATATTATGTTCCTGTCTGGGGCAGAACGTGAAGCAAATTTGTTTCTAAATACCCTTTGCGTATCAACAACAGATTCCTTTGTCCAAAAACTCATGTTGCTCTAAAAAGTACACTATTCTCACTGTGTCCTGATAATACTCACACAGTAGGATAGAACTGTACAGCACAATTCCCAATACAACGGCAAAGCTTCCTGTTTCTTATTGACCTTGGCGAGGTTGCCATCTAACAAAGAAAACTCAAATCTCCACACTGTACATCATTCGAATTGCAAAGGCATATTGGCGAAAATTTGCTGTTTTTCTCGAGGCGTGGCCGATATTACCCCGAACAAATTTTAAACCAGTAAACGTAGTCCTATAAATCTCTAATCTTTCCTTGATCATTTGCCACAAACCGCATGAAGATCGGACTTCAGTTAGAAATTCTAGACCCAAATGAAATCCGTGAGTTTTTAAAACAGATCACCCTGTACTCATACACAGCTTCTATTTTTATTTCAGTACCACTCTTCACTCCAATCTATGGGTTTTGCTATTAAATACAGTCCTGCGTTTCTATACTTGCTAAGAGATCAGACGAAAAATGGTGTAAATCAGGGGAAAATTTAAATTTCGGGAAATGACAAGGAGCTGAATTCGGGAATTTTTTCTGTACCATCGTATCCTGCTTATTTCAATAACTTCTGCATGCAAAGTATTGAATGACAAAATAATGTACAGCTCACAGATGACGAGAAGAACCCTAAAACAGGGGTAGCGGGGAAAGGTTAACGACACGGTCAAGCCCACTTTCGGTTTTTGAGGTGTGGTCTATACTTAGATGTCGTCTGCTACTTCGGGTCAAGTTATCTGTGTGCTATTCCGTGGTGTCATTTGAAACCCCCATGTGAAAAGCGGGCGAGCCCATACCTACGTCACACTACTTCTGCTAGGGTTCTTTTCGTCATCTGTGAGCTGTACTCTATGTTTTCAACTATTAAAACGTGTCTCTTCTTTCGAATACAGTAATGCAGCATGAACTGTGCCAGTATCATGTCATTTGCAAAGATACTCAGCCACTAACCAAAAAGGTGAGCTCTACATAGAACAACGGAACTGGAAAGCAGTACTTTTACGCGCATTGAATGAAATGCAATCCGATTGGTAGCGCACAGATCATGAGCGTCATCATGTATCATCTCAGCGAGAAGCGGGAATCCGTGATTGATTTCGTTGTCATGACTAGGTCTTGCATTTTTGATGCTATATAAGATCATCGAGTTTGTTGATGGTTTTTGAAAGTTAGCACACGACTTTTGGGGTTCCGAATTCGAAATTTCTATCCACTAAAAGTACCTTTTTCCAAGTCATCAGATAAGCACCAAACTCAAAGTTTTCATTCGTTATCTATACATATTGTACAGATGTAGGTCTTGGTTCTTTCTCGTTTCCCGCCAGTATTATCGTTGATTTATTGCGTCCTTACATTATCGACAACAATGTTCATAATTTTGTTCAAAAATATGTCATAGCATAACAGAAAAGATATCAAAACATAAACTCAGAGAGGTATGAGGTGGCAAATGAAAAAGTTCTTCGGCCTCTTATAGATTACTGAGAGTGTAAACACTAACGTGACAAGGAACTATTGAACATAATTCAAGCTGAAAAGCATGCAGGGATCAGCAGAACTCAAGACTTAAAAGTAGTTAGTTAGGCGAAAAACCTCGACCATTTAGAAGTTGGAGATCCAAGTAATGTGATGGGCCTGAAGTTTGTCGTTAAAACAAAGCATGCTGCTTCGGTATCTATAGACACTGAACGCTGCTTCTCACAGTATAAACTACTATGGCAAACCAACAAAGTCTGACATCGTCTGTAGACATTGAACGCTCCTCGCAGTATAAAGTACTACTGGCAAACCAAGAAAGTCTGACTTTGTCTATAGACATTGAACGCTCCTTCTCGCAGTATAAACTACTATGGCAAACCAAGAAAGTCTGACATCGTCTGTAGACACGTTAGACGCTTCTTCATGTAGTATAAACTTTTACTGCCAAACCAACAAAGTCTGACATTGTCTGTAGACATGGAACACTCCTTCTCGCAGTATAAACTACTACGGCAAACCAACAAAGTCTGACATCGTCTGTAGACATTGAACGCTCCTTCTCGCAGTATAAAGTACTACTGGCAAACCAAGAAAGTCTGACTTTGTCTATAGACATTGAACGCTCCTTCTCGCAGTATAAACTACTATGGCAAACCAATAAAGTCTGACATCGTCTGTAGACTTTAGACACTCCTTCATGTAGTATAAACTTCTACTGCCAAACCAACAAAGTCTGACATCGTCTGTAGACATTGAACGCTCCTTCTCGCAGTATAAACTACTATGGCAAACCAAGAAAGTCTGACATCGTTTGTAGACACGTTAGACGCTCCTTCATGTAGTATAAACTTTTACTGCCAAACCAACAAAGTCTGACATTGTCTGTAGACATGGAACACTCCTTCTCGCAGTATAAACTACTATGGCAAACCAACAAAGTCTGACATCGTCTGTAGACATTGAACGCTCCTCGCACTATAAAGTACTACTGGCAAACCAAGAAAGTCTGACTTTGTCTAGAGACATTGAACGCTCCTTCTCGCAGTATAAACTACTATGGCAAACCAAGAAAGTCTGACATCGTCTGTAGACTTTAGACACTCCTTCATGTAGTATAAACTTCTACTGCCAAACCAACAAAGTCTGACATTGTCTGTAGACATGGAACACTCCTTCTCGCAGTATAAAGTACTATGGCAAACCAATAAAGTCTGACATCGTCTGTAGACTTTAGACACTCCTTCTCGCAGTATAAAGTACTATGGCAAACCAACAAAGTGTGACATCGTCTGTAGACATTGAACGCTCCTTCTCGCAGTATAAACTACTATGGCAAACCAAGAAAGTCTGACATCGTCTGTAGACACATTAGACGCTTCTTCATGTAGTATAAACTTTTACTGCCAAACCAACAAAGTCTGACATTGTCTGTAGACATGGAACACTCCTTCTCGCAGTATAAACTACTATGGCAAACCAACAAAGTCTGACATCGTCTGTACACATTGAACGCTCCTTCTCGCAGTATAAAGTACTGGCAAACCAATAAAGTCTGACACTTTCCAACACTGAGACGATGAATGTTGTCAAATTTAATTCATTTCTATTTCACTCTACGACGCCTTGACATATCAACAAATCGAAGGTCAAATTATGATGTTCATTTACATTTTCCGGTGTTCATTCAAGGCATATTTTCAAGTGCCCAAATATCTAAATGCATAGAATTTGGTATAAAATATTAAAAGTATTTATGATGCATTATAGTGATTAATTACGATAGTTTTCATTCCACTAATTTTCCACAAAAAACTTTTTTTCCTAGATTTCGACACATCAATTTCAATACTTCTTCTTCACCAAAAATTCTAGCGCTAGTCATGGCCAGTTCTATTATCCCTGTGATGCAATCTTCCTTTTACACTAGAGATGGACATAACGTGGAGTAAATAGCCAGACATTGAAATTTCGAAAAGAACCAGAATTTTAATATCTGAACATAGAGAAACTAAGAGGAATTTTAAGAATGCGGGAAGTGGGAAACTATAGTCAAAGATGTGCAGATCAGAGAAATTAGCCGACTCATTTGAACTTCGTTCAGAATTATTGAAGCATTCGTGAAATTAGAATTCACTGAAGCATTCGAGAAATTAATGCCGTAGTAGGGTTGATACGAACAATGCTCAAAACATATATATATTTTTTAATTATTTATTTCTTTTGTAAGTCACGGATTCAAATTACACTAATGGCATGGATATTACGTGCTATCCTTTCAAATTCATTATCACTGAGCTCTAGCCTAATGGCAAAAGCTAGTTCAATTGAGGTTTCGCGTCCCATTCAGCAACGGGGTTGTATGAGACATGAACCTATAGTTTATCACGAGATCCGAACCACATGAGCCCCTACCAGAAAATGAAATGACTCTTTCAGTTTAACGTCCCACGATTATGCTCTTTAGACCAAGAGAGACTGCTGATTAAGGCAAGTTAATGATGATGAACGATAATGATGTGATAATGTAGGAAGAAGCAGGAGTACCCCACGGACACGATGTCGTCTACCACAATCTTACTTGCACGGAGATCGAACCAGGGACCATCAAAGGTATGCTCTCTACTATAGATCCACCCTCCCTTATATCTCATGCTGGGAGTTAAACCCAGGTCTCCAGTGCCGAAGACACGTTTGCTTACCACATAGCCACAAGGGAGCTCCAAACGGTAAAAACGCAGAAGTAAAAATTCTGCCATACGTGTAAAACTAATAAATAAAAAAGTTTAATAATTGTGGGACATAAATCTCACAAATAAATAAATAAAATAAAATTTAATAAATATGAGACGCAAAATTCAAAAATAAATAAATCAAATTTAACCATAGAACGTAAGAAAAATGAATAAAATTTAAAAATCATGGGACATAAAATTCAAAAATTAATAAGTGAATAAAATTTAGTAACCATAGGAGATAAAATTAAAAAGTAAATAATTAGAATATTTTTTAATTTGTCTTATTTTGTGGATATAAGATGTCCCATGAGAAAAGTCCCAAATAAGATAAATTATATAGAGAGTTCCGCAAGGATTTATCTTAGCTCCGTCTCAGTAATAGATTCCATATTTGCCCTTATCCTATTGAATTCTATAGTGAGTTCCTATAGTTGGAAGCTCATCGTAATTTCAGAATATGAAACAAAACTCCTTTGTTTTAAAACAAGAAAATGTAAATTTAATAATAATTATCTGATTTTTGTTTTCTTTTCAGAGAACCATTCTCACCTGTAATTCTAAATAAAGAGCTTCTTCGAATCCTACAGCTGCGAACTTCGACGCACAATAGTCCACACACATGGGGCAACCAACTAAACCAGCAAGACTCGCCACTGCTACAATATGTCCATGGTTGTCTTCGATCATATCCGGCAGGAACGCTTTGCTTGTCTAAGAAGAAAAAGATTTAAAAGAAATATAATTTGTTTGCTCCCAAATACAATTGTTTGGAAAAGTAATACAATGGGCGCAGATGTCTTAACTCTAAGGACAAGTACTCCATATCTTTAAACATATTTTAAGCACTACTTTGACTGCCTTGAAACTCTGCAAAATTGAGCTGAGCGAATGTGAAGTAATAAACTGCGGAAGTCAGGGATGTCACAACAAAGATCTTGAGGCAAAGCACGTAATTGAAATTATAGTTTGGAGAGATTGAAAATTCGCGGGAACAGTTTTAAAACAGCTAGCTAAACAAAATGTATATATTTAAAAGAAAACATAATATATATACTATATATTACCTAGGTATATAATATATAATACAGTATTTATATATATATATATATATATATATATATATATATATATATATATATATATATATATATATATATATATATATATATATATACCTAGGTAGAAACATATTTCGATCAGAGTAATACACAAAATAAGATTTAGAACCAGAAAGCAAGTTTTCTTAATGGCAGGGGCGGATCCAGGACGGACTTTTTTTTTGGGGGGGGGTTTAATACTGCTACTTACAGCTACTTTTAAGAGCTCCAAACTCTGGGATGGGTTTTATTTATAAAATAAGAAAGTTTCCTCATCTAAGGGGGCGATCACCCCGATCGCCCCCCCGTATCTGCCACTGCTTAATGGTACTGCTTTTGGAGAATGTGTTGTAACAAAGGACTTTTTTTTTTTTTTTGGCGTGGTGCATCATGAAGTATTGTGAATGATGAGACGCAGACGGGCAGTTTACAGGGCGGACAATTTTTAATTGAAAATGTACAACTGAAGAATGATAAATTTGGGGAAGAATGGGAAATTTCGGGGGGGGGGGCAATCCCATGGGAGATGGACAGTCACGTGGGATTCCCATACTACATATATCCTCACCATTAAGATAACTACACTATGAAATGTAGCGTAACATGTTGTTCACATCACTCTGTTTCGTTTCATCTGTGTATTTCTCTCTAGTGAAACAAATTCTTTAAAGAACTTGCTAACACAGGATACCATTTTTCTCCAGTAATTACAATAAACGTGTAGGAAGTTTGAATTATATAATCTTAAGTACGTAAATACCACGTGTATTACTTCATAATATCAGAAGTGAATTATATTTCTCAGTTGATGCACATGATATGAACTAATTTTATGACTTATTCGTGCAAATTGAAACAACAAAAGAAACCTGTTGTATGCTAAAACAGGTTCTCTCTCTTTTAGTGTTCCTTATTTCAACTTTGTATAATATATCAAGGTCGGTCATGTTCAAGGTGGCCATAACAACTGAATTTTAAGATAATTTTTCCTTCTTCTTCTTTTTTCTTTCTTTCTTTTTTCTTTTCTTTTCTTTTCTTTTTTTTTTTTGAATATTTTCCTTATTTTGGACACATTATTATCCAAAATAGTGACAAAGTGCTATTGGAAAGAATTCACAAACAGTTTGTCTGACAGTAGGAAGGATTATGGTCTTAAGATTTAGAGTTGCGTCAAGAAAAAAAGAAGAAGAAACTCTGCTATAAACACTAAATAGGATCACTCCTAGAAGTTACAATTTCGTCCGGCAGATGTCAACTGCAGGGGTAATATTTGCTGCCATCTAACGGCGTGATGTGTAACTTCTATCATTATACAGAACAACATTCTGTAGAATTATACACCTTTGTTACAATACAAGAAAACGAGGTACGGATAGCCACTTTTACCTGTCAAGATGTTAATGCATTGACTCTGTCAACAAACTCGGCTAACTCTACAACCTCTCTAGCTATCTATTACAGAAAACAGAATTCAGAAGTTCGCTTTCGTTCAAAAGTTATTGTGTGGAGTGACTTATGTATACTAACATTACAGGGTTCCCACGAAAACAGTAAAGATCGATTTCTCTGACTTTCCCAGACACAAATTCTTGTTTTCCCTGACATAATATAAATGGGAATATATGGGGTACGTTCTATCATACACTTTTTAACGGTCTCCTTCATCCCCATAGCCGTTCAACACACACCTTTAATTACCATTTACATATTTGTTATGTTCAATATGAGTAATTGCTATTTACATAAAATTTAACATGTAAATATATAATAATGTATGTATGATACAGTAACACATACATTGCAAATTAGACTTTTTTGTGCTTGCAAAACAATAAGAAGCAATATAACATACAGTCAAGAATATATTGCCAACTCTGACTGAAACCTAATACTATCAGTCCTAATATTAGCAACTCTGAGACATGTAAATCCTTACATTTACATTTTTAAACAGAATTTTGTTTTGTTTTCAGTTCTTGAATTTGTTCTACGAGAGCGTCTTGTTCTTGTTTGTAACATAATTCCATTAATTTCTTCTTTGTTTCCAATTTCTTAACTTCAGCACTTGGTTTTCTTTTCTTTTTCTTTTTTTCACCTCTAATTTTACTTTCTTCTGCACTTTTGATTCGTTTCTGTTTAAGGTATTCATCATAGCATCTGAACGAATTGAGAAAAGCATTTTTCGATCAACAGAAACATATTCCACGCCTTCATAGTACATAATTGCATCATGCAGTGGCGGATCCAGGGGGGCAATCGGGGCGATCGCTCCCCCCAGAAGAGGAAACTTTTTTTTATTTTATATATAAATAGAACCCATTCCAGAGTTTGGAGCTCTTAAAAGTAGCTCTAAGTAGCAGTATTACAACCCACCGCTACCCCCAGAAGTTCGTCCTGGATCCGCCCCTGGCATCATATACCCGCCTCTGTGCTACCAGAGAATCTTTGATTTGGTTTTCTACAATAAATGTCTTATTGACTGACAACCCGCCCTCCACTAAGGTATTGCCGTGGGATAAAATTAAACATATTTTCGTAACATGTCACAAATCGGAATATTCTTGTTTCTTGGACATTCCTTTGCAAAGAAGTCATTTAACCTGATACTGCCCATCTTTTCGTACTCTATGAAGTCAACTGCAAGAGACCGCTCAATTTCAGTACAGAAAGACATAAATTGATATTCTGTTTTCTCAGGTACACAATTAGATATTCTGTTGTGCTCATGCAGAGTCCGTAAGATGTATTTCATCCTAGTCTGAGCAAGTTCTGGATTGTTCTTTTGAAGCCTAGGGTCCAAAGCTGATAGAGCACGTACTTCAGAGGGCTTCTTTCCACAGTCTTCTTGATTGTGCCCAGCAAAAAGTTTCGACAGTCAAGCCTGAAAGCTAGTTTATCTTTATCTGATGCTTTCAGTTTTTTTCAGCAGTTTTTCTGTGTTAAAACCAATATCCACCTTTCTTATTTCTAGTAAATTTTCATTTGCAGTCAAATCCAAAGCAAAAATCTTCACTCCACTGTTAGCATATTTCATAATGCTTTCTTTGACACAACGAATCATAGATTCCTTAAGAGAGAGAGAGAAGTTCTGAGTACGAGAAACAAGCAAATTACTCAGCTGTGACAGTTTTAAACAAACGTAATTTGCACTTCATGAATTGTCATGCACATTTATATTTCATGACTTTCCATGACATTTTGCGCAAAATGCATGATTTCTCTGACATGTTTTAATTTCCCTGACATTCCTTGATTTTCCAGAATGTGGGAAGCTGCAATAACTATCTTAGAAATCCCACTTGCGTGAACTTAAGTTTTCATATATAACCTATCTAGAGTTGCCACCTCACCTATCCAGGTTCTAAATATACAGGTATTTTACCGGTCTTCGGGCCAACGAATTCAATCTACGGGCATAAATATTAAGTTAGCTAGAATCAGCAAGTTTTTTTCTATTTTTTTATTTTGGTCGGACGGCGCTAGATTACTACCTCTCTCTCTCTCTCTTTCTCTTTCTCTCTCTCTCTCTCTCTCTCTCTCTCTCTCTCTATATATATATATATATATATATATATATATATATATATATATATATATATATACAAAAACCACAGAGATCTACGAATCTCTCAAACAATTACATCGGTTCTTTCCAGATGACAGTTATCGTTTTATCGTTAGAACAGCCAATAGGCGTATCTCAAAATTTGCTATTTTGAGTTAACACTGATATCATATATGATTTTGCTAGAACTAACAATCGCCTTTTCATGAACTCTATATCTTAAGAACGAAGCCTCCGCCACTTATAATCCTCACATACTTTTACAGGAAAAATCAAATAAGATTCCGGTGTTAATATTACAGCACAAATTTTGAGGCATGCCTATTGGTTTTCAAACTGTGTGTGTATTTTGTCTGACTCCTTCTGTGATTTTAGACACAACGTTAAATTCTCAACTCTTTAATATTAATAAATAATTATATTCTTACCAATTTGTATGTATTTGTAACAAGATTTCTGTACACCATTGCAGTGTATTATTATTTTACCAGCTTTGTACTTAATGAAACCACAATTCTTACACAATAAGTTAATTAGATTTAAGTTTAGCGTTCAATTCAGCAGTGACACTATATGAGACGTGGATCCACAGCTTAACGTGTGATCCGAACCACATGAGCTCCCTCTGGAAATCGAACCCGGGTCTCCCACGCCAAATGCGCGTATGCTATCCACACAGCCTCAAAAGAGCTCAACTATTCAATAATTAGTTTTTATTTGTGCAGTGTTCATTTTAACTCCTTTGTGTTACAACATCCTTAAAATAGTAGCTGTAATTACATATATGTAATTACATTTTTGTCAGTCTCAGTTTATTTCTCCTCATGCTCCACAAGGGAGCGCCCTTCAGCTTGGAAACCACTGGTATTGATGGATAAAACCCAGCAAACTGGGAAAACCATCCCATGCCTAGATTCTAACATGTTAAACTGTAAAGCCTAATGATCTCACAAACGAAGTGTAGAAACCCAGACGTCATACTGCCGGTGATGGGATTAGGCGGTATGACGGACACGAACTAACTTGTCATTAGGTTGATGAGTCATGATTGGTATGGGAGAGGTATGTATAGCTCGTACATTGTACTTAGTTGTTGTTAAATTATTTACAAGGAATATATTTTTCCTCTAATTACAGGCTACGTTTAAATTCTTCCCACATAGCACCTGTCTTTATGCGCGAGACCAACGCTGTTTTTCTTTAATAATTTGACAGAGGCAGGGTTGAAACTTACAATTAAAGCCTACTAGCAGCGTTCACCCCGCTTCGCTGCGGTCACCCCGGAACGCAATAAACTTTGTTACTTAGATAATTTTTACTTTTTCGCTTTCAAGTGATATGATAAAAACCATAGAAGATTGCAGTAAATCTTAACATTATATCGCCTGTCATTTATGTTAACCCGCCCCGCTTCGCTGCGGTCATCCCGGTGCTGGCATATTGTAAAAGTGTCTGTAAAAATAAGCAAATCAATTAAAAAATTTTAAACAGAAGATTCAAGCTATTTTCCGCTGTATATCGCCTGTCATTTATGTTAACCCGCCGAGTGACACGGTCATGCGGGTTGCATATAAATACGTTTATTTTTACCTATGATGAACTAATAACAAAGGATTTGTACGTTATGGACACTTGAATGGTCAATTATCTCAAGACACTGGTAATTAAAAATTAAAGTGATATGATAAAAACCATCTAGGGTCCAAATCCTAATAACCCCCCAAAAATGAAAGAAATTGGTTCAGCCGTATTAGCGTGATGAGCGGACAAAGGATTGTACGTTCTCTTTTATATATATAGATGACAAACATCTTGGTATTTCAGCTAAACGAATAAAATGCAAGCTCTGATGCGACGCTGCCGAGTGCTAAGGGGTGTAGCTATGGCTAAGCAGACGAACTACAGCTCGATCAGGTGGCAGGAGATAGACTGAAGTGAATTGTACAAAATAAACGTGGCAATACCGCAGGCCTCTCATTTGCCAGCAGCATTTAAAGGGAACTGGAAGCGCCGCCTTTAAATGCCAAGATGTTTGTCACGCCGTTTAGTTTCGATGGAAATGAGCTGTAGGATGGGTAATGTTTTGCAGTTCCTTCTCGCTCTAGCAGGTCAGTAATACGCATACCGAGCGAGTGATTAATATAATGAAAGCTTTGTGGTTAGATGATGAAAACAAAATGTTAACGGGGAACTTATGATAGCTGAAACTTGTATTCAAATGAACCAGAGAATGGCCAGTGAAGATCTCCACGAAACGGTTCTGAAAAACAGAACTTTGCTTGACACAGCGAGGAGCTCTAAAAACTATGAATAATATGGTAGGCATCATCATCTTCTAAACTTTTTTTCCAGTTAGCTGGGGTCGCTTTCGGATCGCTGTCTCCGACTGGTTTCTATCTTGTGCTGTATCCACTGTGACATTACAGTGTACCATATCGTCGTTCTTCATACAATTTCCTTCTTTTCTCCTTGGCCTCACGCTCGTTTCCCATTCAATTCTATAGCATCCACTCGGTGAGCTATGTATTTGGAAAATCATCTTACATGTTCAAACTATCCAAGTCTACTTTCTTATAGCTTTTTTTATTACTGGTCTTACCTTTACTGTTGCTCAAATCATTTCTTTTTCTTTCATGTTGTCCATCCCGCATCACTCCACACATTCATTTGCAGCTTTTCCATCTCCGCAACATGAAACTTTTCTTCCTCTCTCTCTTTTCGTCGTTCAACATTCCACTTTGTATAACATGGAACTTTTCTTCCTCTCTCTTTTCGTTGTCCAACATTCCGCTTCGTATGGTGTCCCGACAAAACGTACCAGCGACAAAATGTACCACCTGAATTTTCGCGACAAAACGTACCACTTTTGACGACCTGTCATAAATGACAACCTGTCATGGTTTAATTATAGCATTTCTGATATTTATTCCACGACAAAACGTACCACTTATATAAATTACAACCTGTCTTGGACCAATTAAAACATTTCGGATATTTAATTCGCGACAAAACGTACCACTTCAAGTTTTTTTTTTTCTTTTTTTTTCAGCGTGTTCACTATTCACCAGATCGAACAAACTTCTCTTAAATGTTCTGTACGTGACAAACGTAACATTAAACACGTTTATCAGCGAGTAAGAGAACACGAGTCTTCCAAAATACATTAGATCAATGTGGGTGCTTACATATCTAACAAAAGAGAACATAATGTTAAGAAGCTACTTCCTCATGAACAGGTAAAACAACGGCAGTATAAGGTTGAGAAGAACAGACAGGTAATGTATCGAGTTGTCAAAGTGCATAAACTCATTGGTAAAAGAGGGCTCATTTACAGAGGAAATGTAGCAGCCTATAAACTGAAAGACACAGCTATAGATCATGGAAACTTTTTGGATATTATTCCTTTCTTAAGCAAATTTGATCTTCCGCTTAAAAGTAATTTAGATAGGGTTACCGAGAAGAGTCATATACGAGGAAGTAAGCAGGATAGTGGTCGCATAACTTTTACTAAACACAGTGAATTATGTTTTCAATGCTATCAGCACACTTATCAGAGAAGATATTTCGAAAGAAGTCTCTCAAGCTTCAATATTTTCTGTTCTATTAGACACTACTCAAGGTATAGTAGCTTCAGGCCAGTGCTCTGTTGTTTTACGGTATGTTGTTAAAATGGTTGTTAAACAAAGAATTGTTGTCATTGTAAAATGCATATCTACCACAGGCCAGTGTCCTTGCGGTTTACTGTTAGAAATTCTGCAGAAGTTGAACCTTGATATTAAGAAGTGTATTGGAAATTCAACCGATGGCTCAAGTAACATGCAAGGACAATATTCGGATTTTTTCAATTCACCTATGATCAGTTACACCGTGATTCAGTTGATTTTGAGTTTAACGGCCCTTTTAGCAGCGAGGCTATATGAGACGGGACATACTGATTTACGGGAAATCCGAAGCACATGAGCTCCTGCCAGGAATCGAACCCAGGTCTCCCACAATAAAGGCGCATACGCTAACCGCTTAACCACTAAGAAACTCAGTTACACGTGTGGTGTTACGCTTATATACTCAATCATGTCATATGTGATCTGACAAAAAATTGCATTGATTCTGTTTCATTGTTCTGCTGAAGCGTGAGTCTTATCAGCGAATGGACATTTGGAAGATCAAATGTTAACAAAGGCGTCTTACAGTTATTGCCGAAACAAGATGATAGAAAACACACTGTTTTTCAGAAAAAGTTTGGTCATTTTTCGAACCCAGAAAGTGCTTTGTATTTAGAGTTGACCATAAAATTAAGAAAATTGCTTCTACAGAAAATATCAAACCAAAAGCTAGGTGTAAAGCTAAAGGGTATATAAAAGATCTTCTCAAGTTCAAAACAACTCGGACAGCACAAATGTTCCTTAAGATATTTCAAATGACGAGCTCTCTGTCAAACTATCTCCAAACAGAGGGTGCTGCTAGTGTAGTCCTATCGGATGGTACAGACTACTCTGTTCCAAGTGAAAGAGTAGAGAGATGATTTTGAATCGGTTAAGAATGCAGCATTAAGCTTTGCAGAATGGACGAATAACAAATTTGAAGACTTAGAACGTGATTTCTTTTTTCTATTGACCTGTCGACAATTCGCCTTCAGAGATAGACAAATATTTTTCCTGTGAATATGAATATGAAGCTGCTTCTATCCAATGACCAGGTACTGCATCGAAGCATCCAACACAATATTGGACATGGTAGTTTCGAGTATTTCTTCAAGATTCAAGAAGCAATGTACTTTATGGATTATTTGGACCCTAGACACTTCAACCAAGTAACATAACTTCCAGACGTGCCTTTCGATAAACTTACATTTTTTTTCTGAAAAACTTCAGTAAAGAAGTTTCGAAGAATAATATAAATGTATTCTCTTGGACTTTTGAAGGACGTGGATATCCTTAAAAGTCAGTCTTGATGACGAGCACAACCGAAAAAAAATGACTGTCCTGATGGTGCAAGTGATTCAGAATTAGGAGAAAATACATTTGTTTACAAAGAAAGCGAATGCAAAACGTGTTGCAAAATTGTCCAATGTGCTGCTTTTTAATTTTGCAGAATTGTAAATTTTGCAGTAATACTTATCCAGGTTTCCAGCATACAAATTTTTATTGACTTTGCCCGCAACTCAGGTAACATGTAAAATAAATTTTTCAAAACTTAAATAAACTGAAATACATTAAAAATAGGCTAACGAGTACCATGTCTCAGGAACATTTGAAAACATTTATGTTGATGTCTATTGAAAAAGATTTATTAAAAAAAATTTCGAATGCAAAAGTGATAGATACAGTAGCATCAAAAACTAATACACTAGAACATCTGCTAATTTCTCTTTTAACTTCATATAATATTTTGAACAATTCAGAATAATATACTGATGAAAGAATATCAGGTTTTAATTGTCAATAGTTAATACTATTGACTTACTGTAGAAAGAAAACTGTGCAACTTGATTTGTGACATTGGCCCTTGTGGGAGAAAGCGCCCGCGCCTCTCTAATAATACCTATCCGTCCCTGGTCCAAAGCCTGGATAAAGTGTGATGAAAATCAGCAAACATTCAAATATTGCTAGGGATGCACGCGAGACGCGAGAAGTCTCGTCTCGTCTCGCGTCTCGTCTCGCATTTGCGAGACGAGACACGAGACGAGACTGAAAATTTTATGCGAGACGCGAGACGAGACTAAACCATGCGAGACGAGACGCGAGACGAGACTCAGTTAACTCTCGCACGAGAAGTCTCGCGAGACTTCTCGCAGTCTCGCAACATTTATGAATTACATGTAATTATATATTTAGTGATTTTACATTTATTGAATTTTCTAAGTTGAGCGTTAATGCCTCCAGGAACAAAAAAGTGATTGGGGCAATTGACATTGAATGAGATTTATTATTATTCAAGGTTGATTTTCAGAATTAAAGCCTTCTTTAGTTTCTAAACATCATTAAAAAAGCAAAGCTTTGTAAATTGGAAATTTATTACAACATCGATTTAGGACTTTATTTTGCGACACAAACAAATACACGCGGGCGCGCACGAATACATGAACTTCTGTTTTTTGGTCTGAAAAGCGAATAAGACTCCCTATTGCTGCAAAATGTGATATTTTAGTTGTTTCTGTCTTTTTCACATAACTACTAGCGTTTTATGTTGGGAGATGGCGGGGAAATCCCCTCTCGTCAAAGTTTATCCCGGGTCCGGCTCGCAGAAATAACATGATATTTTTACATGGAATAAGTATTTTCTTTCTATATATTTATCAAAAACATCCCCCTCTAGTTCGGAAGTTTAATTCAAACACTGGTTTGGTAGGATGGCCCTATAGGTTTGATGCAAGCTGGAAAACAATGTTGGATCCAGCAACAATTTATGCTGATTTTGCTGTAAATTATGCTATTAACCCTTTGGGGATCCCATGGTACAATCTGTACCATACGGGGTGTTTCATGGTACATTGCGTTATAGCTCTCCTATTTGAGCTTTTTCATCCGTTTTTTTTTGTTTTGTTTTGTTTTTTAAGTCCAGAGGCATTGTAGAAGACCTTACGTATGGTTTCACACCTTACTGCGTCGAGACATAGGAGGTGATGACGTCATAATTCTAAAATATATATTTTCTTTTAATATTGCGGGGCCGGTCTATGTTCATTATTTTTTGGCGGGCTTATTTTTACACGTAGAAGATTGAAATTTTGCACAAACATTCAGTCCACTAAGTAGTATTTACCAGATTTTTTCTTCAGATTTCTGCGTTAAAACAGAGGGGGATCCAGAGGGTCAAAAAGTTGAAAAAAGGGATATTTTTACCCAAAAATCCCGTTTTTCCTCATTTTCCCGCCTTAGATACATGATGGAGACAAGTGAATGGTACCGCCTGAAAGGCAGTTCCATTCTGAAGAGAATGATGTGCAAACCATGATCCTAGGGTAATTAGGGATGTCTCAGGGAATGTTTAAAAATTTTCCTCTGTATACGGGAATATGGGACATTGTCGGTATATATTTTTTTGGCGGGCTTACTTTTGCACCTGGAAAATTGGAATTGTGCATAAACATTTAGCCCATCTAGTAGTATTTATCAGATTTTTTCAGATCTCTGCGTTAAAACAGGGGGGTCCAGAGGGGCTAAAAGTTGAAAAAATAGGATATTTAGACACAAAAATCCCTTTTTTCGGAATTTTCCCGCCTTAGATACATGATGGAGATATGTGAGTCCTACCGCCTGAAAGGCAGTTCTAAGCTGAAGAGAATGATGGGCGAAACATGACCCTAGGGTAATTAGGGATGTCTCAGAAATTTTTTTACCTGAGATCATGGTGTTTTACGGTAATTTGGGGCATGGTGGGAATTCCTTATAAAATTTCTTCCGCCCTTACTATTCAAGATAGAAACTTGAAATTTGGCACCACATTTAGTATACCAAGTACTATTTATCAGATATTTTTAGATTGGTACGTTCACACAGTGCCGCTCCTGAGGGGCCCAAAGTGCGAGGGAAAAAAATCCCTCCGTAATTTTCCCTTTGAGATCATTTTTCCCGATCCTGGTATATGGTATGAGCATGCAAGTGGTACCATTTGAAAGCCAGCTTCATTCTGAAGAGAATGAGGTATGAACCATGATCCTGGGATAAATAGTGACGATGCAGTAGCTGCTTGACTGAAAGTCTAAAAAATAGCCCAAAAAGCCGGGTACCGGAAAGGGTTAATTTGACGAAAATTAATGGTCCAGGAATCAAATTACAGCACAAATTTTCTTTTAATTTGGAGCGGAGGGGACACAAGTTCGGATACCATGTTGAACTTTAGGTTCCGTCTCTCTATGATGTTATGAACTTTCATCCCATGGAAAGCAATGGCAAAGCACCAAGGATTCAGCTTGCCAAGGGACTTTTAGGTCAAATACCTGCCTTCGGACAGAATATCACATCATCATTCATTAACAGCCATAGAATAACACATTGCAAAATTTTGACCAGAATGTATGCGAGACTGCGAGACCATGCGAGAAAGTCTCGCGCGAGACGCGAGACGAGACTCAAAATTTTATGCGAGACGCGAGACGAGACTTCACATTTGCGAGACGAGACGAGACGCGAGACGAGACCAAGATTTGAGGATGCGATACGAGACGAGACTTTTCCATTTCTCGTCTCGTCTCGTCTCGCGTGCATCCCTAAATATTGCATATGCAAGATTCTTGCTGGTCTGAAAAGAAACTTGCAGGTTTGGTCTTGGTGTTGCGAAAATCTTGCAGGCATGGTCTTAGCCTTAGTAGTAGTCTTGGTCTTGCATCGGTACTTTTCTCACCACCAATCTGTTCAACTTTTAACCTTATTTTGGCCGATATATACTTATATACTGTCCTATCAAGTGGTACGTTTTGTCGCCTGTCATTATTTGATGGTTGATTGGAAGAGTCTTCGCAAGTAGCCCTCCAGTCAAGTGGTACGTTTTGTCGCTTGTCATTATTTAAAGTGTTTTTAGAAAACCCTTCACAAGCATCCCTCAGGGTAAGTGGTACGTTTTGTCGGTGGTACGTTTTGTCGCTAGTACGTTTTGTCGCGTATTCCTTCGTATAACATGGAACTTTTCTTCCTCTCTCTTTTCATCGTTCAACATTCCGCTTCGTATAACATGGCAGGCCTCACTACTTGTAAACTCATCTTTCAAGAACCCTACGGTCTAACAATACCACTGCCGCTTCTCCCAATTTCCTCCAACCGCTGCTAATTCTGCTGTTTACATATTCTTCTATTCCTGCATTTTCGCGGAGTGTGATCCCAAGTATTTGAATTTCTTCGTCATTACTACCTCTTCTTCGTCCAGTCGTATGTTTGTAATTTCGAATACATTTTTGCTGAACGAGTCATGTAGATATTCTTGGTTTTACTACCTCTAAGTCCTTTGCTCCTTTCCAGACATCTCATTTCTAATAAAACTCCAACTGACCAAAGCGGTATATATATTTTAAGACTGTTGAGTTGAGTTGATTTTAGTTTAGCGTCCCGTTCAGCAGCGAGGCTATATGAGACGTGGACCTATTGATTAACGTGGAATCCGAACCACATGAGCTCCCGCCGGGAATCGAACCCGGGTCTCCCACGCCAAAGGCGCGTACGCTAACCGCTGAGCCACGAGGGATATTTTAAGACTGTATATCTGTGTTACAGTTTCGGCTCTGTAACACAGATATGTCATCTATATATATATATATATATATATATATATATATATATATATATATATATATATATATATATATATATATATATATATATATATATATATATATACTGCTTTGGTCAGTTGGGGTTTTATTAGCAATCTTGAATTTTCCACAGCTGCAATGAATAATCTAATTTCTCTTGCAGTGGTCCCTTGGTCTTACTCATCAGCACGCATATAGCAAATACCAAATACCATATTCCAAGGTGTTAATTCTGAGATATCCCTTCAAGAGAGTTTATCACAATAAATAAATAAATATAAATATATATATATATATTCATCCAATCAATCAATCATTTATCTATCTATCTATCTAAAGGTCTATAGGGGCCTAAGCCCCCCCTTGACCCTCAGGTATACACTGGATAAAATGGACTTCAATCCTGATTTACACTGGATAAAGCGGCAAATTATGATTTAGCCCCTCTCTTGCTGATATCCTGGATCCGCCACTATTATATATATATATATATATATATATATATATATATATATATATATAAAAGAGAACGTACAATTTTTTGTCCGCTCATCACGCTAATACGGCTGAACCAATTTCTTTCATTTTTGGGGGGTTATTAGGATTTGGACCCTAGATGGTTTTTATCATATCACTTTAATTTTTAATTACCAGTGTCTTGAGATAATTGACCATTCAAGTGTCCATAACGTACAAATCCTTTGTTATTAGTTCATCATAGGTAAAAATAAACGTATTTATATGCAACCCGCATGACCGTGTCACTCGGCGGGTTAACATAAATGACAGGCGATATACAGCGGAAAATAGCTTGAATCTTCTGTTTAAAATTTTTTAATTGATTTGCTTATTTTTACAGACACTTTTACAATATGCCAGCACCGGGATGACCGCAGCGAAGCGGGGCGGGTTAACATAAATGACAGGCGATATAATGTTAAGATTTACTGCAATCTTCTATGGTTTTTATCATATCACTTGAAAGCGAAAAAGTAAAAATTATCTAAGTAACAAAGTTTATTGCGTTCCGGGGTGACCGCAGCGAAGCGGGATGAACGCTGCTAGTATATATATATATATATATATATATATATATATATATATATATATATATATATATATATATATATATATATATATATATGGGTGCTTCAAAACAACAATGACAACTTTTGAGAGGTGATTCCTGACACCAAGATAAGAAAACGTAATGACGAACCTGGGTGCACAAATGCTTCCTTTTGGAGTTACAGGTAGAGATGCGCAGGAGACAAGATTTGTGGCTGTCTCGTTTCGAAAATATACTGTAAAAGTGATGTCTCGATTCGAAAAATGTATATTTCACTATTGGAAGAGCCGTGTCTCGACTCAAATTTTGTCAGGAAAATCCTGTCTCGACTCGTCTCGTGCGCATCCCTAGTTACAGGCTGCCGAAAACATGTAAAAAATGAACTTTAAAGGTCGATAGTCTTTATACTATGGGACCTACCGTAGTCAGGTCAAGACTTCACTTAGGAACTGCTATGTGTGCTATCCAAAAATGCACGTTTCAGAATCCTAAGGTACTCACGCAACAAGTTTTATAGAGAGAGTTTGCCTACGGGCATATAATTTGAAGTACTGATCAACTACTATAAAAATTGTTGCGGAAGTACTGCAGGGTTGTGAAACTTGGATATTTGGATACAGCACAAACTATTTCCTAAATATAGTCTTGATCAGACTACAGTAGTTTCCATAGTTTTGGAGCTATGGACATTTAAAGTTCATTGTTTCATGTTTTTGGCAGCCTGTAACTCCGAAGCATTTTGGCAGCCTTTCTGGACCCAGATTGATTTATACTTTTTTTTGTCTTATCTTGGTGTCAGGAATCACCTCCCAAACGTTGTCAGTGTTGTTTTGAAACACCCTATATATATGTATATATATAAGATTAGATGGGCAGAACCGGTTTTTAGAAAAACCGAAACACAGACACTTCGGTTTCGGATTTCCAAAACCCGGTTTGGTTTTCACTAAAACTGATTTCATTTTCCTCCAATAATTTTGCATTTCTACTTAAACCAATGTAGTTCTGCGCCATGCTGGTATCCTTTCTAGTTTGTCGTTAATATTGTGACAGAGTTAACAAACCGAAAACAAACAAATATTATATATATATATATATATATATATATATATATATATATATATATATATATATATATATATATATATATATAAACGTCCATTACTAATCAAAATATATTTCCCTCCATCGTGAAACCTACTGGAAATGATCCACATATTAGTTCTTAATTATAATCAAAAAAGCAATTTCAAATCTATATATATAAAATCTTTTATAAATTACATAACATTTTATTTGGTTGTCAAATTTAATAGCAGTTGTAAAGACAAGATAAATAATAGTTCCTCCATTTTGGATGGACGTCAAAAACCGTAACACGACTTTACAAAAAAAAAAAAAAAAGAAAAAAAAGAAAAAAAGAAAAGAAAAGAAAAGAAAAAAGAAAGAAAACTTGAATGAGTGCAAATTATAGGTAGCAAAACCATCTTTCAACATTGGAAACAAGCCAATAACTCAAAATTACTAACGTTGATGACTTCAATTTAAATTTATTTCTTGCTGTATCGTTTTATAACAACGAATGACCTTGAACATTTTCCAGAGAGATAATTGAAAATTATACACTGCAGCGACAAGTAAAAAAGGTTGATATACTGGGTACTGCATTGTGAGGATGTAGCAAAATTACCCGAAAATTGCTGACAACACACAAAGACTAGACAACCACTGAAAGTAAAATAAATGGAATCAAGGTCACGTAAAGGAATTTCTCATTATGTTTAGTGATGTCAGTATTACGAAACTGAAAAACACTTTAAAAAAAGTTATGATTGTAAAGGTTTAAAACTACTGGGTTTACCAGAAATAGTGATTCACCTTTCGAGTGATCAGTATATTTTTTATCATAAACAAAAATGGCATGAAATAAAACTGTAGGTATACAGGGATCAAGTGTTTTACAGTATCTAATCCCTATTCTCCATTTGGAGGTCCACCTGGCGGCCATTAACATCCATGCATGCCTGGATCCGGAGACGCACATTTCTACACACATTTCGGCACATCTGAACGGGAATACTGTTGAATTCCTCGGTGATTCGCACCGTTAATTCCGCAACACTGTTTATAGGTCTTGCATATACTTTGCCCTTCAAATGTCCTCATAAGAAGAAGTTGAGAGGGTGAGGTCTGGTAATCGTGGTGGCCACTCCACTGTTTCTCGACGTTCAATCCATCGCCCGAGGAAGGTGTTGTTCAAAAAGTCACAGAATATCCGGGCCAAGTGTAGTAGAGCACCATTATACGACAGGGGCCGCGGTGGCTCAGTGGTAGAGCGTTCACCTCTGGTACTTGGGGTCCGGGTTCGATCCTACCCCCCGCCAACTGAACTTTGTGGTAGAGAAACGCCGTGTGCGTGGGTTTTCTCGGGGTTCTCTCGTTTCCTCCCACTTTCTTCATTCCACCATTTCATTCATTATTCATCATCACCGTCTCCTTTTGCCTAACCGGTATAACTGTGGGACGTAAAAACTCAAAGATTTCATTTCATTATGCGACAAACAAAACAAGAAACAATCCGTGCCGAAGGCAATAATCCGTGCCGATTTCTTATTTAGAATTTTCCTCATTATTGAAATGGCTTGATTGTTCAAATGGATATCTAAATCTTTAACAATGAAACTGTTTCAACAATGAAGAAAATTCTAAATAAAAAAAAAATCGGCACGGATTGTTCCCTTTAATAGGTTATGAAGTTCCTTCTCTAAAAATTTGAAGTCTCTACGTTGAAATTTATAAAAGAAATTGTAAATTTTCGTGAAAGGTAAAAAAATACATGGGAGAGATAGGAAGACTGTAGTGACATCTATCGGCAAAACTTGTCCCTTTACACTAACCTTAAGGGCCTTAACCTATAAACTACGGGATATTTTGTTTTCAAAATACCCTGTTTCTTGTCTTAACTATGGATATTTTGATTTCACAATAACTTTTGTAACACTGGCAGTTTCATGTGTCTTCGATAAATAGGAGTGAAGCAATGAACTTATTTGTAAATCCTTACAGAGCTCCGTAGTTTAAAGGTTAAATCCTCCGTAGTTTAAAGGTTAATGAATACCGAGTTGATCTGGAGTCAGGACTTCCCTTTTAGGAATGAGCCCTTAGCTGGAGACCTGGATGGCTAAACCCCCACCCCAGTGTACGCTTATCTATATCCAAGTATTATTTCGCTTTCTTTATTTTCTACAGCCTGAAAATCTTTGCAATGAATCATACATGTCCCCTCAAAGCAGCGACTGTTTATATTGAAAGAAATCTGAATATGATAAGATTCCATCTTCAAAATTATGAGGAATTTAATTTTCATAAATGGTATATGCAAATGAATGAATAAATTAAGTTTATTATTTTCCAGTCTATCTTTGTAGATTTGTTTACATGATATATAATCGAGAACTTTGAGTAATTATCCAATTATGGAGGTGAGAATCAAGAAAGTAACATTTTGAAATCAGAGAAAGTTTAGAGAAACGGGTTTAAAACATTTTTGATAAAGCACGCTAAGTTTGATAAATAATTTCTTGTTGATTTCTTAAACACTAATTAAATTGCAACATTACTACCATATATTAGCATTACAGCCAAAAATATTTTTTCTACTAACGGCAGTTAGGAATCACACTCTCAAAATCAAGAAAGAAAAACAGAGCGTACAGCACGAACTTTTGAGGTAAAAATTCGCATACATATTGACTACATAGAGGTGATAACGCATTTGTCAGTCATATCTTTGATACGTTTTGCAATTCTTATAAAAATACATGAGTAATAAAGTTCATTTATCAAACCAACTTTTACAGCAGCACATTTCTAAAGACATAAGATTTCCCAATTTCATCGATAATTTCATCATTAGAGATTTTTTTTTTTTTTTTTTTTTGGCAGAACTTCCCTTTCAATGGCCATAAGCATAAATGATTCCAGAATATGATTTGACAAAGACGAACATGTACGAGTTTTAATTAATTTGAGATAATTGAATGCTCGCTCACACAACGCTTGAGTAACTGAGAGAGTTATCAAATATTTGTATACAGTAAACAGTGTTTGGAAAGTGGAAACATGCATGTTATATCTTAGTAGCAACACAAGTTACACGGATGATTTTCGTTGCACATCTTATAAGACTAGCCTTCTGGAAAAGAGGCAACGCATCCTCAGGTTCCCTTTCGCATTCCCAGGCACTACACTTAGTAGAACTGTCACATTCTGCAACATCTACGTTGGGTTGTATATCAGTACAGTCTTTATTATCTGCGTTATCATAGTAATTTACCGAGCGAAGTAGCTCAATTTGTAGAGTTGCCTTCGCATTCGGGAGGTCGTGGGTTCGAATCCCGCTGCCGATCATCCTGACTGAGGCTTTCCATGGTTTCCCCTCAGTCCTACCAGGCAAATGCCAGGATGGTACCTACTAAACAGGCCCTGGCCGATACCTTCCCAAATCCTTTCCATTGTTATTGTTGTTGGATATCCAGTGTAAAATGACCTCTGAGCTGTATCTGGTGATTATTAAATAAATAAATAAATAAATAAATAGCCTGGCAGAGTTTCTCGGAGTTTTTTTTTTTTTTTTAAATTTTAGCAAAATTCAACAACTCAGATTTCAAATTTTCATACTCAACTAAATATTTTCAGCTATCTCCTGCAAAGCATCTTCTGGAACACCCTCATTTAGTAAATCAGTAAATCAGCGAGGATAAAGACAAGAAGTATCAAAGATTAATTTTGTGTTGTTTGTAAATCTATCATTTAATCTACCCTGGATTTGTATTACAATGCCAACACCCCGCAATATTCGCAAATGGGTTCCTGTCTATATTCGTGCACTATTGTTAGGTATATCGAATTAGAAACCCCATCTTGGTATCCCCTTTCCTCTTTATTGACTCGAACTTTAAAAAACTATGATTGTACCAGCAATGGAGACCGGTAGGAGAAATGAAATGAAATCTTTAAATTTTACGTCCCACGGGTATGCCGGGTAGGCTAAAGGAGACGGTGATGATGAGAGATGAGTGAAACGGTGGAATGAAGAAAGTGGGAGGAAACGGGGAAAAAACGAGAAAACCCACGAGCACGGTGTTTGTCAACCACAAAGTCCACACGGCGAGAGTTGGGATCGAACCAGGGACTCCTAAGCACCGGAGGTGAACGCTCTACCACTGAGTCACCGCGCCCCCTGTTTTACTGTAGGAGAATTAGCTCCATGCTCTTTATATGTTATAGATTGCACATTACATTATTGAAGACACAAATTATAGTCGAGATTACATTTTCGAATTAATAACTTACATGTATTTTTGAGACTATTTATTGTCTTATTGGTTTTTCAACAAACAAGGCTTCGGGTTGGGGAGAGGCCCCCTTTCACTAGTGTCCTTCTTTCACTAGTACTGCGGGCCGTTAGTTACACCACTGGTTATTGTGAACGAGAACGGAGTTTTGAAATAGTTATAACTAATCGAGCAATATCTTCAGTGACTTTGCAGACGGCAGGGCCCACCCGGAAAATTCCGGGTATCCGGGCGGCCCAGTCCGTCTCTGTCTGTTTCTATTGGAAAAGCTCTGTCTTGAATCTTGTCACGAAAATTATGTCTCGTCTCCTCTCCTGAGCAATCCTAGCAAGAAGACTGGAAAATAATATGTACCATGACCTGGTAACACTGAGCTTAATACAGTAAAAAGTGTATCCTCTCATTGTGTTTCGCTATATTTCTTTGCATCGTTCACAGTTTATTAACTAACGTTAACTCCATGGCCTATGGAACCCGGAGGTTCAATACCGCTTTCACAAAATCTCTCTATTGACTTCTGTTCTTAGCCAACTGGATCCAGTTTCTACTTTGTATTTCTATTCCTGCGAGATCTATCTTAATATTGTTCTCCCATCTGCGCCTAGGTCTTCCTAATGGTCATTTTCTGATTGGATTTCCAGTTAAAACTTTGAAAGTGTTCCCACTTTCTTCCATTCTGGCTACATGACCTACCCACCTGAGACTAGACTTGATAAACCTAACAATGTTACGCAAACGGTATAAGTTATGAAGTTTCCGCCATTTCCTATTCTTGGCCCTCCTGGGTCCAAATATTCGTGTCAGGATTTTATTCATGGTTTAATTTTTACGTGTTATTCTTGGAGGCATAATGCTTCAGTGATTGTGCGCTCAAATCCGCTGCAAGAGGTCCCAGGTTAGACCCCAGGCCATGTTAGTTTGTGATGTAATACAGTGTGTATGTGTGATTTCTTAGGATTTTAGTATTTCCTCCTACATTTTCATTTCCCTCATTCTTTCACAATAATTCATTAAATATTTTCTTTTACTAATTATTTCATCATCTACATAAATCAACCATTTCCTCTACCATTACAGACCAAACTAACCCTTTCATTACTGTGCGGACGTGCGTGTGTCTTCTAAAATACAAATTAAAGGACGTAACAAACATTTTGGCATTTGAAAGCGGCGCTCCAAGTTCCCTTTAAATGCTACTAGCAAATGAGTGGCCAGCGGTATTGCCACGTTTATTTTGTACACATCCACGTCTATCCCCTGTCACCTGATCGAGTTGTAGTTTGTCTGCTTAGCCATAGCTACACCCCTTAGCAGTCGGCAACGTCGCGTCAGAGCTTGCGTGTTATTCGTTTAGCTGAAATGCCAAGATGTTTGTGACAGGCTTTAGACAGTGTCATATCATTTGTGGTTTCTATCAAGGGCGTCGTTTAGGGGTGCAGATGAGTAATTCCTCCTACTTCCTCTGCCCCTGACTTGAAATACCTGAAAATCTACTTTATATCAGACTTGCCTCCCACTCACCCAGTTAAAAAAAAAAAATCTACTGTTGCCTATAAGCTGTTGGAAAAATAACTAAATAATGATATGACTTACCCAGAAGTGTGCAAGAGAGTTCACTTCAAATGTTTTCTGGATCATAGCATCTGGTGTCTCCAAAAACCCTTTGCCTGAGACAATCCCTGCGTTGTTTATTAACATATAGACCTGAAAAAATGTACACAAAACATTCAGTAATAATAAGCCAACATTAGAAATTAAATTACATAAAACAACATTGGAGTAGTAGTAGTAGTCGTAATAATAGTAATAGTACTATTACTAGTACTACTAGTAGTAGTAGTACTACTACTAGTAGTAGATTATTTTAGTTTTCAGCAATCAGTGTTGAAACCGGAAGTGGTTGATGTATGGAACTTCCGGTTTGAAAAGAGGGATAAAAGATAGGATAGTATCTATTTCTAGAGCGCTAAAACGGTTCGAAACAATGCTTCTCGCTATTTGTTATTGTTTTATTCTCTACGTAGAACAATTAAAAGCGGAATTTCTAGTTATTTCTATTGATTTCTACTATAATGTTAAGGATTATGATAAACTGTATTTCTCGGTTCGGTTGCAGAAAACTGCTTCTCGCTATCTATTACCGGTTTTTGTTCTATAATGATTAACATTAAAACCAGAAATAGTTTATTTTAACCACTTACTATTTTTGAATACAATTGCCATCTACGAACTCCATTGTAACTTTTGAACCTCTAAATCCTGGGCAAATAACATTGCGAAAACTTAAAATATTATTTGCCCAGGATAAAACTTAACACGTTATTTGCACAGGATGTAGAGGTTCAAACGTAAGAAAAGTTAACATAAATTAACATCGAAAAGTTAACATATATTAAATAAAATAATTTTATGAAATTCTTTAGATATAATTATGTAACTTAAAACAGAAATTCTCCTTGCCTTTGGTATTGCAAATGTATCGATTAGTAGGGGCAGGAGTTTTTCGCAAGTTGCGAAATGCGAAAGTTTTCCTACAAAGCCGAGAGTTGTTTTTCCAACGAACTACGTCAGATTGAGAAAGGAAATAGGTATTTTGAAGTCGCGACAAAATGCGAAAACTGACATTTTTGAGCGACATGTGCCGCAAAACGCGACAAATGGCGATTTTTTTTAAACGTCAATTTTAGTTGTTAAAATACAGAAATAAAAAGTACAATTTTTCAAAGAGAAGAAAAATTTAAACTTCAATAACTTGTGCCTGTCGGCAATATGGCTTCCAATAACGAATACTGATTGTGAAAGGATTTTTTTTTTTTTTTTTTTTTTTTTTTTTTTTTAATGCAGCTTGGTAATCAATGATAGAAAGCTACAACTGAAAGAAGAAAATGTTGAAACATACAACATGCTGCACTTTTCATCAGAATAATAATTTGCAGACGTGATATACTAGAAGACACTGCATTAATGTATTGTATGTATATATGTTTTTACATGTATATATGTTTTCGGTGTATAACTAATACAGTACAATGTGTGGCCTTTTTTGTGATAGCAATCGTGATGATACTGTGCTAGTGTATTTTAAGTTTTTGGACTTGTAAAAGAAGAAAGAAGTAATTTGTTGTTAGTAACTGCATAAAGAATAACTTCATTGTTCTAAGTAGCATTATTGATTTATTGTTTATTACTTATATTGGGCTTACATTGGAATTTGTATAATTTATATTACTTTGTAAAATAATTTACTTAGCGATAAAATGAGAAATTTTATATCTCAAAATGCGACAAAAAGGAAATGTGCCATATCTTTGTCCGATACATAACGTCCTTTACATAGTCCCACAGAAAGAAATCTAGAGGCATTGTGTCTAGTCAACGAGGTGGCCAGGGACAGTAGCGTACGCAGGAATTTATTTCCGGGAGGTCCAAACTCAATATGAGGATATTTTATATTAAAATTCCTAAAACTAGGCTAAATTTACACAAAAATCGAATTTTCGGGGGATCCGGACTCTCAGGACCCATCCCCTGCGTACGTCCCTGGCCAGGGAGTTGAGCCATCTCGTAGAAAAAAATGAAAATCTTTCAGTTTAACGTCCCACGACTATGCTGTTTGGGCTAAGGGAAACGGGTGATTAAGGCAAGTGAATAATAATAATAATAATAATAATAATAATAATAATAATAATAATAATAATAATAATAATAATAATAATAATAATGAAAGAATTGGTGGAATGAAAATGTGGGAGGAAACAGGAATACCCGAGAAAACCCTTGAACACGATGTTGTCCACCACAAACTTTCTTGGTGGGAATCGAACCAGGGATCCCACACACACCAGAGAAATGCGCTCTACCACTGAGCAACCGTGCTTGGTTTGATTTTTTTTTCTTTTTTTTTTTTTTTGGTTTTCCCTGTCTGAAATTTTTGGACAAGTATTCCAGATCTCAAAAACATATTGTGATAAAATTTTAATCGGAAAACCATAGGTCTTTTCACCTATTCCGCACATAGTCGGTAAATTCCATCGTAATTTGGGTCAATTTCAAGTTTGACACAAATAAATAGAACTGTGGATACGTTGCAAATGCATTTAAGAGGAGAATATGTCTCACTCTGAAATTCATTCTTAATTATGTAACATCAATTTGCCGTCTCCAAATTGCTGCGCCCGGAAATAGATGTCCCCTCTTGCCCCTCGTCTTTCAGCTACGCCACTGGGAGATAGTCTACAAATACTATACCATTATACCAAATAGTCTAAATCATAGAGTTCATATTTAACAGAGCGACCTTTTCGTATCTTGTGCAATGCTGCCACCGTTGTATCAAAGTGTTCCGATATTCTTAATCTGCACAACAACTAAACATTGAAACTTGTCGTTAATTCCTAAAGCAACTTGACAAACCGCAATCAACTTAGTTGACCGAATTTAATTTTACGATAAAAAACTATCTATAAACCACAGTTCCAGATCCCAAAGCTCAGAGCAGATCACTTTAACCACATATCTATATTCGGGTTAACGAAAGGTTTACGAAATAACAAGCGGAAAGGAGTGCATTCAATATTTTACTCCTTGTATTACTTCACAGAAATCGTATATGACATACAACGCTCACTTTTATATTCAACTACTTTTCTTCTTTCTTTTCGGAAAATGATGTAATACGGAACGAAACCACGACACGGTGAGTGGTTCCGTAATCATTATATACTGTGCATGACTCAACGTCAGCATGTACAGCATATGTTGTGTGTTTTGTGTGGATTTTGACCTCCGTACAATGGCATGGTTTTATTCTACGATAATTCTTGCTTCATACTGTGACAGTTAGAAAGGAAACGAACTCATTTACCAGAGAAACTGGTTTCTAAGAATAATATTTTCTTTCTTTCTTAAATCAAGAAAATTATGAATATGGCAATAGATAGTGAACTTTCATTTTAGATTATTTGGAAATTAAATCACTAGATTTCGAGGCCAATATTTTATTATACAAATCATACTGTTAGGGTCATTACCCTTGACTATAGCCCTTGGTTATGGATTGAAATAATTGGAAATTGAAATGGAACGTCCTACTGATACTCTTGTAAGCTAAAAAATACAGATGATTACTGAGTAGTAGAATGAGAAAGTGATACGAAAACAGCAGAACTTGAAGAAACCTCGCGGAGACGATCTTCTCCACCACAAACTTACGCACTCTGGGATCGAACCAGGGGACCGTTGAACCAAAAGTAAGCGGTCTACCATCTCTCCCCCCCCCAACACACACAAGAAACTAAGTATAGTTGAGTTTTTAAGTGATGCTCATCTTGTATGAATATCACACTGACTCGCACCCTGCTTGGGCTCCTACATATACCAAAGTTATTAAAATTAAATAATAAAGCTATTTAAAAAGTAGTGCACAGAATTCCAAAACAACATGATACGTAATCAAATGCAGTTGAGTTCGTTCCTCTAGTCGCTGCCTTAACTAAGATTTTTGAGGAAATGTTAACTGGCAACGCTGTGATCTCTATGGATGGCAATACTGGAAATTCGTAAGGTTCATTATTTTCTGTTGTAGAATAACATTATCTATGATTGTGGTAAGTTACATTTCATCATCTCCTTTCACTTATGAAAAACGAGCAAAATAAAAATGGTAAATTTTGTATTATTTTTTGTATGTCAGGCTTTTAAGTTCTCGCTAACTTCGATGGGGCTCGAGCTCACCCGGCCCCACGATCAATTATTAAACTTCGAACTTAAGTTGAGCTCAAGTTCCGGACTTGTAGACTACTTTGATCAACTCTACTAACAACACAATATTTGATTAATTGAAACAAAGTGGTTTCACTACGCTTACATTCACCTTATATTAAGGATGCAAATAACCACTCGCCCGAGGCGAGTGGTTCGTCGGAGCGGGCGAGTTTATCACTATTATTTATTTCAAAGGTAAATAAATGATTTATTTTGTGGGATCTGGGCTAGTAAAATTTTGTTGCTTATTTGCATCCCTGCGTGAATAATTAAAACACACCTCTCGTCTCGCAACGCCCGACTATTTATTTATTTACTTATTTATGTACTGCGGTGCATTCCCCTTCCCCCAGTGCTTGGATACAATTGAAGGCATGAAAATGACAACCAGATAAAGACCAAAATGCTAATTTTACAAGAGACGTAGAAAACAAAACCAGATAAAAATATTAACTGAGTGAGAGTGATAACAAGGTAAAGACCAAAGAATACTTACATATATCCAATATAATTGCTACAATATGGTTGGAATTAAGTGTAACTCTTAACTGTACAAGCTACTTATAGTTAATAATCAAAAAATCTTTATTTTTTATTATTACAGAACATTATTACAGAAATACAAAAATGCAAATGGAGATATCTGTTTGTCACACTCACTGAAAATGTCTGCTACTTGTTCATATCTGTATCAGTATCACTCGTGTTATTTTCAATTTCTACACAGTGAAGATTGACATACCATCCTTTATAAATGTCTGGAAGTATTTGGAACACAATTTGCGCACATCTTGCAACTTCTTTGCGCTAATTGGAAGGGAGTTGTAGTAAGCTCGAGGTGCATTGCTCAGATTTACATCACTAATGTCTGCAATCTTCTTGACTCCGATAAAACAATCATATTCTATTTCCGAAGAGTGTCCGTGGGATACGCAAATGTTTTTGTCTTCATATTGGAAAACCTTGTAAGTAGAGATTTTGAACGCCTTGTCCGCATTCCTTATTCCTAACGAACCAAGGTGCCAAAAAATTATAAAAATCCTTGACCATGTTTTGCTGAACTTTTATGACGCAAAACTTTTTGGATGCTCTCTGAACAAGTGAATACCATTCCTCCAGTAGTTATATACTCTTTTTGGCGTTTGAGTTTTTCAATCTGTGCAAACTGTCTGTCACATGGGAGAAACGAGTGTCCTCGTTCTGGATTGTGATGAACAATATTTTCAAATTTCTTAGTAGTAGCAAGTAAGGACAAATACTGGACAAGAGTTACGTTTTTGTTTTGTCCTCCACAGTTGTCTGTAAAAATGTATAGAGTTTTTACACTAGGGTCCACGAAATTTTCGATGTAATGGTAGGAAAGACACACTTTCATTTGCTCCCTTTTTTGTGATTGTTTCATCATACATGTACATTTTTGATGTTCCTGTCTTGGCAGAATAAATGCACTGGTTATAAATCCATATTTATCTATTGTAGAATATTTCTCCAACAGGTAGAACAGGGAGAGGGAAGTTCTGCTGATAGTCTAAACATAAAATATCGACTGATGGATCTTCCTGGGCTTGCTTGCTTTTTCCCTTCAAGTCATCATAGAATTTTTGTGCTTTTAACAAATGCACCTCTCTTTCACACTGCAAGTTCATTTTATCCTCATCGATTGTTCTATCTATTTTGACTTTTAATTCGTCGCAAGTAGGACACACATCACTGCGAGGTTTACCAAAAGCTAAATTGAATGTGGAGTTAAAACCATTATTATAATATTCGTACAAAATTTCTGGCTTACATTTGATCCCTTGAGAAATATTATGGAAAACCTCTGGTTCATGTTTCTCCAATTAAAGTTCATGCATTTTTTTTTACAGTAAGGTCCGGTTGTAAATATTCTCTCTGAGAATCTCTTCGAGAATAGTGTGATTTCCTGGTACGAAAATGGTAGGATTTGATGTATTCTATTACTTGACGCGCAACATTCTCTGGCTTTTTACTAACCCTGGAACCCTCAGATTTCCCTCTCATATCCATCGGAGGCGTGCTACCGACCTTTTTGTATAAGACAAGCCTTTCAACCAAGCAAGAACATACTTATTCAGAAACTGAGAACGAAAACCAGATACATCCGGTCTTTGTCTGGTTGTCATTGTCAACAAAAAAACGGGTAAGTTTAAAAGCCCTCTGGTGGAGGAATGGGTAAGCATACAACTCTTGTTTTCACACTCACTGATAGACCACTGAACATAGATTTCGAATATATGGAAATCTCATTTTTGAGAAATTGGTCTTTATCTGGTTGTCATTTTCATGCCTTCAATTGCTCCAAAATTCTCTTCTTTCTTTCTTCTCATGAAGGAAAAAAAAGTAGATGAGGAGATGCGAGCTGGTTGTGACAAAATCAAGATAACTTAATTTGATTTTTTTAAATTTTGAAACTTTTCATCGTTTTTTAAAAGGCATCATTATGGAACAATTAAAGCTGAATTTGCCATTTTTAACGAAAACTTGTTCCGCCACCCTCCAAAAAATCTCAATGGTTGTAATAACGAAAGAAACAATAGTACTGCTGTTTGATTTCTGTAGTATCTTGAAAACAAAGTGAATATCTTGAAAAGAAAGAAAATGACATACATTAATTAAAAATTTACGTAATTTCAACACTTCTTAAGTGCACTCCACCCGCGCAATTGAGATTTCTAATCGTAACACAAAATTTGTTGTTGGTACTATGATGGTTTGTTATGCGCATTTGTTATTGTCATTAAACGAAGACACATTAGTTAATATTCTACGGTAGTCACTGTGACATGAATTGCTTATGTAAAGTAGACTTTGTAGCGTAAACAAAACATCTTCCTTGTCGACCACGTATCAACACGCAATGAAAAAGAAAAAAAAAATATTTGAGGAATTCATTAGCTATGCAATTTCTATGTTTATACACTGAGTTGATTCGTTTTACAAAGTGTGGCAATTAAGAAACGAGACTACTACAATCATTTTTTGCTGCCAAGTTAGTTTTGGCACGGAAGTTTTACGTAATGACGAATCTTGCTCGGCCAGCCACAAGTGTGGTGCATGACTTGGTTAAATATAGGCTGGTGTTGTAGTAGATAGTCACAGTTTCAGCATTCGAGTATAAAGAGTGAACATCAAATTCTGGGCGCACCTAGGGAAAATCCCAACAGAAACATTTGAAAAGTTAAAAAAGCTTATGGAGATAATAGTATTTCTTGTTGTTGTGTTTTATTTTAAATCTTTGTGTTTTACGTCTCACGATTATGTCATGTCCTGTTAGGCTAAGGGAGACTATGATTAAGGTAAGTGAATGATCAAGAGCTGGTGGAATGATAATGCGGGATGAAAGTACCCCTAGAAATTCCACGAACACGATGTTGTACACCACCAACTTATTTGGTCGGAATCGAACCACAGATCCCACACACCAGAGGTAAGCGCTCTACCACTAAGCCACCGTGCCCCTACTTTTTTACAAAAAGATACATTGGCAACCATGTGCGGTGGTGGGCACCAGGCTCGTATCCAGGGGGGTCTAGGGGAGCCGGCCCCCCTAAAATTTTCACGGTGGGCTTGCAAATGAACTATAATATAGTTGGACCGTCCCCCCCCCCCCGTAACTTCAGCCGGGCAGCTCCTACATTTTTGGGCTGACTACGGACCTGGTGGGCACTACAGTGTCTCCGTAGTGCCATACATTGACAATAGCAGACAAGAGTTGGGCGAGCGAAAATAGTGGCAGCCACCCTTTTAGTGGCAACAATTGCGGTTGTTTCGTATGAACGCTCCAATTCAAAACAATGCTTCGCAAGAGTTAGGCAACATCTGTGGCATCACTCAGTGGATGTGTGTGAAAAGGCACTAAGAGCGTTTTAAAAAAATAAGTGTATTATGAACAACAAAGGAAACAGCTGCAAAAATGATAATCAGCAAACATTTCTGCAAAGAAAGAAAAAAAAACTTTTGTTAGACCTTGAAGAGAAAGTATGCCCCAGACTCCACTTGTCAACCCATTACGTAATCTACAAATAAAGAATAGTCTTATATCGTGTCTATGCGTGTGTGTGAGTGTTTGCACATACAAAACACATGACATGAAGTTCCAGTTCGTCCTTGAATATTAAACACTCTTTCTCCATGAGTTATCACATTAAGTCAGTGATCAGAAGATACATACGTAGGTCTAATATAAAATTATACAGGACTAATGTCAATTACCCGCTTCGCTGAGTTAAAGTTAAAATAAGAATAATTAGTAATATGTTAATGAAAAATCAGAATATAATAAGTAATCTGTGGGCGAATTTGGATTTAAACGTCATCGGAAGTGTCACTGTTCATTTCACCGACCCCAAAAGCTACGGATTCGACACTAATATCAATCATTTTCGATCTCTCTCTCTCACACACACACACACACTATATATATATATATATATATATATATATATATATATATATATATACTGGCGGATCCAGGATATGATCAAGGGAGGGGCTAAACCATAATTTGCCGTTTTATCCAGTAATTGAAGCCCATTTTATCCTGTGTAAACCTGAGCGTCAAGGGGGGACTATAGCCCCTTAGCCTCCCCCTTGGATCCGCCCTTATTTATATATATATATCGCTCCCTCAAGTTGCGGGGGTGAATTTGGATTTAAACAGCTTCACCAATTCTTTAATAAGCATTTATTTTCATTAATTATTCGTATCTTTTAGCCGATGGGGGTCACTAGTTCTATGCCAGCTCGCGACAAGTGAACTTTGTGATGGACAAACACCGTGTGCGTGGGTTTTCTCGGGGTTCTCTCGTTTCCTCCTACGTTATTCATTTCTCATTATTACCATCTCTTTTAGCCTAGCCGGCGTAATCGTGGGACATAACACTGAAATATTTCATTTCATTTCTTTTTTAGCCCAAAGGAATAATCATTACGTTCTCCTTTGAAAGAAACCAAAAGAAATTTCTTCCTCTTAACTGCGTCTTTCGCTATTCCTGTTCTAGCTTATTGATGGACTACGTTACGAAAATGAATGCGACACGGCCAGCCTTGCAATTTATGCGTCGCCACTACATAGTGGCTGCTTCTGAAGGAAGTCTCATTGGCAAAAATAAAAATTCTATCACCACATGCTATGGAGGAAGTAAAAGCTACCCAATGTCTCAATTCTTGTATACAAGATTAATGCACTAGGCAACAGAGCGCTCTACCGCAGGCGCAACCCATGCATTTGCACAGGGCGACAAAATCTGTCATAACTATATTATCTAAAATAAATATTTCTTGTTGGAAACAGACTTCATGATGATGGTAGTTAAATTTACTAAGCTGACCTTATATTTCAATACTACATTCATAAATCATGTTTAGGTACCACTAGTTTAAGGTCACATGGACAGTGCTCAAGCAAATGATCAAATAAAATCCAGCATAAATTATTTGATTATTGTGAAATACAAGAACTCATTTTTGAACAATAACGAACACCTGTTCCTTTTAGTTAGTTGACTAGGCTTCGAATTTTTAGGTCCCAAAAAATTCAAATTAGGATTTTAAAAAGTGCATTTTAGGATTTTATAGGTTTTTAAAAACACGGTTTAGGATTTTTAGCATTATATTATTGAAAACGGAATATTACTACACTTTAAACACTTCGTTAGCTATTTCATACTTAAATTGTAACCTTAATTTAGTAAGCGTTATGCTAACCAGTTTTCTGCGTAATAAAAATAATAAAACTCTTCTTACCTCGGACTTTTTTTGATAGCTGAAATATAGTTTAACATATGTATGGCCTGTCGTACTATAGTAGTAGTAGTAGTAGTAGTTTTTGTCAGTTTTCTTATATTTGAAATTTTATACAACACCACAAATATCACTTCACTTTTCTAACGATACACTGAGGAAATACGAATGTTCAAATATTGTTTTCCCGGCACTTTTCATGTTTTCTATAGCTCAAAAAGTGGTAACTTCACTCTCTGTAATGGCACTGAACAACAAAATATTTGGCAAGATTTTCTGTTGTGAACTTTTTCCTGTTGTCTGACAAAATTCTCTTGAATGCAGAAAAACTGCGTTCCACATCACACGATGTAAGAGGCGCATATTTCATACTGGCTAATTCCTCGGAATTCCATTTTAAATTTTCTTGGACATTGTCTCCACGAAGAATTTGGCCCACTAGTTGTATCTGTGTGAAATCAGATTGCGTTTCAAAACCGCCTCCAACTTGTCCGCAATTTTTGTTCCAACTTCCCCAGGTATTCTTTTCTCTTTCACTTCTTGAAGAATTTGAAGAGCTTCTGTTAGTGGAAGAGACTTCTTCTCCAATTCAGTGATGGCTTGGGGCAGATGAGAAAAGTTGGCTTTAATGTAACTTAGTTGTTGTACAGGAAACTGTGACTTCAGTGCTTTTTTTTTTTTTTTTTTTTTTTTTTTTTTGCAGACATGATTGAAGCTGCTTCAATCTCGTCGAGCGAATCGATGACTAGAACAATGCTTTCAAAATTATCTGCATAGTACAGTGCTGCTGAGAGCCACGTTCCCCAACGGGACACAACGGGCTGTGGTGGCAGTGGTGTGTTTGGAAGCATATCCTTGAAGGTAGCTACTCTGTTAGGAACTTTCAAGAAAACCTTCTTTACAGATGAAATTATGTCGTTGACGATTGACTACGTGTTTGAAAGTATTTTTCAAGTTAAAAATAACTATAAAGAATCATTTAGGACGTTATAGGTTCTAAAAGCTAATTTAGGATTTTTTAGGCCCTAACCCCCCAATTAGGACATTTTAGGTCCTATAAAACTAATATAGTTCTACTTATAGCAACTTGAAATGTAAAGAAAACACGAATTTTTTGCATTCACTGTTCAGAAAAAAAAAGGTTCGAACCAAAGAATCCGGAGCCTAGTTATGACAGTTTTGATATGAAAGCTAGTCTAGTCTTTGATATAAATAAGAATACAAGTTTTTGTAAAATAATAATAATAATAATAATAATAATAATAATAATAATAATAATAATAATAATAATAATAATAATAATAATAATAATTATTATTATTATTATTATTATTATTATTATTATTATTATTATTATTATTATTATTATTATTATTATTATTATTATTATTATTACAGATGTAGAAGGAAAATCAAAAAATAAAGATAAAAGAGCTAGTCGCACGGGAATTTCAAACTGATGTATTGAGATTGAAGCTCGATATTGAATTCTATAAAAAGGATTACCATCTTTCCTTTACATGTGTGTTTGCTATATCTTCCACTAACATAATAGACTATTATTTAATGAAAAAACAGACACAACGAGATTGTATTTGTAGTGTTTAAGCCTTTCTGAGTGTGAGTGCACTTTCCCTCCCCTTCGTTGTTCGTGATGGGGTAGCATACTTAAAATCATTGAGGTGGACAAATACCGTGCTCGTAAGTTTTCTCGGGGTTCTCCCGTTTCCTCCCACTTTCTTCATTCCACCATTTCACTCATTTCTCATTATCACCGTCTCCTTTAGTCTAACCGGCATAATCGTGGGACGTTAAGCTTAAAGATTTCATTTCATTTTCATTTTAAAATCATTGACTTTTAAGATTTGTTCTTTCTGGAGAAAAGTGGTGGCAAAAGATGTCATTATACGGGGCGGCAAATTGCCTAGGGCCGGCCCTGCTAGACAACTCCTAGTCCACCAATATGAAGGGGGGGAATCAAAGTTTCACCTATCTGAATTCCGCAAGAACCGACCGCCACTGTTAAACGAATAGTGTAAAAAAAAAAAATGGACTTCAAGAGAAACAATGATTGACCCAGGAAACTAAGAGAAAATATTGCAAAACAGATGGCCTTTCGAAAATTGGGTTAAATGCAGAAGTGTGCCTTGTATTATGAAGTAAGTGAATGCCCGTAAAAAGCAGTTTGCGAATAATGCGCAATTTTAACTCATCCGTCACGAAAAGACGCGTGCTTTGGTCCGCTGTACGGTAACGTGTATATAACAAAAACACTTTTGATTTCGTTTTATGTTAAAGATATCTTCCGCCCTTCCTCATTCATTGGATTTGCGATGCGAAATCGTTGCTTTCACCCATTCAGAAACTTCCTACCTGGGCTGGGTGAAGAGGAATATTACGATATCTCTTTTCCAAGTGTTGCTGTGAAAAGAATATTATGTTTTCATTAGAGGAAAAATCAAAAAGATTTCTTTACACTTTCACTTTTCGTATATTATCGTAACAATAATAATTTGCGTAGATCATCCTGTGTTGCCACATTTATTACCAACTGACTTTTCTTTTTCTTTCTTTAAAAACGTCAAGTAAACAATAAGTTGCTGAGGTCTAGTTTCTCCATTTATAAACGAAATCCAATAATCAGAACTAGTTTCAGCTCTGTCACATCCAGACTCAGTAATGAAAACTAGTTTCTGCCATGTAAAAACGACATCCAGTAATCAAAACTCTAGTGTCTGTCATGTAAGAACTAAGTCCAGTAATCAAAAGTCTAGCTTCGTCCGTGAAATAAATTAGAGCCACTAATCAGAACTCTTAGTTTCTGCTGCGTGAAAACCGGATTCATTAATCAAAACTCTAGTTTGTCATGTAAGAACAAAATCCAGTGATCAGAACTTAGTTTCTGCCGCATAAAAACGAGAATCACTAATCCAAACTAGTTTCTGTTATGTAAGAACCATATCCAGTAATCAGGACTCTAGTTTCTGTCACGTAAAAACGAGACCTAATAATCAGAACTTTAGTTTCTGACGCGTAAAAACGAGAATCATTAATCAAAACTCTAGTTTCTGCCATGTAAGATCCAAATTCAGTAATCAGAACTTTAGTTTATGTCGCGTAAAAACGAGAATTATTAATCAAAACTCTAGTTTCTGTCATGTAACATCCAAATTCAGTAGTCAGAACTTTAGTTTCTGTACGTAAAAATCAGATTCAGTAATCAGAACTCTAGTTTCTGCAACGTTAGGGTAGAGTGCCAGTAATCAACTCTCACAGATATCTATACACGTCTAGTTTCAGCTGTCTTCCTTCGAAAGGTAACATACGAGATTAATGGGAAGTATTCACTAGAGCTTGAAAATCTTTGTCCTTGTTAAAATGACCTCTAAATGATTTGTCTCTATCTTGAAACTTATCCGAATTGCTTTCTCGCACTCAAATACAGGTGAATTCATTCCACTAGAAAGAGAAAAAGTCTTATGCAATAAAAAGAGTAATTAAGCATGATTATTTTCCAATTTGTAAACTTCTATTAAACTATTATTTCATCTTTTGAATATGTTAAATTAAACAGATATGTTTGCGGAGAAGATGCATATACTTAGCAAAGAACAGTACACCATATAACGTTTCGATACTATAGCAGTATCTTCATTAGACACGAGAATCACACTACAAATACATGAAATATAATAATCTCTATGGATGATGCATTAACACATATGTAGGCTATATGATTCATATATTTTAAGGACTAATTTAGAAATATATTTTAGGAAAATAAATCTTGCTACACCGGGGACCAAATCCGGGCAATCCGATTTATAGGTACACGACTTAGGTATTCAAACTCGCGAGCTTGACTTAATAATTAAGCCTTGTAAGTGGATGCCAAGCAAGAGCTCGTGTTAGCATGAGCTCGGTTCCAAAAGGGGTATACAAGCCCCATTCACATTGAGGACAGTGATTCCGAACCTTTACGTGTATCTAAAGCGAAGGCAATGAGGTAACTGAGGGCATATCCAATTAGGTTTGTAAGCGTGACCCTCATTCAGAACATCTAGCCAGAGCTCGAGTGCACGAGCTGCAATGAGATTACTGAGCGCGAATACGAGTAAATGTGAGCCTCACTGAGCCCTAAGCGAACAGAAGGAAAGCCTAATGAGATTAATCAGCATGCCATTGAGGATAGAGGGTGTTACCAGCGCAAGTCTCAATTATTCCCGTTTACAAAATGGCTAGTCTCTTTAAATAATAATAAAATCTACCATAACTCTACATTCAAACTATTATAACATCTGAAAATTTTAAACCTTAGAAACACGAAAAATGCAAGTCAAATTCTAGAATTAAAGCTTCGAGGAATTTAAAACTTTATGACTTACCTTTCCTACTTCTTCTTTAACTTTCTTGGCCTGCTGATAGATGTCTTCCTTCTTCGAAAGGTCAACCAAGTAGCTGTACGCTTGACCGCCATGTTCCTTGATCATTCGAACTGTTTCATCCGCACCTAAGTGACAAAAAATAAAATAAAAAAACTTGTTATTGCATATATTTAGCTAATATACTAATTTCTAACATTATATATGATGGAGAAATTTACAATACATTCATTATGATAGGAATCTAATTTGATATTTATTGGTGATATAAGGTATAAACGCTAGTGAACACTTGGAATTTATTAGCTACATTTATAAAATAACTGTTTTTTGGGCATTACTGCTGTATCGCTGGACCAATTTAAAAAAAATGACCAAAATGTACTGCATTCGGTTATATTTGGTTGGATTACATTAAATTACATTAGGTTACGTTATTAGACATGCAGTTTTACTATACGGATCCATAGTATAAGTAGTAGTAGTAGGAATGGGTTAGAAGCCCCGCAGGGGTTGGTTTGGTTCTGTTCTCGACATGAAATAGTCTTGCCCAAATTTTAGACTTGCCCAAATTTTTCTGTACATTTTACAATCTATGGATCCGTATAGTAAAACAAATGTACCGCTCCGCGAAATAGTCCATCCGCCTCCACATACAGTGCCCCTTACAACATCAAAAGCAACCAGCAAATACAACCACTTTCTGAACTTTTACTGTTCCCTTTACCTGAACTCACCCCTTTTTTCCTCACAAACTTAAATAAATTCTCCAATTGACCCGGTAAATTTCCTAAAATTGGTCCGGCGATACAGCAGTTAACCCATTTTTTTTTTAAATAAATAAATCCAAGGTATATAAAATAATCCACAAGTATTTATTCGTGTGAACCAGTAATATGGTTTCTTTCTCTTTAATCTAAACCTAATAGATTTTAATTGTATTGAGACAGCAACTTATGCCAAGTCCTCTACATCAATGTGTTCGTTATAAAGCAGAACTGAATTAAATAATAATTAATAATAATAATAATAATAATAATAATAATAATAATAATAATAATAATAATAATAATAATAATAGTTACGCATATGATGAAGCTAAGACGACACAGACAAGTCTGACTGTTATAAAGTAGTACATTAAATTGTCTTAATTGTTTGTAATAGTTGTCAATAATAGCAATGGATAAATTCTCGATGAACTACATTTTATTTTTTAAAAAACTCACTGACTATAAAAATTGTGCAATTGTGTAATTAGGAAATAATAGTTAAATAATTGGTGAGTTAAATAATCTTTTGAACTTGTATGGGCGCCATTTTGGAGTGAATCCCTAATATAATTTTGTAACTAAGCAACTCGAATACAGTACACAAACTACAGACAGTTGTTACCCTTTACATGTAGGACAGTGCAATATTAAACAAGCTTTACCCCTAACTCCTGATGATAAATTTTATCAAACGGAAAGAACTTTTGTCGCTAACTGTACATACCCCTAAGAAATGATTGCTTAATTCTGTGAGTATGCATACCCCACGCTGAATATCAATGAGCTAATGGATGTTTTCCAACAGAAAAGGTTAAAATTATCCTCTCTATAGCGTATAAATTATGAACGTAACAGAAGGTAAAAATGGCTTTACTGTTAATAAGAAGTTATTTTGTTGAATCGAATTGATTTGAGTTTAGAATTTCTTCCAGCAACGATAATGTATTTAGACGCAATGGCGCCGATCCTGGGGCCGTCCCCCAAAGCTCATGTGGGTTCCCCGTATTGTATTTATGTATATACCTGGGTACAATATTTGGTATAATTTCACTGCAATTTGTCTTCAAATCGCCATATATGCCTTCTGCATCTGAATGGGGCCCCCAAATTTACAGAGAAATCGGCGCCCTTGTTTAGACGTAAAAACCTACAGCTGAACGTGGAATCCGAACCCCATGAGCTCCCTTCGGGAATCGAACCTGGGTCTTCCGCGCGAAAGGAGTGTATGCTATCCACATAGTCACGAGGGTTAGCTTGTTAAAATAAAATATATGGTTGATTGCGTCCTCACTGATAACAGACATTTAACACAGAAGTGACTGAACGCGTCATTGAATCAACCTTGCAGATCACAATTAACCTTGACTAAAGTCAGAGAACCAACACTTTAATTCTCTTGTGTTGAATGGACTTCCTCCTTCTTGCAAGAGTTATTTTATTTGCATAATACTTATTATGCAATGTATCCATTACAACGATATCCGCAACTACTGTGTAAACACCCTCTGGCACTCATAAAGAAAATAAAGACTTAATTACTGCATAAAATGAAATGAAGAAAACACTCACCGCGTCGTTTTCACCAATGTTTCTTCCTGACATTTTTGGGGGAAGAATGTCCCCCCGGAGGAGACCAAAATAATAAGTCTATAATATAACAACAAATCATACCGAAACCATGTGAAAATAATATCGGCCCCTTCGAATATTAAGTGTGCACCGGGAAAATTTTTTTCTGAAAGAATACCTTCTTAACAGCGTTGAATTGGAATGTGCACAAGTCGAGCTAAAACTCGACTCGACTCGAAACTCGACTCTGAGTTTCGAGTCGAGTTCCGAACCGAGTCACTGATTTTGAGGTCGAGTTGGGTTTGATAAATGACTCGCTCGTTCAGCTCGTTTTGAAATCATGGCCTGATTAGACTGGAAAGCGAAAGTCATGAGAAAAAGCAGTAATGTGGAATACTTTTAGTGTTGCTCACGACAGAGGATACTTCTCGCATCTCGTCTCGTCTTGATAACGAGACGACAATAGACTTTTATAACGAGACAGCCTCAAATGTCGAGAGCATCAATATAAATATATACTGTAGTTCTTACTATCAAAGCTGAGACCTGCACGGCCGAATTTTTGAATCCAAGCAGAAGCTCAACCCGGGTAGTAATATCAACTGGCTCGGCTCGGTTCAGCTGAGAGAAAAGCTCGAGGCAGCTTGGGTGGGATGTAATCGAGTCGGCTCAATTGAGCCAATGGCTCGAGCCGGCTCGGTTGAGATGAGCCACCGACCAGGCTCAGGTGAATCATCGGCTCGAGCCAGCTCCGTTGAAACGAGTTCACCGGCTCGGTTCAACTCGGCTCAACTAAGCCGTTAGCTCGAACCGCCTCTCTTGGGGTGAGCCATCTGCTAGGTTTGGTTCGCCTCGGGTGAGCCATCGATTCGAGCCGGCTAAGTTGGGTGAGCTGTTGGCTCGGCTCACTTTTCGGTTCGGCTTGATAATGAATGAGCTGTAGCCGAACCACACGAACTGTTGACAAACCTAAACCCGGGCCGAATAGTTTTGAACAAGTTTGGCCTGTGCCCTATAACTTTTAACAAAGGGTTCGAACTCGAATACTTGCTCCTCCGGAACTTAAATCCAAAATCTTGTGTCCTTGTCTCCTGAAGACTTCTCGACGACCGAGATCTGCAGTTAACTAGTTTTCAGTATTTCTACCTTTCATGGTTATACGCGGTGTTGTTATAATAATAATAATAATAATAATAATAATAATAATAATAATAATAATAATAATAATAATAATAATAATAATAATAATTAGTAGCAGTAGTAGTAGTAGTAGTAGTAGTATCATTGATAATAATTATATTGTCTATGTATTATACCTGAAAATAGTACTTGAAACTACACAAAATATTTAGTTCGATTTGGCTCGACTCGACTCGACTCGAAACTCGACCTAAATTCGAGTCGAGATTTTTAGTCGAGTCAGAAGAAATTTTTCGAGACGAGTTCTCGAGTCGAGCTGAAAGAAGTCTGTTTCGAGTCGAGTCGAATCGAGTTTAAAAGAAAACTCGCTCGTGCGCATCCCTAGCGTTAAATATGAACGCATCTTTACTTTTTTAGCTCACTAATCTCTATGAAGAATTATTTTTCTGTTTTCTTTGAAATGAACTAAAATCTTTTTTCTATTTTGTTTGAAATGAACTAAATTCTTTTTCTGTTTTCTTTGAAATGAACTAAAATCTTTTTTCTGTTTTCTTTAAAATGAAGTAAAATCTTTTTTCTGTTTTCGTTGAAATGAACTAAAATCTTTTTTGCTTTTTTTTTTTTAAATGAACTGAACTGAAATCTTCTGTTTTCTTTGAAATGAACTAACCTTTTTTCTATTTTCTTTGAAATGAACTAAAATCTTAATCATAAGACATAACTGATTTCTTCTTTGAGTGTAGTCAAATGTTCTTTTTCTTTTTAAAAAAATTCATTGCATGTATTTTTAATATTATTTAAAATTTGATTACTAAATATTGACATTATATAGTCACTAAATTAGTTTCATGATTACATATTTGGTCAACCCATAAATAATATACGCTTTTCAATTACATGAATTAAAAGTTGGAGGAAAGGGAACAAACTAATTGCATTAAATAGCTATAAAAGCAAGAAGTTAAAGAGGTGGATAAAGTTCGGACTTTTCCCATCTATATGATCAAGGTCGGCCCTAGGCAACCCCCCCCCCCCGTGCAATTGCATCATTTGCCGCTCTCCTCTTTCTCCAAAAAAAAAAATCTACGATTTAAAGTATGCTACCCCATCATGAACAACGAAGAAGGGAAAAGCACTCGCACTCGGAAAGGCCTAAACACTACAAATGCAATATCGTTGTGTCTGTTTTTTTCTTTCTTTAAATAATAATCTATTATGTTAGTAAAAGATAAAGCAAACACACCTGCACAGGAAACGTGGTAAATATTTTTATAGAATTTAATATCGAGCTTCAATCAGCTGGAATTGCTATATCAGTTAGCAATTCCAGTGCAACTCTTCTATTTTTATTTCTTGATTTTCCTTCTACATCTAGTAATTTTTATTTAAAAAAAAAGAAAACTTGTTCCCACCTTCAATGATAAGGAACTTGTTTGTGACAAAGACAAGACTAGTTTTCATATAAAAACACTGTGATAACTAACTGAATGAAACAGGAATTCGAGAATTGAGTTTTTTTGTATTTGACAACAATCAAACATTTCTTGCTGGTGCTTGTTTGACTACTTGCTTTAGCTCTGTCCATGTGACCTTAAAATAATGCCACCTAAACATGATTTTTGAAAGCTTAGTAAATTTAATATCATCATCATGAAGTTTGTTTCAAACAAGAAATATTTGTTTTAAATAATGACAAATTTTTTCGCTCCTCGAAACTTTCCGCCCCATGCAAATGCACGTGTTGCACATATGGTAGAGCCGGCTCTGCCTATGATAGTCATAAAAAAGTAAAATAAAAAAGACCATAAAAGTAAATATATCATATAGATATGAAGTTCAAGAATTAAACATTACAACGATGTACGATGTACGGCATATGAAAAATATTGTAGCAAGTTATATAAAGAACCCCTTGAACAAAGCATGGTTGTTGGTATTGTGCTACTTTAGTGAACCATTATACTTTTTGTTTTCGTGAAAACTAGAGTTAATGGGCCTTATGCAGAGTCGTTCCGACGCGTGATTAGTGCCATACTAAAGAGTTCGACTAACATATGTTTCCTGCAGTAGTCAGTCCTTTAGTATGACGCTAATCATATGTCAAATCGACTCTGCATAAAGCCCAATAAGTTTATCAACAAGCAGTTGTGAAGTGTGGTTCACGAAGCACGTTATACTAAATAAAACTATTATTACAAATTCGAAAAAGAAAATAAATAAACTAGGAGAATATCAACACCCATGCTTTGTTTTTGGGGTTGTTTATGTGGGTTGTGCAATATTTTTATATACATCTTACAGAGATGTAATATTTAATGCTTCAACTTTATATTCATACGATGTACAGTACTGGCTTCTATAAACACTTTTACTTTTTATGACTATTGTAAGTGAAAAAGGGACGATCTTCCCACACAGCATACATACGTATATCACATGTATAATTTACGTAACATCTAGCTGTTGTATATGTATATTATTTCTGTAGGTTTGGTATAGGTTACGTGCATTATACGTATTCCAGTAGTTTAGATGCCCGCCTTCGTGATATAAAAGTAGGTTCGTACTATCGCTGCGTTTTGGAGGTGATAGGTTCAGATTTATCGTCAATTACCCGCTTGCTGTTCCATTTTTAATATAGCACAAGTTTAGTGCAAAAATTAACATTTGCTCGGCGAAAATCCCATCAAAAGTAGTAAACAACAACAAATAAAGAGTTAAAGCCACACACAAAACTACCACTATGGCTAGTAATGCACACGAGACGAGAGGAGACGAGACAGGATTTTCCTGACAAAATTCGAGTCGAGACACGGCTCTTCCAATACAAAAATATACATTTTTCGAGTCGAGACATCACTTTTACAGCACATTTTCGAGACGAGACACCCACAAATCTTGTCTCGTGCGCATCTCTAACTATAGCAGATCATTTATATGTTATTTCAACATCAACGATTTTTTTTGGGGGGGGGGGGGAGAAGAAGAGAGAAATGACTTCTTACATGGATAATGTATTTCTAAAAAAAAATTATTACTTCTCCAGCCTCTCAGAGGGTTACGCTCTCTCTTTGGCATGAGGTTTTCTAAACAAAAACATAATTTGGAAAATAATTTGTTGGGCTAAGGGAAATTTGAGTATTCTCATCAGTTAAGAAAGGAAGTTATATAATCATTTTATTTTCTTTATTTATTTTCATTAAACACATCTTTATTATAAGGTACACAAGAAGAGCCAGTGCAATGGAGGTGCCAAATGTGAAATATAACGAATTATAAATATAAGATAAGGAAAGGATAAATATTATATGATAACTTGTCATGTGAAAAGTGAAATATAAACTGAAAAATGAATAAGTGCTAATGTGCGGTAAGACAAAAACTGTGAGATAAATGTGGCGATGAGTGAAAACAAAAAATTAATGAATATGTAATATGAGATGAAGAGACATCACATCATAAACACAAAGAAATTAGTCAGACAGAAGCAGGTTAAATCTTGTCCCGGGGCGACTCGGAACTAATGATCACAGGGGAAGGTCTTGTTAGTTGTGAGGATCTCTGTGCTAAGATGGAAAAACATGAGGAATATGAGCATGAATGATATAAATTGTATAGATGTCGCGTTCTTCTACTGTGAGGTTTGCATGGTGGACATATAAGGAAAAGAGTATATTCAAAGGGGTATGCTTGTAACGATATGCGGCATCAGTGAGCATCGTTTCGAAGAGTATCCAAGAATAGAGGATGCCCGTTTCAATGCGAGATGTAATGAACCGATTACGAAGTTGTGCATTATAACAGCATTTTTGTTTATTTTAATGCTAGCCATTGGGCTAGCTACCCTGTAGAGGGCTACACCCTCTTTTAGGAAAGGGTTGTAAAGGAAATAAAGGAAATTAAAGTGATAGGCGTTGGGCTAAGAGTTTTTCTTTATTTATTACTTTATATTCTAGGTCATTACAGTCTTTGCGACTATAATCATTTTATAGGTGAGGTAATGAACAAATATACATAGTTACAAATAGAATAATTACAGTTACAAATCTATATGATACAAAACAATATTTAGGAAGGAATTGAAGTCTATATAAATGAGTATGATATATGAAATGAGGTGCGATGCACGCCACAACACATAGGTACTGTTAATAAAGACAAATGCTGGTTATCTTCTGCCTAGGGGCGACGCTAGGCCAATGTAGACAGAGGAGGCCCTGTTAGATGATAGAGGGGTTACTGTGCTTGATATGATGGGTAGATATGCGGAAGATGGACATGAAGGCGGTGATCCTGCACAAGTGCTAAGTCTGGATGATTAGGCGGTAGAGTATAGCAATAGAGTGTAAAGAGTAAATTGAGTGGGAGATGGTAGTATCGTGGCCGAACAGATGAGAGGGCGAGGTAATGCATAGTTTCGAAAAGCAGTGATTGTTCTTGCTGGTAGCGAATGGTGATAAAGTTTCGGCGGAGAGATTCAAGGTGATAAAGCAATGTAGGAAAGGTTATGAGAGAGTACAAGTAACGAGTCAGACTAGGAAGAGAAATACGGTGAGCGATACGAAAGGCATGGCGCTCGAAGGTTGCCAGTTTGAAGTAGAACGAAGGTGGAGCTGATATCCAGGCAGTGAACCCATAGCTCAGGACGGGACGGAGGAAAACATACGTATTGAGGACGAGGTGCGATATATAACAGCTTTTATTTTTTACAGGCTAGCCTGAAGGACTAGCTGCCTTTCAGAGGGTTACGCCCTCTTTTAGGAACGAGATTAGTAGTTAACAATGGAATAAGTATGTTGGATGGGCTAAGCGATTTTAATCTTTATTAGCAGCAACATTTACATAAATAAATAATTATGAACGTGGAGACTTGAGGAACATTAATCCTTAACATTAGGTGTAGGTATAAATACAAAGGAGAAAAGAATACAGTATATTGTAAATAATTAAATTATAACAAAATGATATCAGTGGTTAGGTATAGCATTCATGATCGGTACAAATATAGAAATGGGCGTGAGAGATGTGGTGAGATGCATACACAGGACAACACATGGGTGATGTTAATTAGACAAATGAAGTTATCTTCAGCCTAGGGGCTACTCTAGGCAATGATGAAGACGAATGAGGCCCATGTTAGCAAATAATGGTAATCACTGTGCTGGAAATGATGGATGAATGAGAGGAAGATGTTCATGAATGACGTAATCTGTGATGATAAGTAAGGCGGTATCTAACGGTGGAAGGGTATAGTGATATAGTGTGAAGAGAAGCGAAAGTGGAGGATGATAATAACGGTGAGGTGTTGGATGAAGTGCTAAATATCGCATTGTAGCCTGTAGTAAAGGATGCCGTGTTTCGAAGCGTTTGGTGATAAATGTTAGCCGCAGCTTTTCAAGGTAATATTGTAAAGTCGGAAAAGTGATTTTGCGGTAGAGATCCTGTGTAGGACTTGGCAGCTTAATGCGGAACGCTGTACGGAAAGCATGGCGTTCTAGAATTAAAAGTTTATTTTAGAACTTAGTTGGGCAGCTATCCAAGCAGTAAATCCGTAGGTAAGGACAGGTCGTAAGAAAACCTTGTAGGTATTTAGGATGGTGTGTGCTTTAAGGCTCCAGGTGGTACCAGTCAATCGATTCAGGAGATTGAGTCTATTATAAGCTTTAGTGGTGATGGTTTTCAGGTGTTGCGACCAAGTAAGGTGGTGGCATAGGTAATTCCTAGATATGTGACAGTGTTACTGATTTGAATGGGCACCCCATCAACATACAGAGAGAGATTACGTGGGTTTCGGCGGACTTTGGAAGTTCTTCTAGGTGGTAAGAATACGATGGCTTGTGTTTTAGCTGCGTTAATAGTAAGCCGCCACTGAGCGCACCAGCTGTTTGTAAAAGCGATCGATAGCTGTTTGTAAGACAATGTTAAGCTGCTGGATAGTTGTTTCAAGTGCGAGAAGCGCCGTATCATCCGCATATTGGAAAAGATGGACCTTATCTGTATATTGTTAAAGGTTTGAATGTCCATTTCAACAATGAAGAAAATGCTAAATAAAAAATCGGCACGGATTGTTGCCTTTGATAGGTTATGAAGTTCCTTCTCTAAAAATTTGGGGTCTCTAGGTTGAAATCTGTAAGAGAAATTGTGAATTTTCGTGGAAGATAAAAAATACATGAGAGAGTTACGAAGACTGTGGGGACATCTATCGGCAAAACTGTCCCTTTAAACCATCCTTAAGTCAACACTAGAAGAAAAGTGACCACCTTGATTTCAACTTCCATCAGAAAAACGCTCGATCACATACAGCAAGGACGACATTACAAAGGGTGGAGATGTATGAATAGGAAACGATCCCTCACCTACCATATCTGCGTATATTGCATCATCTGATTATCATTTATTCCGCAGTCTTTAAAATCATTTGAACGAGAAAAAAAAGGACCTTGAAATTCTACCAGAAGGATAAAAGAGCGTTGTAGAAAATGAAGGAATGTATGTTTTTTTTTATTTAAAAATAATTTTATTTCTTAATTTTGAAAAAATAAAAACTTAAAAAAAGCATTATTTATGGAATACTCCAATAAATCAATGAACAATAAAAAAAAGTGGAATTAGTCGTAAGATGGTTACACTGAACAAAACAGCCGACAAACTTTCCACATGTATTCAGGATCTCAAGAGAAAATATAGTATTGTGACTTTGGAGCAGGGGTGGATCCAGCGGGGGGGGGGGCGATCGAGGCAATTGCTCCCCCCCTGAAGAGGAAGCTTTTTTATTTTATATATAAATAAAACCCATCCCAGAGTTTGCAGCTCTTAAAAGTAGCTCTAGGTAGCAGTATTATAACCCACCGCTACCCCAGAAGTCCGTCCTGAATCCGCCCCTGCTTTGGAGATATGGGCTATTATGGAGATGAAGACAGTTTAAGTTAATCATAATTACTTTAAATTGGTTCCATCTTCGTAATTAAGTGTTTCCAACCAAAGTCGCAGATAAACTTTTCTTCTTGTATTGAAGTTCTGAACATACATGCGAAGTTTGTAGGTAATTTTATTTAGTGTAGCCACCCCACGACCAATTCCACCAATTACATTAAATTACCCCCATCTCCGTAATTAGGCATTGCCGATCAAAGTCGCAGATAAGCTTTCTTCTTGTATTGAGGTCCTGAACACGTATGCGAAGTTTGATAGTTTATTCCAGGAACACCCTGTACATTTAAAATTTAAGCCATTAATTTAATTGAAGTCCTATAATGTGCCGTTATAGGGGGCGAATAAAATGGGACAATCTTTTTAGATTAATAGAAATTCATAGGCTTGTAAGGTCCGATGACATGGTTTTGTAATCAAGCTCTCGTTGAAGGCGAGATAATGGCCTATGGTGGGGAACGGCCTATATTCTAAAAATGTTAATCTTACTTAATGGTTTGTATACCTGACAACTGGACCAGATTCAAACCCCGGTCGTCATTTAGAGCCCACGTTACTAGTAAGTCCCGTCCCTCATAACCGCGGTGCTGCACAAGAACGAAAAAAAAAAAACCTCAAATATAGGAATTTACTTCGTGCAGGAGTCCTGTATTATATTTTCGGGCAAATTCATATCATTCACATAATAATTAAGCTATATAAATGCACGTCTTTAAGAGCGAGAAAGAGACGTTGAAATCTCCAGACAAATCTTATTTCGATATAAATCGTACATAACAAATGACGCCAGCAGTGCGTTACTTTTTCCCAAAGGAAATAAATGTAAACCAATAAATTAAAAAAAAAATGGCGCATGGAAAGAAGTGCTCATATCTGAAAAGAAAAAGAAATATTCACGTAAGTTTACCACATAGAAAATATTTAATAACAGGAAATGACTCGTTTTCAAGCTTTATAATGTGAGAAAACAGACTTGTTTGTTATCACCAGCGAAACTTATTTCTAACTTGTTTTCGTGGCAGTTGTGGAAATACAAGATAGATACTTTTTTAAACATTAAACCAGGGAAAAAAAAAAACTATTTTTTACATTTTGACATGGCAGAAATTTCCAAAGAACTGAAATTAAGACGATAATTTGTTAATTTTTTACTAGTAGTATGTGTGTTATTGTTAGGAGCAACCCCAGGCAATTTTTCGCCCCATGCAATAGCATCATTTGCCATCCCTCCTCCCCTACAAAAGACATCTTTAAAGGCCACGAATGTCTGTACGTTACCCCATCATAATATACGTAGTATAGCGTTAGTGAAATTCACTAACACTAATAATGAATTCACTAACGCTAATAAAAACTTCACTAACGCTAATAATGATAATGATAATGACAATAAAACTATCAAGAAGAAGAGTTGTAGCGTCCGTGATAACGTATCAAGTCGCAGTATTTTTTTGTCAGGAATTAAGTACATAATTACAAATATATTGCCATATAAAAGTTGAGTTGAGTTGATTTTTTGAGTTTAATGTCCCTTTCAGCAGCAAGGCTATATGAGACGGGACCTACTGATTAACGTGGAATCCGAACCACATGAGCTTCCGCCAGGAATTGAACCCAGGTCTTGTCATGTCAAAGTATCGCGTGAAGTTTTCGCCGACGTAGCTACATTATTATTATTATTATTATTATTATTATTATTATTATTATTATTATTATTATTATTATTATTATTATTATTATTATCGATTTCACGTTCATTTGAAATCATGCCAATTCCTTGTATCGAGTTTTAGTGGTTTTCTGTAGACGTAAATAAGTTTTAGTGATTGCGAGGAGACATGAAGCCAGAGTCATGCGTTTCACTCCGAGATTTTTGCTGCTTGTAGTAGAAATGTTCCGATAATCGAGTAATCGATAACAATTCGATAAAATTTGAAAACCGCTTTCATCGATAAAGAATTTTAATTTTATCGAATTATCGAACTTTCAAGACACTCAAAATGTTCGAGGTACTCGAAATGTTCGAAGCACTTGAAAAGATCAGGACACTCGAAGTGTTCGAGGCACTCGAAGTATTCGAGACATTCGAAATATTAGAAACATTGGATGAGTTCGAGATACTCGAACTTTTCGTGAGTCTCGGAATTGTTTGAAAGCAGCAAATGCTGAAATATCTCAATATGTTCAATATGATAATACACGAAACTTCGATAATATTCGAAATTTTGATAATACCCGGAACTTCGATAATTCCAAATACTCGAACGGTTTCGAGTTGATAAGTCAATAAATTTTCACACCCAAATTTCGATTAGTCCTTAGCCTTATCGAACACCCCTAGCTTGAAGCAGGTTTATTTTTGGATTTTGTAACGAGATTACTAGCTTTTAATGGGTACCACCTGTTTTAAGACCTTTTTTTTTTTCATTTACATATCGCTTAAAAGACTTATTACAACCACCCGTTTCTTTTTTTCTTTCTTGACTGCAGCAAAAATATTGTTTTCCTTCAGCTCCAAGAAAAAATGAAAGAAAACAGGGAATTATTACAGTTTTATTTCTTTTTGTATACAATACACTGTCTTTTTATTTCTTGACAGTAGTTCTGCTCCAAGCGTTCGGTCATCTACAAATTGCCTGGAAGCTAGCGACATCTCTTGCCGTCAGGTAGTAAACAGCACTGCTAGCGCCAACTATTGATTTTACTGCGAACTATTGGGAATTAGTGTGACCGATAAGCTGAAGCGTCGGGCGTTTATAGTAAGAATTAAGAATATATAAATATTTCCCCTAGATGTTTTGAGTTTCCAACCCGTAACTCTGAAATGTTTTGAGGTTTGTATACGTATGGGCGTTATTTACAGACATATGTTTTCCCCCATTACAAATCATCTTGCCATTATTTTGCTTGACGTAAATAGTCATTTCTTCCGTATGCCTGAAGTGTTTATATGTATTACATTACCAGTGCTGGGACCTATTTCAAATGAATGTATTTCAGATACCTATTTAAAATACAAAATACCATTTTGTATTTTATATTTTAAATACCTTTTCAAAAACTATTTTTTATTTTATATTTGAAATAGGTTTTGTATTTTATTTTGTTATTTTGCATAATATGTAAAATACAAAATAGGTCTGATTTTGGCAATAAAATATTACGCAGTTTACAAACCTGCAGACAGTATACTAAAAACTAACAGTTATAAACATTACGTGGCGACACCATTGTAGCTTGCCCGCTGTTGCGGAACTTGCAACGAAATCCCCGAAATCATGTGAAGTTTTCAAAGATATTGTTGGAGTGTCTCTCACAATACCTTGTCGTACAAGGTGGAATTCTTATTTTGATAGTTTAATGAAGCTTCAAAACATAAAAAGTAAGTTACGTGATGCGTGCCTTATACTGGGAATTCCCACTTATATTAAAGATAATGAGTTGGAATTTCTCGACGAATACTTAAATTGTATGGAGCCCATCGCACAAGCACTCGATCGACTCTAATCGTCTGACTCTTTCTTTTATGGCGAGCTCATCCCAGAACTTCTTCGCGTGAAGAAAGTTCTGGAAAAACTGAAGCTCCGTTTATTAAAGTATTGTAATCCGCCAATGAAGACATTGTTGAAGGGCATGAGTAAAAGATTCCATGAATATTTAACCTTGGAGTCATCAGTAAATTATGTTATTCTTGCTTCTATCACTCTTTCATTTTTTAAACTTAGATGGGTTCCCAAGGAAAACAGATCATCTGTGAAAGATGCATTTATGGATGAGATTCGTCATGAACAATCAACTTACAAGACTGTACCATCAAATGAGAAAGCAGATCTTAATGATGAACAATATTATTTCTTCGAACCGGACACCAGCGAGTCCAGGGATGTATGCAAGGGGTGGGTCCTGGGGGTCCGGATCCTCCCCCCCCCCCGAAATTTCTACTTTTGTGTAAATTTAGCCTAATTATAGGAGCAATTTTAGGAAATTTAAAATAAAATAATCTCGTATTGAGTTTGGACCCCTCCCGAAATAAATTCCTGCGTACGCTACTACGTCCACCAATGCTTCTCAGTTACAGTGTCTCCAGCACATTCAAGATTCAGATACTTCAGTGTGTGTAATGGAGAAGTACCCACTTATTCTCAAATTATTTTAAAAAGTTCAATACATGTGTGCCAATTTCAGCAGCTGTTGAGCGACTTTTCTCATTTGGATCCTCATTATCAGACCCCACAGAATGAGTATGAGTGACAAAACGTTCGAGAAACAATTGTTGCTGAAAGCTAATAAGTATTTCCTTAAATGAAAGAATCGTGTTTGATGTAGCACTAATGGAGGTGTTTGATATTGATATTGGTTAGTGCAAAGAAAATAGATGTGTTTGATGTTTAAACTGTTATATGAACCATTGTCAATACAAATATTTTGCAACTACGTATAAAATTAGTGATACCTATTTTGTATTTTGCAAATGTATTTGAAATACGTATTTTGTATTTTATATTTTAAATGTATTTTGTAATAATATTTTGTATTTTGTATTTGAAACAGGTTTGCTTACTTATTTTGCCCAGCACTGTATATTACATCTGTATAACTAAGATAGGTTTTAGTACAAATAGAATGACATTTCCTCATTTGTGTGTTAACAAAGCATTCTTAGTGCTTGTGTTGGAATATTAACAATTACAGTAGAACTATGCCTGATTAATAAATGCAAATTCAGAAGACTTAAAGAATAGATGGGGGAGGGGATTATTTAATTGAAGGTTTGTAGCAAAATTCGTAGGTCCAATTCTTTATTACTAGCCTAACTCCATTTTTTTTTTTTTGTGTGTGTGTGTGTGTAACGATTGGTCCATTGCTGAGAAACAGTAAAAAAGAATCAACGCTATTAGATAGGGGAAAAGTTGATTCAGAATAGACTGACCGCCTTAAATGTTCAGTGGAAAGATGAAAACTAACTTGAATGGTAACATTGTGAAAGTAGGGTTGTATCCAGCAAGTTGTTCAAAAGGTAGAGCATGATTTTTTTTTTTTTCAGGGGATAGGGTTTGCTTTTCAAACTAAAAGCTAAACCAAAAGTCATATTTCAAACTGTGAAAGCATTAATAACTCACTATGCATACATATTATTTCCAGTAACTTATGTTCAGCTTTCCAAACATGATCTTGATACTTGACAGCAGTGTTTCTTCCAGAAGTGGCCAAGGGCTCTGATCAACAAGGTGGTAGGGGTGATTTTGTGGTGCTGACATAAGTAATGTCCCCCTGTTTTTTTTGGGGGGGGGACACACTGCCCTCCCGAGCTTTGAGAGTGCCCCCCGGAGGAGACCAAAATAATAACGTCTACAATATAATAATAAATAGAATAGTACCAGCAGTGCCCCCGGAATACCAAGTGTGTCCCCGGATTTTTTTTTTTTTTTTCCTGAAAGAACGACTGCTTGACAGTACGTGAAGTTAGAATCACAGGTTGTAGAAAATATATGAATAAACTATTCATACGAAAACAAATACTGTTTATTTTCTCTTTATCCATATTGTTTTTTTTTTTTTTTTTTTTTTTTATAGAAGTCCAGATGATTGATTGCGTTTATATAAGTACATTAAAAAGAGAAAGAAAACCTATAAGAAAATAAATCAAAGTTAGATGTTATACAGCAGTTTAGTAATAAATTCGCAACTACGTGCATGCAGATAGACAAATGAAAATGCGAAATGGATTATTAATTCCGGCCGTTTTCATTATTTTAACGTGTTGACATAGTTTGGCGAAAGAAGTCTTTAGGGGGAAGCAATGACTATTTTGTGGGATCTTGAATAAAGAGTTGAGAAAAAGACTTATAAAATGGTTCGTGTGGAATATTGTACTCTAGGAGTCAGAAACATGGACATTATGCAAAAATTATGAAAAAACAAGTGGATTCTTTCGAAATGAGGGTGTGCAGAATAAAAAGAATTAGCTGGTTCCAGCGGAAAACGAATGAGAGGGTGTTTGAAATGGTAGGGAAGAAAAGAACAGTTTTAAGAAGAGAAACTGGTTGAGACATTGGCTAAGAAGGAACTGTATCAATGGGGACGTGCTAGAGGATATGGTAGCAGGAAAGAGAGGGAGGGGGTGAAGAAGATTGCAATTAATGGACGATATCAAAACAGAGAAATCGTACGTGAAGACGAAAAGGCTAGTGGAAGATCGTGGAGATGAAAGCTTCTCAGTTCAGCAATGACTTGGCAATACTTATAATGAATGAATAATAATGAAAATTTGGCGTAAGTATTAAACAACTTTAATAAACATAAAACAGATAACCCTCATTTAGGGGGATGCGCAAATTAATTTTCCCCGTGGCTACATCTCTTTCTAAAACAGTTATAAACATATTTGTACGTACACATTTGAAACATACCATCATCATCATATGTATTCTGCCATTATGGCAAGTCACTTGCTGCAACTGAGACGTTTCCATGCTCCACCCGGTCTTCCGCTAACCTCTTCGCCTTCACGTACGATTTCTCTGTTTTGATATCGTCCATTAATTGTAAACTCCTTCGCCCTCTCCCTCTTTTTCCTGCCACCATACCCTCTAGCACGTCTCTCATTATACAGTTTTCTTACCCCATATCCCAACCAGTTTCTTTTCCTCTTCTTAATAATATCTAAAATTGTTCTTTTCTCCTCCACCACTTCTAATACCCTCTCATTTGTTTTCCGATCGACCCAGCTAATTCTCCCCATTCTTTTCCACACCCACATTTCGAAAGCTTCCAGCCAATTTTCATCACTTTTTGCGTAATGTATATGTTTCTGACCCATACAGACAATTGAAACATATATAATAGGTACAAATTATTATGGCAATATAGTATATAATAGACAAAAGAAAGTTAACAAGTAACGAGAAACATCTTTTAAAAAAAATCATAAAGATCATTTGTTAACAATTCTGTCTCCTTTTTTCTTTTTTAAAAAAATTTGAAGATGTGATAAACTCATTGTTGGAAGATTCGCAACTAATGTATGCTATTCTTCTGACAAATCTCTCAATAGATAACATCAATTTGCGGTTAGGACTTGACAGTGCATTGCAAGAGAGAAAGTGTGTTTGTGGTATGTGAGGTATTATACATGTACAGCAAGAGTATACAGCTGACTCTGCATAACGTTGTAACAACTGACCTCTCCATAACGTTCACTCTATACAATTTTTGCTGATGTCTAGTCACAAGGAAAATTACAACAATGCATTTCTTCCTCATAATCAAGGAAGAAGAATTCAAAGTGAAAACATGTGGTTTATGAAACAGTAGAATAGTGCCCTTATCTCACGAGAATTGGAGAAAAGTGCAGATTTCTCACGAGAATTGGGTATAATTTCGCCTTATTTCTTACGAAAATTGATACAAATTTCCCTTATTTTCACGAGAATTGAAGAAAAGTGCAAATTTCTCACGAAAACTGGTACAAATTTCCTTCATTCTCACAACGATTGGTCAACAGTGCAAATTTCTCACGAAAACTGGTACAAATTTCCTTCATTCTCACAACGATTGGTCAACAGTGCAAATTTCTCACGAAAATGGGTGTAAATTTCCTCTTAAATGTTTTATCATATATTTTAATACAATTTTATATTAATTTATACAATTTATGCTGATTACTTACTGTTTTTCCCCAAGCCTTTAAGAAACTTGTTTCTTCCTTGCTTATTCATCCCTCAAGTGCTCAGAAATAACTAAAGGAACTTCAGAACATGTCCACACAAGTCTTTTTCGTTAATCTTGAACGCAGTTGGTCTTGGTATTCAAGAAACTAATTCTAAAGAAAGAAGGCACATATAATAAAAGAATGACATGTTGTAAGATGATGTAACCACAGGGGAAAGACCACAGGAGGAGGGAAAATGGAGTAGTGAGATTGCTATATGTAAACATTCCAAAATCGACGTGATACCTTTGTTAATGAATAGCAACGATTTAAACGTATGAGAAGCTTGTTATGTAGCTGTCTCGTAATTCCAGCATTCTGTCAATTAAGGAAGTAACAAAGTGTCAATTTAATGTGACATATGGATGTTGCACAATACTTTAACCATGGGAGGCGAGAAAGCCATGTCAAATAACTTAGTTTCATGTATTTAGAAACATAGGAAACTCTAGATAAAGAACAATTGTTAAAAGACATTGACTGTCTAAGAATGTCGTAGGAGTGAGAGAGCCCTTTCATAGGGAGTAACGAAAGGAACATAGACACCTGCGTGTATGTGTGTGTTCCAGAATGTTGGAGTTGGAGGGCGATGTGTACTGTCCATGGAATAAAAGACCATGTTTAAGGGGGGAGTGTGACTTCTACTGCATGGAAACTGAAAAAAAAAATATGCGAAAAAAGAAATAGGAATCATTATTCTAACGACAGAGAATTTAAGAATGAGATAGTTACGTGTCACTTTTTAAAAGTTAATGTATTGCTCCCCATACTGAGAGACCGCCCGTAGGAGTACATGAGAGAAACTGTGTTGTTCTTTTGAGCAAAGAACGAATTAAATTACCTTTTGACTTGTTACGCATTTTGTTAAGACCTTGCCACATGCATAGAGGGGAGAGAAAGAGTGGCCCTTGTTACCTGAGTTCCAAAGAGGAAAAAAAAAGACTGAATGAATTGTGTACGTAAGGGAAACTTTCACTTTTGTGCTTTTGGAAGAAGTCTTCAAACAAGATTTCTTTTTAAGGTATTTCCGCATAAATGATTTTATCCTTTTAAAAACTAGATTATTGAATTAATTATTTATGAATATTAATGAAATGATAATGAATATTAATGAGATGGTAATGAATATTAATGAGAGGGTATTTTATGTATTGATATTGTATTTTCAGTAGCTGATATGTGATTTTAACATAGAATATCATGTTTTGGATACTGTATGGGTCTAATGGTGTACGAAGCTTAGACGAATGACAAATTGCATGTATTTGTGATTAGTTTGTAAGTAGGTACATGTATGTGTAGCTGATATGTGATTTTTTGACATAGAATATCATCTTTTGGATACTGTATGGGTCTAATGGTGTACGAAGCTTAGACGAATGACAAATTGCATGTATTTGTGATTAGTTTGTAAGTGTGTACATGTATGTGTAGCTGATATGTGATTTTTTGACATAGAATATCATCTTTTGGATACTGTATGGGTCTAATGGTGTACGAAGCTTAGACGAATGACAAATTGCATGTATTTGTGATTAGTTTGTAAGTGTGTACATGTATGTGTAGCTGATATGTGATTTTTTGACATAGAATATCATCTTTTGGATACTGTATGGGTCTAATGGTGTACGAAGCTTAGACGAATGACAAATTGCATGTATTTGTGATTAGTTTGTAAGTGTGTACATGTATGTGTAGCTGATATGTGATTTTTTGACATAGAATATCATCTTTTGGATACTGTATGGGTCTAAGGGTGTACGAAGCTTAGACGAATGACAAATTGCATGTATTTGTGATTAGTTTGTAAGTGGGTACATGTATGTGTAGCTGATATGTGATTTTAACATAGAATATCATCTTTTGGATACTGTAGGGGTCTAATGATGTACGAAGCTTAGACGAATGACAAATTGCATGTATATATGAATAGTTTGTAAGTGGGTACATGAATGTATGTATGTATATTGGTTTTGATATCGGGACAGGAATATATGTATCATAATGTAGACATATTATCTTTCGTTTGCATGTAAGTGTTTTAAGCATGTGTTGTTGGTTGCGTAGCTTTAGGGGCTATACTAGGCTGGATGCAAACACCTAAAATGTTTCGATTGTAGCCTTATTTTATCGTATTGTAGAGTTGTATATGTTGTTGTGATAATATGCCATGTGAATGCAAACACATGAACTGATTATATTGTAGGCTTATATTCTGAATCCGTATGTATATAAGTGTTTTAGATTACCTTGAATACCATGTTAGAATGTATATAATGTGATTTTTTTACGTATTTAACCTCTCGTAATATTCATTGGATCGCTTGCTAAGCAAGCTCCGAGGTTGAACACTTCGTGTGATCATACCAAAGATGTTACCTCAAAATGTGAGCATACCAAAGATGTTACCTCAAAATGTGAGCATGGCATAGCTGATTACTGATATTTTAACCACATAGGATTTCACTGTGTTATAACCCATTTACATATAGATATTTTTTCACTACAGTATTCTAATGTCTTATATTGCTACCTTTACTTACTTTTAAGATGCTTGTTCACCTTATAGAAGACATTGTGACATCAACAAGGTTTCCAACTTGGAATCATTTATTGTAGGAACATAAAATACGTATAAATAACCTTATATGAAGCATACGTATTCTTCCTTTATCTTATATAGAATACAGATACTTCGTATTATAGGAATATTTGTTTGGAGAAATAAAACATAATATTATAAATTGTAACGCTTTATTGTATTTATATAGTCTACAATAATGTATTTTGGCATATTGATATACATATAAAGATATATTTAAATAAGATATATTTAAATAAGATATTTACATTATATATACGTACAAGTACCAACTGATAGGAAAACTTATGAACATATTTGATGATATTATGACATCATGATACCTTTAGACAGTTTACTATTTACATATATACAGAATACCATTCATTTCACACAGTTATTACTTTGATAACCATATGGCAATGTTCTATAGTCAGTAATACTGTTATGATTTAATCGTCGTCTTTTATTTTGAACTTTCTGATGTGTTTTAGTTTCAGACTTGGATACGATGACAAACCCAGGCTTACGAACAATTCTTCCTGGATTGTGTAACTGTTTTTTGTCAGCTTTATCCCGAACTAGTTGATAAAAATGATCAAAGTTAATTTCTTGTCGTGTACGATGATTTAAAGTTATTCCTCTAATTTTAAATACATAATCTACTTTCCCTGTTTGAACTTCTTTCATTCTATAGGCATAATTTTTTGGCCCTAAGCCTATAAATGCATCAATTTCCCAGCCATCAGGAACTTCATTAGTTAACTCACCTAAATAGGAACCCAAAGAAAGTGGAGGCTTTTCATTACGTTGCTGCACAAACATAATACTATCAGTGTCACAGTACAATACACGCTCAGGATCTATAGCTGTTAGTAACTCGTAAAGTTTTAGACGCGCCCAAGAGGTGATGAAGGCTGCAAGGACAACATTGGAAAATTTCCATGGCTTGTTTTTGTTCTCAATGTTTTTATATGATACAATGAGATGTTGCTCTCCAATAGGCAATACAGTTTGTACCTCATATTGGGGTGCCCATAGATAACTTAAAAATTTTTCTGGAGTATCCACAATTACAGATTGAGATAAATCTGTTCTTTGTCCCCATTTCCCATACAAGGAATTGAGAAATATTTTGGAAATATATCTTAGACCAGGATTTGATTGAATGTTATTTTCCGCTAACTGAATGCATTCATGTTCATAATAGTCTGCAATATATTTTTCTTGATCTTGTTTACTTTTGCACCAGCTAGGAAATCCTGAAGACTCCTGTTTCATTTTTAAGAAGGAATTGACATAATCTTTAAACAGATTATCTTCTGATCCAGATAATTTGAATTCCCAAATTTCGATAATTTGTAGAATTTTGTATCCGAGATCTAAAGCTATATGAAGTTCAGGAGTACAGTATGTACCAATAAGGACACGCTCGGTATCATTGTGCATGCAATTGTTGTCACTTTGTTCCATACACGTACGACATAACCCAAATAAAAGGCGATCATTACATGTATATGGTAAAATTGGAAAATATAAGTCTTTGGGAGGCAAAATACTACATTTCACTAATCCATGAATACTTTGCACTTGTGGAAAGTCAGGCCCCTTGTATATTATAGGTTTTCCTATAGGCAATGGCTTACGTGCCATTACCCAGGGGTAAAGACTGGTAACATCATAATATGACACAAACTCTTCGCTGGTACATTCGTACAAGGCATTAAAACATTCTGTACGCCCACCATGAAAACTATCTTTAGGTACCAGATGATCAACAAGATCATGACACTGTGTTTGAATAAACTGTTGTAATTTTTTATCATTTTTTACCATGTGGTCCCATTCACATTCCCACATTTCAATGACATTAAGATTTAATTTTTTAAGAAATGCTATTTTTGTGGTGGTGTTTTCATACCGATCTTGTAATGATGTACCCTGCTTAGAGGATGAATCTAGGGACACGTGTCGTAGTGTAGGATAACAGTTTAAACACCCGTGATAGTAACATCCATGAAATTCGTAAACTGTATTTGTTTTACTTTCAAACCCATCAACCTTATACCTCCCAAATCGTTTTTCCAAACCATTTCCAGAATGAAGAATTTTATTACCAGTACTACGTTCTAAGTGTCGCAGCCAGTACATTGCCTTCAGACTTTGACGATCACGATGGTCAAACCCATAAGGTGGAATAATTGGAATAATTTCTTTGGGTAAATATAAGGTACGATATGTTAGTATTGCCAAACTAGCAATAGTTGACGAGACGATAAAACATTGGATACCATTTGTTTTGTCTTCAATTAAGTTTGAAAATTTAATGACAGACTCTGCTAAAATTTTAACATCATTCCGACAATATTCAATCATTTCCTTTTGGAGATTATACGCCTCATTACTTGCAACACGTTCTTTGTGCCATATGATAAGTTGCTCTCGATCTTCAGTGTTTCTTGAATCAGGATCAAAATATTTTAGATCAGGAATTTTGCCTATATAATTTTGGTTTTCTAATGTATTAAATAAGTACGGGAAATCTCCCTTTCGTAAATTTGCAGAAAGACCTAACGTCTTAGGTAATTTAGATAATTTAACTCCCATATACAAATATGTGTCACGGAAGTAAATCTTTTGTCCTAAACGCATTTCAATAATTTTTTGCCCTGACATTATTACTTCAGGTGTAAAATGATGGTTTATGATCAAAGTTTTAGCACAGAATTGCATATCATAATTACTGCCATTATGGGAAAGCACAATGATTTTTTTAAACATTGGTCGAGTTATTAATACATGATTAACAAATTCTTCAATGTTGTTGAAATCAAACGAACGGAACCCATTTTTATCACCGCATACAAAACATGTATCATCAAGTTTCATGTCCTTACACTTGTAACAAGCATGAATACAATTAACAAAATTTACATGATGTTCTTGTTCTCCCTGTTCATTTTTAGGAAGCAACATTGTTTCTACATCAAAGATAATGTACAAAAAGGTATCTACATGTTGCATCATAGCCGTTTGAACAAAACAAATATGGTCATCGCTTACATATGTGTAACATGTTTTACAATAACGTTCACCACATTCATGTTCAGACTTGCGTGAACGCATGTCAATTATAGTACCACAAAGGACACAAATTTTCTTTGTTTCGCATAAACTTTTTCCGCAAACATTTATCGCTTTATGATTAGCAAAACATTCTTCTGAAGAAAACAGTCTATGACAATCAAAGCATTCAACTTTAATATTATTATTATCATTATTAGAAACATTATGATACTTTTCGCACATTGGACATTTGAAGTTACACTTATGATTTTGTGTATGATGATAACCTTTCAAACAATACTGACAATATTTCCGTTTGTTTAATAGTGTTGTAATGTTGGTAATTAATTCATAGTGTCCTTCACTGTACAAAATCAAAATTTTCTTTGATGCATGTATTCCAGGATAAATTACATTATAGTTTCGAGTTAATCCGTTCTTTTCGTAAACAACAATTTGATAATGAGGCGCTAGCTTATTTTGAAACTTTTTTACATCATCAATAGTACACCCATTACGGATTTCAATGTCAACTTTAGCATTGACACACAATTGCTTTGCTTGTTTCATCAATCGTTCAGAATGATTTTTCAATTCATATACGTAGTTATAACGATGATCAGCCTTACCCATTCCAAGAATAATACTTTTAGGAAGACAATACACATCCTTTTCTACAGGAATAGTACATTGTTCCATGTGTGTTAGAAGATCAATAAATTTTGATGAACCCCTTGTTCGTCCCCTACCTTTACGTGAATCAACAATATGAATTTTGAAATTTACTTTATCACCTAATAAATAATTTTCATTACTATTTAAAACATTTTCAATTTTACGAAATAGAATGTCGGAGCTTAAATCCGACTTTTGACGCCACGAAATGTATATTGGTTTATTAATGGTAGAAGCAGAACTTTCTATTGTTATACCAACATACATATCATCATCGGCATCATTTAAAACGTGATCCTTTACAAATTCAAATAACAACTGAATATATTTTTCAGGATCATCTATTCCACTAGTTTGCATACGTTCAATTGTAACTTCCTTTCCTGTAAGTCCAAAATAACTATATTGTTTGATTCTACTATTAACAATACGAAAATATTCATTTGTTTTACCACTCCCATACATGGTAGGTTGTGATACAGTATTAGTATTAGGACTTGGAAAGTTTATAAAATTTTCCATGAACACGCTAAAATCATTTGTAGTTAAACTATTAGCTTTTCCTTCAGACACAAGTTCCATAAACTTTTCACGAGCTAAATTCTTTATATTATCTTGACGAAAGAAGCCTACATGATATAAATCAATAATATCTTTTGCAGACTTACATTTTTTCAAAACAACATGAGGATCACAATCAAAATGTATAAACAACGCTTGCAATAACTTGGAATAAGCTTCATTGCTTACCCTTGCACCCGTAGCATGACATTGTGTTATCACTTCCCATGTAAATAAAACTTCGTTTGGATTTTCATATCCACGTGCTTGTTGTGATGACAACATGGTACAGATGACAGACTGTCCTTCCATTGTATGATTGACACACTAAATATGTAATTGCAATTTGAATTTTTGTCTTATACAGTAAATATTTTATACAATGATGTACACAGAACTTTGATATTTCTTTTCACAGTTTTTTAAATGACAAGGTTTCGTAAGTAGACTTTTATGATATAATTCACAATGTGTTGACCAAAGATACACTTTTTAAAAATTATACACTTACCAGTAAGTATAATAATAAAAATTTCCCCAACTTGTTTCAGTTCACATCAGATTTAGTTGTAAGTTTACCGACACTACACTTAAAAGCTTGTCGGGAATTGCACTAACACTTGCCGTTAACTACAATGATAAAACTTCCCGTAACTTTTTTAGTTTAGTATCGATGCACTACCACTTGTCACTCACTAAGTATATTTTAGTTCACCAAAGATATACTTTTAAGTTTATCGGTTAATCCTTTAGCACTTTCCGATAATTGTAATTTACAAAGTGCCGTAATAAAATTGCTTTAGACTAATTACAGCACGCAAAGTACAAACAGGAAGTGTGTTTACTTTTTATTGATTGTTTATTATCAACACTAATAAATGGAAATTCCAAGTACTCCACACGAAGATTCCCGAAGATTGCCGAAGGTTCCCGAAGTTTCCCGAAGTTTTCCGAACATTGCCGAACCTAACCGAAGATGAACATGAGAGTTTATCCACAATTCATGTACATGTTGGTTAATGTACCACAAGAATGGTTCCGAACATTGCCGAACTTAACCGAAGATGGACATAAGAATGTATGAACATTTCCTGTACACGTTTAGTAAATGTAACTTGCAAAAGTCTTGTAACTTTAAAGATGAGCAAAGATATATTTCAAAGTTTATTACTAGATGTAACTTTGTAACAAAATTGGTATTTTAAAATAAATGATTTAACAACACAGAGTATACCAATGATTGGCTTTACTTTAACAGTAGTAATTTTATAGTGCGCGGCGCGGCTTGCTGTGCTGGATTTATACTTTCAAAATTTAATCTCGTACCCAAACACATTTCGTTTTGTAATCTCGTACGCAGGTGCTTTAACATATTTTAAATTAGTAGCAGTAATATTACACAATGTGATGTAATTTGTAAATGCACTATTAAAGTTTGCAACACTTCATATAATTATAGCTACTTGTTTTGCATGCTTTTCCACTGTGTTATCGGTATAAAAATTCCTTGGTTAGTAGTGCTAAGAATTTGTTTTGTTGCTTTGCTGCAGGTGTTTAAACTGGTTTAAACCGGTTTATTGTTTTTTGTTACGCATTTATTCAGTTCTGCAAGAACTTCGTTGTTATTTTTTATTTGTTTGCTTCATTAGAAGCTCTGTTTATTTGTTGGTTCGTTTGCTGTGCAAACTCCTTATTTATTTAACATCTCGTAATAAATTACTCGAACACTACGTGTGAGCATACAAAAGATAATTCGAAAATATTAAAATTATCAAAACATAAACTTGAACATAAGAAAGTTATTTTAACACATCACAAGACGATTAAACTTAAAATTTATTACATGGAACTTTTTGATTGTTAAATGGACAAGTAAAATTTAAGTCAGTGTTGCAATTCAATACACGAACTAAAAGTAAAAGAACAAGTTAAGAAATAAAAGTGCAGAAACATAACTTAAAACACAATGTTGCAATCTAAATTGCAAAAGAAAATTAAAAGTACAACTTACAAACAAAATGTACAAACCGAAAATAAAAAAGTGCAGAAACAAAATTTAAAAAACAATGTTGTAATCGAAATCCAAAGCTAAAAAATACAGAACCAAAACTTAAACAGTGTTGTCATCAAAAATACAGGAGCAAAAGTTTAAAACACAATGTTGAAATCGAAATGCAAAGCTAAAAAATACAAAACCAAAACTTAAAACAGTGTTGCAATCAAAAATACAGGAACAAAAAAATTAAAACACAATGTTGCAATCCAAATTGTAAAAGAATATTAAAAGTACAACTTTAAACACATTGTTACATTACAAATTCGAAACAAAATAAAAATTACAAGTTAAGAAATAAAAATGCAAACTGAAAACTAAAAATGTAGAATCAAAATACAATGTTGCAATCCAAATTGCAAAAAGAAAAATTAAAATTACAAGTTAAGAAATAAAAAATGCAAACTGAAAACTAAAAGTGCAGAAGCAAAAAATTTTAAAGAATACAATGTTGCAATCCAAAATACAAAAGGAAATTAAATGTACAACTTTAAAACAGAATGATACATTTTCAAATTCCGAAACAACATTAAAATTAGAAGTTAAGAAATATAATTAGAAACTGAAATAAAAATTAACGAAAGAAAATTCAAAACACTGTTGCAATCCAAATTGCAAAAGAAAAAAATAAAATACAAACATTACCTAGTAGTATATGGGCCTGGACTTTTACCGTCATTATTTTAATGACATGAGTTTGCAACACATTTTGGGGAGATAAGGTCCGTATACTACTAGGTAATGTTTGTATTTTATTTTTTTCTTTTGCAATTTGGATTGCAACAGTGTTTTGAATTTTCTTTCGTTAATTTTTATTTCAGTTTCTAATTATATTTCTTAACTTCTAATTTTAATGTTGTTTCGGAATTTGAAAATGTATCATTCTGTTTTAAAGTTGTACATTTAATTTCCTTTTGTATTTTGGATTGCAACATTGTATTCTTTAAAATTTTTTGCTTCTGCACTTTTAGTTTTCAGTTTGCATTTTTTATTTCTTAACTTGTAATTTTAATTTTTCTTTTTGCAATTTGGATTGCAACATTGTATTTTGATTCTACATTTTTAGTTTTCAGTTTGCATTTTTATTTCTTAACTTGTAATTTTTATTTTGTTTCGAATTTGTAATGTAACAATGTGTTTAAAGTTGTACTTTTAATATTCTTTTACAATTTGGATTGCAACATTGTGTTTTAATTTTTTTGTTCCTGTATTTTTGATTGCAACACTGTTTTAAGTTTTGGTTTTGTATTTTTTAGCTTTGCATTTCGATTTCAACATTGTGTTTTAAACTTTTGCTCCTGTATTTTTGATGACAACACTGTTTAAGTTTTGGTTCTGTATTTTTTAGCTTTGGATTTCGATTACAACATTGTTTTTTAAATTTTGTTTCTGCACTTTTTTATTTTCGGTTTGTACATTTTGTTTGTAAGTTGTACTTTTAATTTTCTTTTGCAATTTAGATTGCAACATTGTGTTTTAAGTTATGTTTCTGCACTTTTATTTCTTAACTTGTTCTTTTACTTTTAGTTCGTGTATTGAATTGCAACACTGACTTAAATTTTACTTGTCCATTTAACAATCAAAAAGTTCCATGTAATAAATTTTAAGTTTAATCGTCTTGTGATGTGTTAAAATAACTTTCTTATGTTCAAGTTTATGTTTTGATAATTTTAATATTTTCGAATTATCTTTTGTATGCTCACACGTAGTGTTCGAGTAATTTATTACGAGATGTTAAATAAATAAGGAGTTTGCACAGCAAACGAACCAACAAATAAACAGAGCTTCTAATGAAGCAAACAAATAAAAAATAACAACGAAGTTCTTGCAGAACTGAATAAATGCGTAACAAAAAACAATAAACCGGTTTAAACCAGTTTAAACACCTGCAGCAAAGCAACAAAACAAATTCTTAGCACTACTAACCAAGGAATTTTTATACCGATAACACAGTGGAAAAGCATGCAAAACAAGTAGCTATAATTATATGAAGTGTTGCAAACTTTAATAGTGCATTTACAAATTACATCACATTGTGTAATATTACTGCTACTAATTTAAAATATGTTAAAGCACCTGCGTACGAGATTACAAAACGAAATGTGTTTGGGTACGAGATTAAATTTTGAAAGTATAAATCCAGCACAGCAAGCCGCGCCGCGCACTATAAAATTACTACTGTTAAAGTAAAGCCAATCATTGGTATACTCTGTGTTGTTAAATCATTTATTTTAAAATACCAATTTTGTTACAAAGTTACATCTAGTAATAAACTTTGAAATATATCTTTGCTCATCTTTAAAGTTACAAGACTTTTGCAAGTTACATTTACTAAACGTGTACAGGAAATGTTCATACATTCTTATGTCCATCTTCGGTTAAGTTCGGCAATGTTCGGAACCATTCTTGTGGTACATTAACCAACATGTACATGAATTGTGGATAAACTCTCATGTTCATCTTCGGTTAGGTTCGGCAATGTTCGGAAAACTTCGGGAAACTTCGGGAACCTTCGGCAATCTTCGGGAATCTTCGTGTGGAGTACTTGGAATTTCCATTTATTAGTGTTGATAATAAACAATCAATAAAAAGTAAACACACTTCCTGTTTGTACTTTGCGTGCTGTAATTAGTCTAAAGCAATTTTATTACGGCACTTTGTAAATTACAATTATCGGAAAGTGCTAAAGGATTAACCGATAAACTTAAAAGTATATCTTTGGTGAACTAAAATATACTTAGTGAGTGACAAGTGGTAGTGCATCGATACTAAACTAAAAAAGTTACGGGAAGTTTTATCATTGTAGTTAACGGCAAGTGTTAGTGCAATTCCCGACAAGCTTTTAAGTGTAGTGTCGGTAAACTTACAACTAAATCTGATGTGAACTGAAACAAGTTGGGGAAATTTTTATTATTATACTTACTGGTAAGTGTATAATTTTTAAAAAGTGTATCTTTGGTCAACACATTGTGAATTATATCATAAAAGTCTACTTACGAAACCTTGTCATTTAAAAAACTGTGAAAAGAAATATCAAAGTTCTGTGTACATCATTGTATAAAATATTTACTGTATAAGACAAAAATTCAAATTGCAATTACATATTTAGTGTGTCAATCATACAATGGAAGGACAGTCTGTCATCTGTACCATGTTGTCATCACAACAAGCACGTGGATATGAAAATCAAAAC
>NC_137457.1:302380524-302580658 GCF_964235325.1 Thermobia domestica | reverse complement strand
ATACCCATGTCTTATAAAAGGGAATGAATCCCTGTATACGTCCATATAACCATATAGGGTAATAATACCTCATCCAAGGGGATAAATTAGGTCAAAAACCTCCGAAATTTGAATTTTTGGCAATTTTTTACTCATAAAAGGGAACGACATAGACACCCAATACTGATAGAGGTACATACTGTGGTCCTAGGCTACCACACCCAATTTTTAGATTTGGCAATTTCCAAAATTTAAGGGGTGGTCCTATGTACCCTGCCAAAATCTAGAGGGGTGGTCCTAAGTACCCCTAGGTCATTGACACGGGCCAGGGACCATGGGTCCTGGGGGGGTGGTCCTATGTACCCCTGCCAAATTTTAGGGGGTGGTCCTAGGTACCCCTAGGTCATTGACCCCGGCAGGGACCCAGGGGCAGGGACCCAGGGGCCAAAAAGTGAGACCAAGTCATGCGATTACTACTAGAGAAAACTTGAACTTTTGGGTAAAGATTAAAGAAAAGATAAATAGATTATGAGGAAGTTATGTATAATAGTATATGTAGACTTATATAATTATTATTGTATCTTATAGTAAAGTTAATATTGTTTTAAAGTATTTAGAAGTAAAAAAAAGAAAAATTAACTACGTTAATTTTCTTCAGGCAGGGAGAGCCTGTAGTGTTTAATACTTTGCAAAGTTCAGTTGAATTATTTTGTATGCATTAAAAAAGAAAAAAATGAATTAGTGGTATTATATTGTGGTTGGATACACTGGGTGTGAAAAGATAGTTCAATAAGTTAGTTAGAGAGGTACGATCCTAGTGTTGAGACGTCCGTGCGACATTGTAGCATTTGTAATATCTAACGCCAGAATATACTTATATAATATATTAATGAGCACTAATTTAACATACAAACGAATTAACCCGTCCATGCGAGCTTTTATTATAGTGTGCTATCGAAAGAGATTTGTATAAAAGAAGTTTAGTGGAGTCAGATTACAGAAGGCATTATCCTTTCGATAAAGAAGAGAAAAGGGAGCATTGCAAAGTAGGAGGAAAAGAAAAGAAAAACAGAAAATCCACTCATACGGTGTTTGTCCACCAAAAAGGTTCACATTGCGCAAGATGACACCTGTGTGGCTTGAAAACAAGTAATAACTACAGAAAACGCGAACAACCGATTCAGAAAACGACATACTGTAGCTATATGCAGCTATATGCTACAGAGGCACATCAACTCACACGGATTGCATAAACTTCTGGGAACACATTCACTCCAGCGGCAAGAAATTCAAGTGAAAGATGTAGTGATTTTCCCCTTTCTTTCCACATTCTATAAAAAGATTCAAGTAGTACCGGTACTTCTGCAAGACTCTTGCGCAAGAGTCTTGGTCTTGATCTTGGTCTTGCACCCCTTGGTCTTGCATGGGGATTCCTGGTCTTGGTCTTGGTCTTGCATGCAAGACTCTTGCAAAAACTGCAAGACCAAGACTCTTGCGCTCATCAGTACTTAGGAGGCCAAGCTCTCATTTGCTTCCCGCGGCTACAATCTTGAGGGCGCCCTTTATCTTTGTATCGTAATTTACGTAGAACAGCATTAAAACATATGGCGCGTTCAATCCACAAGGGAACGAAGTCCAAGTTTTTTTTTGGGGGGGGAGAGTCAGTTTGGAACATTCAGTGCAGAAGGGAACGAAGTCTTTGTTTTGGACGGTCATTTTGGACCGTTCAGTGCACAAAGGAACGAAGATAAAGTTTTTTGGGGGGCCATTTGGGAACATTCAGTGCAGAAAGGAATGACGTCCAAGTTTTTTTTTTGGGGGGGACGGTCATTTTGGAGACCTACCAGAAGAACGTAGCGTCTTACCAGTAGGGTGAACAAAAACTGAAAAATGGCCGGTTTATCGCACTACCAACAGAATGTAACTGACATGTGTGTTGGATTCGTCTTAGAATACGTGAGAGTGAGTGTACTTTACTATCTTGTATTTACTTTATAAATAAGTATAGCATAATTATATATATATGGAATATATAAGTATAGTAGAGCTTATTTTCACACAAATGCAATTTATATCCTTGGCAAACACATAGGTAATATTACATTTTGAAAATGTAATGTTTGTTATTGTTTATTAACTTTATTGTTTGTATTACTATATTGTAATTACTAAATATGCTCAAGAAATGAGAATAACTTAATATAACAAAATATTACATCGCAATATATATATATATATATATATATATATATATATATATATATATATATATATATATATATATATATATATATATACAGGCCGGATTTAGGGGTGCAAAGGTGAACGTGCACCCCCCTTCGTTGTAAATATACACTATCTAAAATGAGAAGTTCCCGACGGGAATTGAATCCAGGTCTTCGATGCCAAAAGCGCGTACGCTAACAACTTAACCACAAGGAAGGTCAGATTACCTCATATTCTGATCCGAATCACTACTCTAGTTTTAATCCAAAGTCAGCACACATCATTCTAGATAGAATTCAAGATTCCACCGAAAGCACCCTCACCAGATCTCCTTGGAGCTATATTTTGCATTAACATGACCTGCATTAACAAAATTAGTGTATATTTGGCCTATTTCCTCCAGGTTTTGACCTTCAGAAACTTTTTTTTTAAGCTTTTAGTTAAATCAGAAAATGAGTTCATGTTGCGTAAACTGATTTTTTTCATATCAGCTACTGAAACAAGAAGAACAAAGAACTCAAAGGATAAATTCCGGAATTATTTTGTCTTCCTTTTTCTTATTTTTGTGAAAGGTAATGCATTTGCAACTTAATGACATGTAGATTGTGCACTCAAACATCTAATTTTATTTATTTTTTAATATAATTATTTGTAAATTCTATGTTAGTATTTAGAAAATTAGTACCTTTTGTAAAGCAGGCCACAGCAGTCATAAAACTTCTTAAAATGTCCACTACCATTATTTACAAAAGACGCCATTTTATGTTAAAATTGTAGCACTAATGCACACACAGACATTTATTATCAATTTGTAAATGTAAGTAGACTAATATGTACTACTTGTTATTTTCCAGTTTTTATGGGACATAATTGTAAAAGAAACTAAAATTAAAATTATCCATTAAAGTTGCACACAGTGGTTACACCCGTTTGATACAAAGCTTGTAACGATTGGGCGAAAACATAATCACACGAATTTCGTCAGAAAAAAGGAAGAAAGAAAACAAATAATTAAATAAAATGAAATGAAATCTTTCAGTTTAACGTCCCACGCATATACAAGGTGACCAGACGTCCCGTTTTAGCCGGGACAGTCCCTTTTTTCCAACCGTTGTCCCGTGTTTTTCTGATTCTCGAACGGGACGCCTAAATGTCCCGTTTTTAAGTAAAAATGAGCTAGGTGTCCCGTAATTATTATTCAAAATATAAATCGTCAATGGAAATTCTAGTCTCTTCCATACCAACACTCGTTGAAAAGGTTTAGCCGTGTCTAGAACTTATCTGAATTTTCAAATGGGAATTGAGTGTTCGTGGTTCAATTGGGAATTGAGTGGGAATTCTGAGTGTTCAACTAATTAAAAGAATTGTTGGGTAGAACTTGCAATCGGGAATCATTATTTGTTGTGTGGTACACGTAAAGTTAGAAACGGTGTGTTATCATTCTTACTTGTGTATTTTGTAAATTGAGAACACTGTTGAGTCCCAAAATGCAATCTGGAAGTCAGTTATACCCTCCCTTCCCGTAGTCGATTCGTATGCGTCCCGTTTTTGCAAATGAAAATTCTGGTCACCTTGCGTTTATACCCTTTAGGCTAAAGGAGACGATTATTATTATTATTATTATTATTATTATTATTAGAGCAACCCAAAAGCATAAAAAGCATAATAGCGATTTACACATATGGTTGGTACCTTAAACATAGTTGTGGTTGTCTAAGGGTCAGAAGAAAGTAATTTTAAAAGCATAATTTTAGAAAATAAAGCATAAAGCATAATTTAAAATATATAGCACAATTCTTAGAAAATTCTGTTTAACTGCAAGTTTAACATACTGTATTAATATATATATATATATATATATATATATATATATATATATATATATATATATATATATATTAATCAATATTTACAACGCAAAATCATTGAGAACATAACAATGCAACAAGGAAAAGCTGATTTTTATTAATGTAAACTTCTTCCTTTCGGTGTAATCCTTTGATGTGAAGAAAAAAGTAAAAAAAGAAGAAAACTTTCCGCCAACAATGAATAGTATACAAGAACTCCACACTGTAGTGTTATGTGTACCTCTTCAACACTTTCTGTACTTTTTGGTGGCATCTTTTACTTTCCTTTTCTGTATATACGCACCTCTAAGGTGCACACAAGGGACAAGAAAAACTGACTCGAGTGAAGCACATCTCTTTACAGTGCATTAAGTACAAAGTTCATTAAATATGAAAGAAATTGGTTGCGTAAAATACTAATAAATAGATCAAGATATTTAGAATATTTAACATAGCTGTATAGTAAATATTATGCATTATATACGATTAATGTAAAACAATGATTGAAATTAACAATAAAGCATATTTTGGAAAAATAAAGCATAATTAAACAAAAAATAAAGCATAATGTGGGTTGCTCTTATTATTATTATTATTATTATTATTATTATTATTATTATTATTATTATTATTATTATTATTATTATTATTATTATTATTATTATTAACGTATTCTGCCTTTTGGCAGGTCCTGGGGTTAATGAACTTTTTTTTAAATTTTAGGTTTGGAAATATTTCTTCCACGTTTCTTCCTCTTTTATCTCCCAATATTTTCTTCTATTTTTCAAATCATCGATCACTTATGTTCTTCCTATTCCTCACTTTCCTTCCATCTTTCCTTCTATGGCGGTATGAAGAGGACAATTTCTTCCCAATATGTGTCCAATCAAATTGGCCTTCCTACGAAGGATGCTGGATAAAACTGTTTTCTTCTATCCATTTTAAAACATCTTCGTTTGTTGCTCTCTCTGTCCATTTTATCTTCTCCATCTTCCTCCACCACATTTCGAAGCTCTCTAATTATTTCTTCTCTAACTTTCGTAACGTCCAAGTTCTTGAACCATACAGTCCAATACTCCATATATATATAGCACTTGACCAACTTCTTTAGTCCAATCTTAAACCTGCTAGTTAAGAATGATCTTTTCTCGTTGAATTCTTCTTTAGCTATGGGAATTCTTGACCTGCTCTCTTCGGTACAATACGTGTCTTTCGTCGAAATACTTCCCAGATATTAAAATGGTAGATCTCTTTCAAGTACCCTTTGTTCTACTCTGACCCGTAAGGGCGCATTTCCACTGGATATTCTCATGACTTTCGATTTTCCGATGTTGATTTCCATTCCATATAGTTTCTAAGTGTCAACTACTTTGTCAATCATCTTCTGTAGTCCTTCTTCGGTTCTAGCTATAATAACCGTATCAGCCGCGACTTGATCTTGTTAATGATCTGTCCTCCAATCTTGAAATCCCCAGCTCCCATTAATGCTTATTTCATTAAGCATTCATTGTAAATGTTGAATAAGTAGGGTGACATACTACATCCTTGTCTGACACCTTTTCCAATCGCGTGATTAAAGGAAGTGAATAATGGTGAAAGAAGTGGTAGAATGGGAAAGTCGAAGGAAACGAGAGTACACGAAGAAAACCCACGGCATGATGTTGTACACCACAAACTTATTTGGCCGGAGATCGAACCCAAGCACAGAGGTAAGAAAAAATATGTGTTACTAATTGAGCTGAGTTCATCTGTTAAATACTAGTGGAAATGTCCGCTCTTTGCATGTGGAGAGTAAATTTATTCGAGAAAAAAAACTCTTCTCCTCCTTAGAATATCAATTGAAATGAAATGGTCGACTCAAATCCTGTATTGAAAACTTCCTTTTAACAACTTGAAACTTCCTCACTTTGGTTATTTTATGAATACAAAATGAGAAATTAAAATATTTTTAGAAATTGCCCCTTCTACCACCACCACCCTCCTAGAGCAACATTTTCGGGTATGGTGGATCACGTGGTCACTCATTAAATGAAATCTCTAGATTATACGTCCAATGATTACGTAATTTTGACTTAAGGAGATGGAATGAGGAGTTTATAAGTTGTACGTCGTATGTATTGAATTTCATCTCACTCTCCCTAAAATGAAGGGCTCTTCAGGGATTTTCTTAAGATCTCTGATTTATGATAATTATGTATTGTAATGGAAGTGACATTGAATTAAAAGGTTATAACAGTTTTTTAAGGCTAGTCATCCTGATTGATGTTTTTCCTGGTTTTCATCAGTCACATTCTGCAAATGTCGGGATGGTCCCTAAAGTCCAGATCCAAAGTCACTTCCTTCCTCCCTTCCCCGGATAGTGTGCTCGCTGAGGGACGTCATTCCTTATACATGACGGCCTTGAGGCCATAAACTGACGGTAATGACCAGTAACATATATAACTAATAAATAATAATGATAGTGACATAATAAAAGTCCGGCTCGAGAATTCACTGTTAAATATGTTCATTATGTTTACTATGTTCACTATGTTTACTGTGTTTACTATGTTAACTATGTTTACTATGTTTACTATGTTCACTACGTTAACAATGTTCAGAAATTCATTTCCAATCTCTAGCCGTTTTCATGTGATGATAAAACAGACAACCTCGATATCATATAGAAATTGCCTATTTTCCCTCTTAAAAGCGGGATTTTCGAAAAGGAAGGAGAACTTGGTACATATTTTGAACAAAAAGAGTTTATACTCCAAATTTCATTTCCCTAACAAAAGAGGCTCAAGAAATACTCAATTTGCTATACTTTTACCCATACTCAATTTACTTTTTAGACCCCTTCCCTTTCTCTTAAAATACGCATCTTATTAATGTGACATGAAAAAAGTAACTGAAGGTTCAGTCATTTTGCCGTGATGACGAGAAAAACAACATCGATTAAATGTGAAGAAAAATATAGAAATTTACCTCTTTTATGCGGGAACTCGTTACCTTTTATCTTAAACGAGAAGCTTTCATACCGAGTTTCACCTCCTTAACTTGAAAAATACCTGAGATATTCTTCTTCTTCTTCTTTTGGCATACATTTTGAATTCCCTTTAGGAAACACATTCCAATAGAAAAGATACGATAAGAAATCAGTTCAAAATAGATACTAACCAGATTCAAAAATTCATTTCAAAAGTTTCAGCCGTTTCTCTATTATGAAGTAACACACAACGTCTTTTTTTCTTATTTTTATAATTCTATATATAGACTAGACTTCATTCCCAGACCCTTGTACTTGCTCGGTCTACGGCCTTCACTGCGCATATTCCTAACATACGTATCTCTAATCATAAGGAATATCGAGATACGGCCATATTATTTATTATAAGTATTGCAACCTCCAATTTTTTTTCCCGTCGTTTTCTTCTCTTCTAAGGAAAACATCTTTTTAAAAAACGCTGAAACACAGCTTTAATTATTTTAAATTAAGAGCCTGAATACCAAATTTGTCTTTAATTTATTAAGACCCAAACGAGTTTTCCCAATGCTGGTAAAAGTTAAATAATTTGAGGATCCATCTCTAACATTTTTACATTTATAAATTTTACATTTACATTTATAACTTTTAATGCATACACTAATACTAATACAGATTACAAATACACTAATACATAATATATCAGTACAAGTATAAAAGTACAATCGTGCTTTGTAGTACATGTATGTCTAAAAGGATATTTTGTGCATGAAAAGATACGAAATCTAACATTACATACAAAAATAAATAAATAATATAAAAAGTAAACTCCGGCAAGAGGATCTGCCCTTACAACAAAATTTTGAAGCCATACGTCATAGTTTCACCACCCCTACTCGGCCCACTCCGCTCAATAGGATCGCAAAGTTTTGAGCCAACAATCATGGCGGAAACGAAAGTAGCCAATCAGACGATGGCAAAAAGAGAGTAACCAATCAGAGGTGCCGATGCTCGGTTGTTTTTTGGCTTCATCGATTCAATAGGATAACGATACATATGGACAGATCCTCTATTTATAACATCCTTGGTATAATAATCCTTTTTCTTTTCTTTCAGTCACCTCCATAATGGGAGATTTATAAAGGAAGTCCCAGCCTTAGGGTCTTGTGGACTACGTCACTATATTTGTTTTAATTATAAACTGTTTGAAATAAGTAAATGTACTTAAATGGCAAGAGCCAAGATGGCCGAATTTGTCTGTTTTAAATAAAATTGTTTATCACACTGTTAATGTAATAATAAAGAAGGATAAGCGGCGCATGAACATATTGAAAATGAAATATAGTATATGAAAATTGTAACAAATAATAAAATTGTCCAAAGTGATTGTAAATAGTAAATAGCAAAAATTGAATAAAAAATTAGAGCAAAGCTCCCCAATACTTCGTGTTTACCATCTCTTATTATCTAATCATCTTTGTATCCAGAAAATAACAAAAACATAGACTACTACACAGGTTTTCTAGATATTTCCGAATTGAATGTCTCTTAACTTTCAGAGATTCCCAGATATGGATATTATAATATAATAACGGCCACTTCTCTTCCTCTCTTCCCCGTTGAATTTCCAAAAAATCTTCCTTGGTGCAACTTTACATTACAAATTGTATATTTTGTCCAAATTTCAAGTTTCTAGCTTAAGCAGTTTGACCTAGGAATCGATCAACCCAGCAGTTGCTCAGGACTTATTTATTCTGTTCTATATCATATCACAATATACACAGTTCGTTCAATAAATTCCGAGACTAGCTCGAAATAATATAAATAAAGATATCACAAAAAATCATTACTATGTTAGTTTTCTCCGTTCTACTCACTTGCGGGACCGGTTGTGGAGGCTCTGGAGCGCACTAGGAAAGTCATTCACTGGCATGCTATTGAGGCATCGCCATCACATTTGTTTGAATCAATGCAAAATTCTGTAAACGTTTGTCTTGAGGACAAGTTTGAGCATGGGGGAAAGCATGAAGTCCAAAGGGACCAAATTAGGAAACATGGGGATGTTGAAGGACTGTGACCTTCTTTTAGCCGAAAATTGATATAAAACAAAACTTGTGTAAGCAGACACATTTTGGCCTTGGTCTTATTTCGTGCAGGTTTGCGTCAACGAACAATGCAATGCAACGCAATATCTGTGTTTTAACTTTTGCGTTAATCAGTATGTCATTTAGGAAATGCTTGCTCCAGCGTTTGCATTGCGTTCCGTTCAGCAAACTTTTGCGAAGATTGGTACTTTTGCCGATTTTGACAGCAGTGAGCACTAATGTGTCGGCGAGAAGTCGAAAGCGTTAGAGACCACCAGCTGCACACATTCTCGTGTTCGGAAGAACGTATGCTGGGGTGCATTTTTCTAAAAAAAAAAAAAAAAAAAAAAGAAAGAAAAGAAAGAAAACATATGAGCGTGCGAATATAAGCATACTGTACATATATATAAAAATCGATAAATCACATTATGCTGAACAAAATACCATGCTTGAGGATAAATTCTCATCCGTAAGTTTCGAGAAAATCGACGAAAATTATTTTTTTATGTCATTGAAAAGTTTCTTGTTCATTACCAAGATGATAAATATTAGGGATGACATTTTTCGAAAAATCTGTTTTCCTATTTTCGAAAAATTCGTTTCTCGATTTTTCGTTCTTCGTTTTTTTGAAAAAAAAAAACCGTTTTTCGGAAAAAATTCTTTTTTCGTTTTCCCATTTTCGAAAAAAAAATCGTTTTCGAAATTTTTCTCCGATTCTCGAAAAAAATTTGTTTTGGATTTTTTGTTTTTCGTTATTTCCTTTTTCGAAAAAAAAACTGAAAAAATTGCCGCTTTTCGAAAAAAGATTCTCGTTTTTCGATTTTTTGTTTTTGAAAAAAATCGTCTGGAAACTTTCGGTTTTCAAAAAACTTTCGTTTTTTGTTTTTCGGAAAATAAATTTCTTTCCCATTTTCGAAATTTTTCTTCGATTCTCAAAAAATTTCGTTTTTGGAATTTTTTCTTTTTCGTTTTTCGATATAATATTTTTCGATAAAAGTGGTCATCCCTAATAAACATACACGATAAACTTGCAGATTGTATTTATTATTGTTTGACTTCTAACGGTGTCACAGATACTACTTGTAAAATTTTGTAAAGTTTTTTTTTTTTTTTTTTTTAGCGATATGACTTCCCTCAAAAGACGCCACAGAATGACCACTTGCTTTTACTCAATGTTGAGTAAACTGTCTCGTATTATTGTTTAAAAAGAGAGAAAGAAATATATTATCTTCCAGTTTAAGAGTCACTTTCTTATTACTTTAAAAAGTTATCATATATGATTTATTAATGACGATGTAATATACAAGTTCTCGAGTAATGACCGCAGAAGCGTTTTCAAAACCAGAAACGATCAAAGTCTGTAATACGTGTCCAGCGTTTTGGTTCTGATGAGTTTGCTTAGTTAATAACGCTTTTCTAACCCAATCCGATGATGAGTATGAAGGCTTTGAGAAATTCGCAAAGAAAGCTTCTTCTGAATTTCCGTTGCATTTCACAAAATATTTTTTACGTAAAAGAATCGAAATTAAACTGCTATGTGTGTGGTCACTTAAGACTAAAATTATAGAAGCTTACAATTACTATTGGAACTTAATGCTGTCACTCATTTCGAACATTTTAAAAGAACATAGTTTCTAATGTATTGAAATTTTATTTCTTATCGATAATATAAAACGTAAATAAAAATAAAATTGAAATGAAATCTTTGAGTTTTACGTCCCACGCTTATGACGGCTAGGCTAAAGAAGAACGGTGGTGATGGGAAATGAATGAAATGGTGGAATGAAGAAGGTCGGAGGAAACGGGAGAACCCCCGAGAAAACCCCCACACACGGTGTTCGTCCACCACAAAGTTCACTTGGCGCGAGCTGGGATCGAACCAAGGACCCCATACACCAGAGATGAACGTTCTACCACTGAGCCACCGCGGCCCCAATGTTATGACTTTTCTCCAAGCGGATTTACATACAACCAACGGTAGTTTTGTCAAGTTTAATAAAAGGTCTCTTGAAAACAGCTCTTATTTGAATAATAATAATAATAATAATAATAATAATAATAATAATAATGATCGCTTTTGGCGGTTGCAATAGTCTGTCCAAAGCAGCTTGATAAAAATTGTCCAAGGAGCATAGCATAACAAATTCTGCTTCTCTTATGTGTTAAAAAAAGAAAACGCTTGGTGAGGTGAGTGTAAGGGGTGCCAAATTCTACTCGCCCCAGGCGCCGAAATCTCTAGCTACGGCTCTGTTTACTTGTTCCGTCATTGAAAAATTATATAATTAATAGATCTATATTGCGACTTCACTGACTTCGTGTTATCGTCTGGAATCTCTAACAAGCTTTTATCAACATTGTTTCTGCTTTATAACTCCAACTGTGTAATATCTACAGAAGATATGACGGAAACAAAACAAAGGTATATAAATCTGACAGTATAAATTACGTAACTATTTAGAAATTACTAACTTAACTGGTTTAACGTAAAGCTGGCACGTAATTGAATTACTGACTGAACGAACGATAAAAATGATTCTTATAGAACCGGACCGACAAAATGAGCTTGTAATCAGTGGCGGCCGGTTAACTGTGAAGCTGGGTGTTGCAGTACAATCGAACATAGAGAATAGAAATCGGACTCACTACCTAACATAACTAACTGTAACACAAAGGCTAAGTAACATTAAAATAAGTAAAATTTTGTATATATCGATTGTACCACCCGATCGATCTCGATCAAATTTTCGACATAGATGAGGTTCAGGACTGGGATGTTTTTTATCATTTCACTTTGACGGAACAATGTAGGGGAGGTGGAGAGGGTGGTATAAATAAAAATGATCGAAAATGACCGATAGTAGTGTCGAATCCATAGTTTTTTGGGGTCGCCGAGATGAACAGTGACACGTCCGATTCAGTTTGAATCTAAATCCAGCCCCGCAAATTGAGGATGGGGAGAGAATCCCTTACTTCTCACATAGCTAACTTTATGTGACAATATCTTGAGTTCGAGATCCATAATTTGCAAATTATGGATGCGTCAAAATATCTAATAATACCCTATTTTCGACAAAGTGGGTAATTTCAAATATCTAGGATCAATGATAACATACCAAAACCATATCCACGAAAAATTAAATGTCACCTGAAAGCAGGAAATTCGTGTCATTATTAAGTTCAAAATTTTTTGTCGTCGCGAATTTGTCGAGGAATTTGAAGCTTAAATAAATAAATAAATAAATAAAACGATAATTATGACTGTTGTGCTGTATTGTTGCGAATAGGGATGCGTTCGAGTCGAGTCGAGACAGAATTTTCCTGAAAAAATTCGAGTCGAGACATAGCTCTTCCAATAGAAAAATATATATTTTTCGAGTCGAGACATCACTTTTACAGCATATTTTCGAATCGAGACAGTCTCAAATCTTGTCTCGTGCGCATCCCTAGTTGCGAAAGATGTTTGCTTACCGGTACTTTAAGCGAAGAACGCAGACTGAATATATTGTTTACCAAATTTATATTGTTTACCAAACATTGTTAGGGTCATCAAGTCTAGGAGGCTCAGTTGGAAGTCAGAATGGAAGAAAGTAGGAACACTATCAAAGTTTCTAGTGGAAGTTCAATCGGAAAATGTCCATTAGGAAGACCTAGGCGCAGATGGGAGGATAATATTAACATGAATTTCGCACAAATAGGGGTACAAAATGGAATCTGGATCCAGTTGGCTAAGGCCAGAAGCCAATCAAGAGCTTTTGTGAACGCGGCATTGAACCTTCGGGTTCCATAGCCACAGAGTTAGTTATATGAGAGATTTTTTATTATGTATAAGAAGAGTAATAAGTGAGGAAATCATTTGGTTAGCTGATCATTTGCGATTGATCCTTTTTGAGTTTAAAAACGCTTTCAGCTCCGAAGCTATATGAGAAGTGGACCTTTAGCTTAACGCACAATCAGAGCCAATCCCATGTGATGCTACTGGACAGGGCTGACCCTAGACAATTTACTGCCCCATACAAGGGCATCATTTGCCGCAAGCCTAAACACTACAAGTACAATCTCGTTGCGTGTTTCTTTCTTTTAAATAATAATCTATTATGTTAACGAAAGAGAAAGCAAACGCACCTGCAGAGGAAAGATGGTAATCCTTTTTATAGAATTCAATATCGAGCTTCAATCTCAATATATCAGCTTAGAATTCCAGTGCAACGAGCTTTTTTTTTTTTTTTTTTTTTTTTTTTAATCTTTGTTGATTTTCCTTCTATATTTGTTAAAACTTAAAAAGAAAAGAAACTTCTTTCCAATTTCAAAGATGACGAACTTGTTTGTGACAAAAACAAGATTAGTTTTCATATCAAAACTGCAATGACTAACTAAATGGAACACGTGTTTGCTACTGTTTGAGAATTGAGTTCTTGTATTTGACAACAATCAAGCAGTTTATACTGGGATTTGTTTCACCATTTGCTTTAGCACTGTACCATGTGACCGTAAACTAATGCGATCTAAACATGATTTATGAATGTAGTATTCAAATAGAAGTTCAACTTAGTAGATTTAACTACCATGAAGCCTGTTTGTTTCCGGCAAGAAATATTTACTTTGAATAATATAATTATGACAGATTTTTGCCGCCCCTCAAAATTTGCTGGCCCGTACAAAATGCACGTGTTGCACATATGGTAGAGCTGGCTGTGCTACCGGAAATTAAATTCGGGTCTCCTGCATCAAAAGGACATATGGTAATAATTTAGCCTCCAGGGAAATCAGGTTGTTTCCAAGTTTGTTGATCCTTTTCAGCGTTAAAGCTACATTAGATTGGACCTACAGCATAAGAGTTTAATATAAACTTAGTGTAGTGCAATGTTTCATTATATCGACGGATACTTTTCAATATTGAAAATTTACAACGTTATCTGTAAAGATATTTTCGGTCTATATTGAGTAGGTTGAAACATTTTTTCGATATCGATTTTCGATAACCAGCTCTGGTTATAGCAACGCCCTGTGCAAGATCAGAACAACATGGGTTTCAACGAGAACCAAACCAAGCTTTCCGTATTTGAAGGAGGTAACCATAACCACTTTGGGACAACAGGGACCTCGAAAATCATTGATGTACTAAATGAATGAGGTGCAAAGTGGATTACTTAATAATTTGTTGCTCTTGAATCCACATTTCTGCAACCTACAGTATTCTTACCAATATGCTTGGTAGGCTGTAGTAGAAGAATGGTTGGCATGATTAGGAAATGGTAGTTCAAAATAAAGTTGGAACATATATTGACTTAACGTTTGGCCATCCTACAATTCGGACCTCGCACCCTAAATCGATATTTTATTTCTTTCGGAGGGATGTTGGTGTGTTGGCAAATACTCGGCAAAGTTCTAATTACTACAATGCAAGATTAACATCGGGAGGTGGCTAGTAGGGAGGGCCGAAAAAATGCAAAACTTTTTCAAGTCGTAATACTGTAGAGAAATTGCGAATTGGGGGGACTAAAAAGAAGCAAGAAATTAAATAAAATTGTTTATATCTTTCGGTCCCGCATGTGCTACAAATTATGCCGAAATTTAGAAAGAAAATCACATTTCTATCATTTTTTTAAAAAAAAATCTTACTACTCGTCTAACATAATTTGGTTTTAAACATTTAAACTTGTATTCAATAAAGAAAAAAAGACATGTAAGTTGTTAGTATATTTTATCCCTTGAACTGTGATCTGTCTTTATTTGTAAAATATTTTCACAAAAATTTCATTAAATTTGAAGGCAATGAGCGACAGGAAGATGATGATGGATTTCAATAATATGGTTCTAACACATAAGAATTTGACCTTTTCATTCGGGAAGAACCTAAAAGGAATATTTTAAAAATATGATTTTTGTTTTGAATTTCGACAAACTTAAACTCGTGAGCGACCGGAATATATAAACAGATTTTTTGTCACCATTTTTTAGTGCCCCTCAATTTGCAACTTTTCCACTGTATTACGACTTGAAAAAAAAAAATTGAAATTTTTCGGCCCACCTTAGTGCAGTGGTCCTCAACCGATGTGTCGCAACACATTGGTGTGTCACGCAGTCACCTAAGGTGTGTCGCGAAACTTTAGAATTTAAAAATCATGAAGAATTTTAATAAAAATTAGTTCAGTGTTACATAAGAGTCACTATGAATACTAATAGGTTTCACTATTATTATTATTATTATTATTATTATTATTATTATTATTATTATTATTATTATTATTATTATTTATAATAAAGGGGCCGCGGTGGCTCTGTGGTAGAGCGTTCACCTCTGGTGCATGGAGTTCTTGGTTTGATTCCAGCTCGCGCCAAGTGAGCCTTGTAGTGGACGAACACCATGTGCATGGGTTTTCTCGGAGTTCTTCCGTTTCCTCTCACTTTCCCCATTCTACCATTTCATTCATTTCTCATCATCACCGTCTCCTTTAGCCTAGCTGGTATAATCGTGGGACGTAAAACTTAAAGATTATAATAAAAGTATCAAACAAATGTGTTGCGATGTCCCAGACATTCAGTAAAAAAAAGGTGTGTCGTCAGTCAAAAAAGGTTGAAAACCACTGGGCTACGTCTACCATGTCCCATTCTCTATCCAGCCAGCTAAGAGTAATACTTCACAAAAAAATATTTTACAATTCCCCCTTCTTAAATTGTTCGGAGTTACTGTGGGGAAAACAATGTATAACTAATATATGGCCATTTCGGTAAGGACAGTACAATGGCTTTATAGTTATCTGCTAACAATACTACTGAAGTTACGTCTGAAAAACAGAACATGTAATACCAGTTATGTGCTATTATGCGTAAAGTTCCACAATCTTGACAATAATTTTATCAAGACAAAAATGTAGGTACGTAATTAACGGAAATTCAAAAGACATGTTCGACCTTCGTAATAATGTGATAGAGAAAGTAAAACTTCCTTATTTCTTCGTGTAGTTACAATACTTTTTTTTTTTTTTTTATCTGTAACGATCGGCATTGAACCAAATAAAATAAATTACTGTGGACACATGTGGCTGAACGTATGGTATCCTCAATTGGGACATCAACCACACACGTTTAAAAGAAAGAAAAAAGAAAAACTATTGTATATACGGATATTTTTATCAACTTCAGCAATTAAAACCGTCCGCACGGAAAGAATGTCTACACTTTCACTGTTTTCGTGCTTGTAGTCCTTTTGTGGTCACTGGGTTGCAGAGGACTAGCTCGGGAGAGTAATGCTCCCGGAAGTAGAAACGAGAAACACATTTCTGATTGGTTGGCCTTATCCACTTCTTGCCACGTTGCATGCAAATAGCAGACAACAAACTCTTGCTGCTGTCGGCCTCAGTGGCCGAGTGGGCTAGCGCTATATGCTAGTAATAAAATCCTCTTTTGGCGCGAGTTCAAACCCCGCCCGAGGAGGTTTTTTTCACATTTTTATAACACTTATTAAATTAAAATAATACTTAAAAAAGTGATTTATTTATTTTTATGCAGATAAGTAGTTGTAGTACTTATGCCCTTGTACTCCATGATATAGGGTAGTTTTGTTCCCCTTGTGCTTCATGATATAAATTTTGTGACCAACTTAAAATAACTGGCTAGGATAGCGCGTAAAACAGCTGTCTAGAGTAGCGCGCGGAAAAACGTACTTCCGGGAGTATTACTCTCCCGAGCGGGTCGTGGTTGCAGACGCTTCTATTGCGTAACTAGGCCATCCATATTCAAAAAAATATCCTCTTGTCTCTTACAGGCGAGAGTTATTATTTTTTGCCTTTGTGATATTGGCCTTTTTTCATATTTATAAGCACAAGTTGCTTACCACAAAAATATTGCCGTAGGTCGTTGAAGTGTATGTACAGTATAGGCATTTTCACACACCACTGACATACTTCCGAATTAAACAGTGGAATCTTTCCTTCGGTCTTCCTATATCCAATCAGTGATACCAGCCCGGAAAGGAAATTTCAGCAAGATTATAGCAGCTCAAAATTCCTGCCTCTTCTAAGTTTTATTAAGGATTAGCGTTAATTACCCACTTCACTGGATTAAAATAAGAAAAATTAGTAATATGTCCCGTTAGTCAGTCAGTCACTTTTTACTATTACTGAAGCGCTCTCTGATATCGGTCATTTTCGATCATTTTTATATAACTATCTCCTTCCCCTTCCTCAAATTGTGGGGTTTAATTTGGATTTAAACGCATTGGATGTGCCACTGTTCCTCTCAGCGACCAAAAACTGCGGGTTCGGCACTAATATCGGTCATTTTCAATCATTTTTATATATTTCCGACCTCCATTTCGTGTAAGTTGCACCGTTAAAATTGGATTGAATTATTTTTAAATGTTATCGCTCCTTACAAAATACATTGGAAAGTTAGGGAGCACGTACTGCTATCTACATATTGGTGGTAGTGGAGTCTTTACTCTCATCTTAATTTCATGTTGCGGATAGGCTTCACTAACCTGTCCTAATCTGGGAGGAGTACTTTCACTTTCACATGTCCATCCAAGGCTAACTTTTTCTCTTAAATTCAAGAGGCAAACACCAAAACTTGTCAGCATTGTATCAACTACTCTTAGATTCTCTACCCTACAATTTGTGTGTTGAAATTCAAGTTTATTTAAAGATGTCGAAATCAACTAAATGATTTATTGATGAAATTTAGCAATAGTTAATCTATGTTCCTTAGTAGTGAAGGAGATACAAGATACAATATTTAAATGGATAGACAAAATTTGTATAAACGCATATTATATTTTGCAAATTACTACGTGTTAAATTGCTTGAGTGGTTTCTTTCAATATTGCTTAATCTAATATTACATCAATTCTTTGCTATACTGGCAATCTGGAACGTCCCGTTGATTTACGTCGCCTTGGGCGGTAAATTCTTGTACCATTGATGTAGGTGAGAATTCCATATCCAACATAAATTATTTTGTGCCAACTTCGACTTTCTCATTTTGGTAATAAAATCACCATGAGTACTTTATACAACAATAATAATATACAATCATAAAAAAAAAAAATACTTACAAAATGATGGTTGTTCATCTTTAAATATTTTGCATACGAAAAATAGATTAGAAATAGTCAACTTATTACTTTTCCTAAAGGGTCTAACTCTTTTCTGCTGACAATCAGTCGAAAAAGTGTAACAGCTTTCTCAGGCAAGCCATCCTGAGTGAGCTTTTCCTGGGATTTCCTAATTCACATCAGGCAAATGCCGGGATGGTACCAACATACAGATCTCAGGCCTCTTCCCTCTTTCACCAATTCTTTCTTCCTTCCCTATCCTCGGATAGTGTAATCACCGAGGGATGTCATCCCTCATAGGTGATAGGCTAACATGGCCATAGATGCCGAAAGACCAGAAATCTAATTCCTAATCCTAATCCTAGTGATGGGCTAACGTGGCCATATATGCCGAAAGCCCAGAAATCTAATTGCTAATTCCTAATCCTAGTGAGGGGCTAATATTGCCATATATGCCGAAATCCCAGAACTCTAATTGCTAATTCCTAATCCTAGTGACGGGCTAGAATGGCTATAGATGCCGAAAGCAAATAAATCTAATTGATAATTCCTAATCCTAGTGACGAGCTAGCATGGCCATAGATGCCGAAAGCCCATAAATCTAATTCCTAATCCTAATCCTAGTGACGGGCTAACATGGCCTTAGATGCCGAAAGCCCAGAAATCTAATTGCTAATTCCTAATCCTAGTGACGGGCTAACATGGTCATAGATGCCGAAAGCCCAGAAATCTAATTCCTAATCCTAATCCTAGTGACGGGCTAACATGGCCTTAGATGCCGAAAGCCCAGAAATCTAATTGCTAATTCCTAATCCCAGTGACGGGCTAACGTGGCCTTAGATGCCGAAAAAACAGAAATCTAATTGCTAATTCCTAATCCTAGTGACGGGTTAACATGGTCGTAGATGCCGAAAGCCCAGAAATCTAATTGCTAATTCCTAATCCCAGTGACGGGCTAACATGGCCTTAGATGCCGAAAACCAAGAAATCTAATTGCTAATTCCTAATCCCAGTGACGGGCTAACGTGGCCTTAGATGCCGAAAGAACAGAAATCTAATTGCTAATTCCTAATCCTAGTGACGGGCTAACATGGTCGTAGATGCCGAAAGCCCAGAAATCTAATTCCTAATCCTAATCCTAGTGACGGGCTAACATGGCCTTAGATGACGAAAGCCCAGAAATCTAATTGCTAATTCCTAATCCTAGAGACGGGCTAACATTGTCATAGATGCCAAAAGCCCAGAAATCTAATTCCTAATCCTAATCCTAGTGACGGGCTAACATGGCCATACCTGCCTAAATCCCAGAAATCTAATTGCTAATTCCTAATCCCAATGACGGGCTAACATTGTCATAGATGCCGGAAGCCCAGAAATCTAATTCCTAATCCTAATCCCAGTGACGGGCTAACATGGCCTTAGATGGCGAAAGCCCAGAAATCTAATTGTAATTCCTAATCCTAGTGACGGGCTAACATAGTCGTATATGCCGAAAGCCCATAAATCTAATTCCTAATCCTAATCCTAGTGACGGGCTAACATGGCCTTAGATGGCGAAAGCCCAGAAATCTAATTGCTAATTCCTAATCCTAGTGACGGGCTAACATTGTCATAGATGCCGAAAGCCCAGAAATCTAATTCTTAATCCTAATCCTAGTGACGGGCTAGCATGGCCATACCTGCCTAAATCCCAGAAATCTAATTGCTAATTCCTAATCCCAGTGACGGGCTAACATTGTCATAGATGCCGGAAGCCCAGAAATCTAATTCCTAATCCTAATCCTAGTGACGGGCTAACATGGCCATACCTGCCGAAATCCCAGAAATCTAATTGCTAATTCCTAATCCTAGTGACGGGCTAACATGGCCATAGATGCCGAAAGCTCAGAAGTCTAATTGCTAATTCCTAATCCTAATATTTCCTGCTGTGTTGCGGGGTGACCGACTAACTTGCCCCACCCACGGGAATCCCCTCCTAGTAACGATGATTTATTTTTGGAAATTATCTTGAGTATTGGTAAATAGGCTTTATTCCAGAAAATGTTGTCCAGGTAGGAGCAGGCAAAATCATAATCAAATTGCTTCAACAATGTAAGGGGCTGCACTGAGACAATATTTGCTAAAGACCGTGCCCGGCATAAGAGCAATATCTAATTCTAATTTAGGGGGTACAGTGGCTCAGTAAGGAGCGCTTACCTCTGGTGCCGGGAGTTATTAGTTCGATCCCCAGCCAAGTAAGTTTGCGGTGGACAACATCGTGTCCGTGGGTTCCTCGTGGTACTGCTAACGTTTCTTCCCACATGCCCATTCCATCATCATTAATTTGCCTTAATCATCCGTTTCCTATAGCCCCAAGGTCTGGGCAAAACCGCTTTCGAAACGCTTACCTTGGTCAAGGAGGTTTACAAAGATGACGCCCTGTCAAGAATCCAGTTTTTCCGGTGGTTCAGTGAGTTCAAGAACGGACTGGAGAGCGTTGAAGACATGGAACGAACGACTGTCGTAGTCCAGGAGATTTTTCACTTTGGCCACATTTTTGTCCAAACCACTCGTTGAAGGGTGTTCAGATCGCATATTTTCGAAATACACTCAGCCCTAGCCAGAAGGCATTAGGTTTGGCAACATCGCACGGAAACGAATGCTGAATTGAATTCTAACCCGTTCCTATTATTATTATTATTATTATTATTATTATTATTATTATTATTATTATTATTATTATTATTAGCAGTAGTAGTAGTAGTAGTAGTAGTAATAGTAGTAGTAGTAGTAGTAGTACTTTTGCTATGGGTCTGCAAAAGTACAAGGGCAAACTTATTTTAATGAAAGAAGTTTAATGAAAATTTTAAAAAAATAATCGTTAAATCAGTTTTGAATATTATTTTAATCTATTTTAACGAAAGAAGTATTATAAAAAATTAAAAATAATAAGAAAAACTTCTCCATCACAAGATTCGAACCCACGCCAACAACGATTTTCCTTGCTAGCATGCTGCGCCAGCTCACTCGGCTACCTTTTTTTTTTTTTTTAAAGTCAACTGACTCACCGAACGTGTTCCAGTAACTTACTTACACTACTTATATCTAACTTTACTTGCTTTACTCATGTCTACTTGCTTTCTGCAATTACCTAGAGCGACAGGGACACGAACACAGAAATATCGAGGACAGTTAAAATCACAAAGGCTCTCCCACCGGGAATCGAACCCGGGACCCCGTACACCAAAGACGCACGTGCTAGCCACTAGACCAGCAGGGAGGGCTATCTACCAGGGCCCACAGCAGCTGGCGTTTACTTTGTGCTATACATAGCTCATGACTCGTGATCGCGATATAAACGTCATTCATTTTTCCTACATTGTTGCCAAGCGTAACCCCGTTCACAATGCCTTATGGCTAGAGTTCAGTGTATTTCGAAAATACGCGTTCAGATCGCTCCTGCAATTGCAAAGTGCTGATCCAGCAAAGACTCCATTTCTCACGTTCTCTATCGTGATAAAAACTCAAAAACAGCTTTTGGTTCATCACGTGATCCTCACTGCGTCAGAGTACACGGACGTGACTGTCGGCCGGTGCGTTGCTTAGCTTAGACCACCCAAACACAAATACCCTGCCGCCGGGGAGCACGTCGCTGACGGACAGACGCCGTATGATGCAACTATAGTAATCACAAGGAGTCGTGAAGCTTCCTCTAAATTTATCAATTTCATCACTCAATAGAACACGAAGATGTGTCCGAGTCCTCAACCCCTACTCATGAAATTTTGTCAGTGTCGTCTCTCGCGCTATACGGAAAATATCTCCTGAAGGTGCAGTTTTATCGGGTTACCGCTAAGTTTCCTTTCCTTGTTATTGTTGTTGTCATTGTTTTAAATTTTTGCTATTATTACTGTATTGTTATGTTTAATTCGAATAGTTGTTAGTATTTATGTTATAGTTCTTTAAGTGTTATTTTTTTTCTTTCTTTCGCTCTTCGGTATATGCTCCAAGTTTAGCAACGATGTTGATGCGCATCTGTTGTTTCACTTTTTCTCAAGCGTGCATTCCGAACGCAGTTCCACGAATAGTACCGAATTCTTCCGATTCATGACAATGAGAGAAAGTAATTCTATGATTCGTGTAAAGCCCACGCTTCATGATTCGTCGTGGTCACCATAATTTTACAAATGAATATTCAAATCCGAAATTTAATATTTAAAAAAAATCATAAAGTGTTTTTCAAAGGCTTTTGTGAAATAAAAATACGGTAAATAATATGAATACTTTTTGTCTTTCTAGTGAGTCATACACATCTTAAGTGAAGTTTATCAAATCTGTAACTATTAATCTGCCACGTAAGAGCAAGCGCTTTTTCTTTTTAATCGACTTAGCAAAGTATTTAATTACCTTCTCTTTGAACCCTCTATTCAAACCCGAAAGTGGTAAAGATATACCAGATTCACTTGACACCTAGTCTTCCGTTCCAAGCACTGCTATCGGCTGAAGGAATTCCACTTCTTTTTGCTAAGGATCTATCGCTTAACAACAGCTGAACCCTCATTGGCTAAACGCGTGGGTGTGTGAGGGTGTGAGCTTTAGTTATCATTTTTGCCACAGCTCAAGACATTTTGGCAGCACTATAGAAATAAATCACTTCTGATTTTTTAACGTTGATCGTTATAGAGTAAAAACCGTAATAGATAGAGAGAAGAGAGTTTCTGCGTTCAATTAAGCATCCGTAGAATAAATTCCATCAGTTGTCTAAACTATCTACTAAAGCCGGAAGTGGTTTTAGTCTCTTCTGGTTTCAATATTAATTGGGAATATATCGCGCCATACAAACCTAACTCCTTCACATGGTGAACACGTCGTTCTGTTCCTTGTTTATTATCTACAGGGCATAAATATGGGACGTTAAACTGAAAGATTTAATTCAGATAATTGAAAAAAAAATACGAAGTGTACGTTTTTCTTACAGTTTTTATACCAATGTATTTGAAAGGAATTACAGAATTATTTAATAGTTTATACAAATAAATACTTTCAAAAATACTTTTAAACTTGTTTATTTTCTAATATTTTGTGATGAACTTTGATGGGTCCAAAAACCGATTTTTCGGTTCCGGTTTTCAGAAAAACTTAAACATATCTTTGAACCAGAACTAATTTAGATTTTTTTTTTTTTAAAATTGTTTTCTGTTTTAAAAATCTTCGGTTTGTGTAAAAGTCGGTCTGGTTTTTTATCAGAAACCTGTTTCGGTTTTCTATAAAAACCGGTTTTGTTAAAAAAAACTGAACCTTTTTTAAAAGAAAACGGAAATTTCTGTTTTTTACAAACCGGTTTCTGGGTTGTGAAAACCGGTTTTACCCATCCCTAAAAAAAGATAATATCCGCTATTTTGCATACTGTGAAAGATTTTTTGGAGCAAGTTTAAGTCGTTTTGCGATGCCTTCGTTACTATGATTAATACTAGCGTGACAGACATTGAACTTTATGTGGATTCCTTCAATGTGAAGTAAAATATAAATTTGTATTTATAAAATATAATAGATTATTATATAAAAGAAATCATACATACACAAAAGCAAACGGAAAGAGAAAGATGGAGAGAGAGAGGAAGAGAATAGACTATCATATATCTATTATAGTTCTTTCATGCAAAATAAACGAAGAGAAAGAGAGAGTTTGGAAAATTTTTCTTACTACCTCTCAAAGAAGATTACAACGCAAACAGGAAGTGATTTCCGAAAGAAGTGATGCAAAGTCGTCCGGCTTCTTCCTGAAGAAATAAAGAAACTGAAAAAAAAATGTTTTGTGTACATACTGTACGTAATATGAGTTGCAACAGACAAAACACAATTTTCACCATATTGTATCTCTTTCGTACGTGACTTACGTGTTACCAAACGCATTCTCTCTACTATGCTAAATTCATGTGTTCCGTTTATCAGTGGTTGTTGCACGCCCATACTTTAGACTATGTATTCTTAATTTCTATTTTACTTAAGGGTCTTCACTACAGCGAAATTAAACTACCGCTAATTTTAGAGCTTTTCTGTAATATCTTCAAAACAAATAAAAATATTCGAAAAGCAGAAAGGTAGTGAATCACAACTCATCTATCTGCTTTCGATTTCCAACTATGGATAGATTTAGCATTTTTTTTGCGGGTTCTGTAAATAACGGCATACCAAAAGCAGACAGATGAATTGTGGTAAAGGTATCACATGCAAAATGATATTGTCTAGTTCACTATGTTTCTGCTTTTCGAATATGTTTATTTGTTTTGAAGATATGACAGAAAAACTCTACAATTAGCGGTAGTTTAATTTCACTGTAGTGAATACCCAAGACTCTTTTCTGATATTATAGAACTCACACATAATTTAGTTCTAGAATATTATAGGTTTAGACATATCTATAAAAGCAAACTGGAAAGCGCTTCGAAATTGTATGAGTCACAGAATTAAGTTTCGCTGCCTGCCAGTGGCGGATCTGGACCGGGGCTGGGGGCAGTTCTAGGTCCCCCAGTTATTTGAATAACAAAAATAATTGAAGCTATTATTTATATGTTTTTGAATGTTTATAGTAAGCGTTGCCTTTTATTCTTTATTGAAAATTTTTTGAAACGTTAGAAATAGTTTCAGCTGCCATTTTTCTGTTATGCAATGTATAAGACAATACTTGAGGTTCACAATGTCAACATTTAACCTAGTCGTAATATGCAACGGGAGAGAGTTAAGGCCTAGTTTGGAAACGTGCAGGACGTGTAAGAAATTGTAAATGAATGTGCAAACCACAGGCAATCAACGGATAAGTTCTTGAATGGATCATGATTATGTGTTGTGTCACTGTGTGATGGTAATAAAATATAAGAAAACGAAGACAAAAAAGTGACAAAGATGTGTGATTTCTCTTATTTTACGTGAGAAGCAAAAATTAATTGTTCTATTTATTTCTTGCTATTCCTTTCAAAGTTTTGCTGAATAATGCATATTAATTGTAATTAAAAAAAAAAAAAGCAGGGGCACGTCCAGGGGCGGCGATCGGGGCGATCTCCTCCCCCCCAAAGAAGAGGCAACTTTCTTATTTTATATATAAATAAAACCCATCTCAGAGTTTGGAGCTCTTAAAAGTAGCTCTAAGTAGCAGTATTACAATCCATCGCTACACCCAGAAGTCCGTCCTTGATCCGCCCCTGGAAAAAAGCGTATTCATATAAAATTAATATCCATGTTCCCCGTATTCACGAAATTGTCACTTCATTGCGTGTTTCCTGTCAAGTTTTACAAAGTAAGAAAGTAAAGCTTTTGAATTGAAGGACTTATTCAAAAACCCAGACAAATGTTTTTAAATGAAATAGGTTACTATTCGAGATACATTCATACAATACAGTTGTATATCTCTGACAACTACACTTGGTGACTTATTCGACTGTTCAAATAACAATTAAGTTGGGAGATGTACATGAAGGGAATATAAAATGATTTGTGTAAACTCATGTTATACCCATTGTAGTCTGAGTTCTGGTTGACTCCCCAGTTTTTACCTAATAGATCCACCACTGTTACCTGCCTGAAGGCAATATATTTAAAACTACTGTAACGCTATAATTGCAACTTTAAAAACTCGTTGTTTTAATTTAATTACAGTACACTTTCGATTGCCGCGGTCCACTTTTTCCATTTTAATTTCTTTTTCTGAGAAGATATATAGGATATTAAAAGAAAATGTTAAAAATACTTTGTGGTAAAATATTGATAAAAAATGTTTCAATCACAAGTAAAACAGAGATGTTTTAGCACGAAAAACAAACAAACAAACAAACAAAAACAATTTGACAGATTTTTGTGTGAAAAAGTAAGCCTGTATGTCCTACTGTAAATAAAAAAAATGTTGGTGAGTAACTCAGCATTATATGCCCATAGCTAAACTCCCACTATAAAAATTGTTGCGGAAGTACCACAGGATTTGAAACATGGATATTTGGATAGGGCACATACTAGTTCCTAAGTGAAGTTTTGACCCGACTACGGTAGGTCCCATTGTTTTGGAGCTATAGACCTTTAAAGTTCATTTTTTCATGTTTTCGGCAGCTTATAACTCCAAAGCGAAGCAATTGTGCACTCAGAATGGTCTATAAATTTGGTCTTATCTTGGTGTCACGAATCACCTCCCAAACGTTGTCGGTGTTGTTTTGAAACATCCTGTATGTGAAAATGAATATACAATGTCGATACTGAACACGAGCATGCTTTGACGTTGATTCTTAGAACAAGGACCGAACAGCAATATTTAGATTTGAGCATTGATATTTGTATAACAGCATATTTGTTGTGAGCACACTTAAAAAGTTTTTTTTTTTTTTTTAATATAAAAGCTAGAGCTTCTAATTCGACACAATTTTGACCTATGAAATCGCGTCTTTCGAACGACACTTTCTCTTATCGGTAGCGTGTTGTTTGCATAACTCGATTTTGGTGTTGTTTGCCACGATTTTGCCACAGTATTTGCATTCCAATCTTATCAGATCTCCTTATCGTGAAGATTCACATACACCTGGACTAAAAGGAAGGACTGTGAGGCACCTCTGTTTTGATTTCTTGAAACAAGTAGTAAGTGTTCTCGTCTTTGGCACAAAAGAGGTCTCATTAGTGTCGCTGCTGAAAGAGAATATTAAACTCCAAACAAACGAACGCAAAACATCATTAATATCACAATAACTTAGTGTAAAGGTAACCAAGGAAGTTCTGTCGCTTTTTCACCCACCACCTTCGAACATCAATATGTCACCTAAGACATACCTGGAAGATCAAAAATAGTCCCCATCAGCATCGACGACCTTCTGCCAACGTTCTGGAAAGTCATGGATTCCATTGCGGTAGAATTTGGTGAGCCGTGAAGCGAAGAAAGTATCAAGTACATTTTACACCTCTACTAGGTATTTGAACTGGCGCCCTCTAAGGTGATTGCCCAAGGAATAGAAAAGGTGATAATTGGAGGGTGCAATGTCCGGGAAGTATGGCGGATGCAATAGTGTTTCCCATCCAAAGTGTAAGATGGTGTCCCGGGTCATCCTAGCCACCTGAGGCTTAACGTTGTCGTGTAACAGGAGGACCCCTTTGCGATTCAGAAGTGAGAGCTTTGAGTTTTTCTTGAACACGGTTCTACTGCTAACAGTACACAATTGTATTGATGCTCTGGTCAGCTGCTAGGAGTTCCGGATGCACGATGCCGCGAGCATCCCACCAAACACACAGGAGGACCTTCTTCTGGTGCATTGCTGGTTTCGGTTGATTTGGAACCGGTTCATGGGATGCTAACTAATGATGACGGCCCCGTGTAGCTTCGTACAGGACCCACTTCTCATCACATGTCAACACCCTGTCCAGAAATGGCTCCTTCCTCAGACGAGACAGCAAAGAAACACATATGTCTGCTCGCGTTTCCTTCTGGCTCGGAATTAAATCATGTGGGACCTATCGACCCAACTTGTACTTCTCCCCAAGTTGATCGAGGTGCTGCTAAATGGTTTCTGCACTCAAACTAAATTGTAGTCCCACTTCCTCACATATCTGGCAACTGTTCGCCTTAATTGCTGCCTTAAGATCTTCATTTTGTATATGTGTTGGTCTTCCGGCACGTAGTGCGTCTTCGAGTGTTTCATCACTGTCCTTAAACTTATTAAACCACCATTGCACTGTCCGCATAGTCACGACCTCATCAAAGGTCTGGCATATATTTCGCCTCACTGCAGCGGCGTGTGACTCCAGATTGAACTCGTACAACATACACGTTCTTATGACGCTCTGTGGAGGTCCTGTGTTCACTCTGTCCTTACGCAAGTTCACGGTGTAACTGAACTGCTACAACTAGGTAATATGTTAGATATACCCCACCAACAACTGACCTTCGCCTTATCTCCATTCGCGTTCAACTCACAGTGTGAGAGCCAATGAAAAACAGACCTTACAAAGAGCGACAGAACTTTCTTGGTTACCTTTATAAATTGATATAATTTCATTTTCTCTTTTAACGGAATTCTTAATAATACCTCCTGTTACATATTTTTCGTGACGCTACGGGACTAAAGAACTGGATTTCAAATGCTTAAGAAAAATGAAACGAAATATTTCAGCTTTACGTCCCTCTATTAAGCCGTGTAAGTTAAAGGGTATGATGATAATGAGAATGAATAAAAAGATCGTGTAATGAGGAAAGTGGAAGGAAACAGAAGAACCCCGAGAAAATTCACGCACACGGTATATATCCACCACAAAACCCACTTCACACAAGTTGGAATCTAACCAGAGACTCCAAGCACCAGAGGCGAATGTTTACTAGTCCTACTATATATATGTAGGCCTATATATATATATATATATATATATATATATATATATATATATATATATATATATATATATATATATATATATATATATATAGTTCAAAGTTGATGTCATATAGTCCTTCTGCTATTTTCAACTCGTTTCAAATATCCCTCAGCAGACTTTCTATAGGGATAACATACTATGGAGCAGGGGCGGATCCAGGACCGACTTCTGGGGGGGCGGTGAATTGTCATATTGCTATTTTTAAGGACTCCAAACTTTTGGATGGATTATATATATATATATATATATATATATATATATATATATATATATATATATATATATATATATATATATAATAAGAAAGTTTCCTCTTCTGGGGAGATCGCCCCCGATCGCTCCCCTGGATCCGCCCCTGCTATGGAGTAGAATTTATGTACTGTACTCTATGAGACCAGAAGCATGGAATAAAATCTAATTGAAAGTCCAAAAGAATAAAGGAAGCATTCAAAAACTTCTATCACGGTATGATAAGTGCCTTGATTTGCATGGTGATTATGTGAAAAATAGCTCAAGAGTGTAACTTTCAAATGTATATAATACAATTTGGTTTGTTCATTTTGTTACTTTTTTTAATTTCAAAATGTCTTTTACTTTCTGGACAGCCGTCGTATATTATCAAAAAATTTAAGCATAAGTCTATTACATATTTGTATTTAATATGCATTTTTAGCACACTGGAACGTGATGTCTGGTGCACCTATGTATAATACCGTTAATGGTGAATGAATGAATGAGACGCAACTGTAAGTATATATTTTAGCGAACTCCGCTAATTTGAACAATTTGAACAATTTGAACAATTTGAACTGAATTTGGAAATCATCAGAGTTTAAGGTAATTTAATTTTACAAGTGTCCCGTTTTGTTTTGCAGTGGGAAAGAGGAAGTTGCTTATGTTTATGATGGAAAGAGGAAGGCTAGACCTAATACACGTTTGGGAGCAGCAACGCAACTAAGGCTAGTTGTTGCCCGGGGCAAGAACTTACCTTAGCGCCCCCTCCCCTGACTAACCAAACCAAAACGATCCCCGATTACACCTGACATTGGCATCACACAATAATTCTCCTGATCCATTTTTTCTTCAAGCTTGATTTCAAAATTGCAGTACATAATTTAATTTTAGTAAATACAAGATAAAAAAAAAACACCAAACTAAATAGTATTTGGTTGCCAAATGATCTGAGAGTAGCATGCTTTACATATTCTTACAGTCTTACCATAATAACTGCAAATCACAATGTTTTTGGAATTATATCGGGATATGCATATGTGCAGAATGAATCAACAGTCTGTTGCTTCAGAATAGAATTTTTAATTATGACAAACAGTCAAGTTGTTGTCTCGAGTAATATTATACTCGGACATTTTGCAAATCTCTTAAATCGATGTAAGTTAAATGAAAACACAAAGATCTGGAACTAAAATTTAATTTTGTGTTCTCTTTTGGCTGGAAAGGTTCTTACAATGTCCTCAAAAGATAGCTTTGAAGCTAACTTGCTCTAGGGATAATGAACCTAAGGTTGATGAGTCATTGTTGTCCTGTTAAGTTTCCGAGGTAACTTTTATGATCTTTTGTTCACTAAAACTCCTTTCCTTGCTTTATAATGAAAATAAATATTTGCCCGGTTTAGCGCCCTTCGAATCCGGCGCCCAGGGCACAAGCCCGTTTGGCTTCCTTTAGTTACGTTACTGTCCGGAAGGGAATTCTCTCTCTTTTCAGTAATCTACCAGCAAACAGAAATTATTTTAGGAATGCATACATATCTTAAATTAACATCATAGTTCAATTTCCAAATTATACATATTTGTAAAACAGACAAAAACGTTACACAATGCATATTTTAAAATCATTATCAGGTTCTATTATATAGCTTTTCAATCAACTATGTTGCATGTTCATGATCGGTATTCTTGTTGACGTATGTGAATACAGCTTGTAATGTATAATTGGAATAATAAGCAAGGAATGCTAAGAATATTTACATAGCTATATATATATATATATATATATATATGTGTGTGTGTGTGTGTGTGTGTGTGTAATTGTTACTTTCAAGTTTAATTAACTTAAGTATATTTCCACTTGTTTCATGTACGTAGTACGCCGTTGGGGAAAAGACGTTGCTGATTTAAAGGTCGTTAAACTGGTATTCGGCTGGCCTGCGGTAAATATTAGGTAAAAAGTAAATATTAATAAAAAAAAATAAGTAAATGGAAGCAAGAAAATACTTATTAAAAGTAAGTGTAAAAAATAAATTATAAAGTAAAGTAAAAAAATAACGGATAAAAGTATTTTAAAAACCGATTTAAACTACTCCCTGAGCAAAACAATACGTATATTGTAAGAGTAATTAACGTGTAACAGTTTCGCCAAGTATCCACTTTGGCTTCATCAGACACTATGTATACAAAGGTCAGGGAACTCTCGATTCAGCCCTTCTGCTCTCATTTTTCCCAGGATACTTTGCGGTCGGTGACGTCACGTGGAGGTATCGCCAAGGGTGTTATAAAATAGAGGATCTGCTCATACCACAAAATCGTGAAGCCATACCTCACAGCCATACATATCGTATGATTGGTGATTTTATTACCTGTTAAAGGTTATTCCGGGTAATTTATTCTCATTCCTACTTGTACACCCATACGTGCAGCATGTAACCATTGTGTAAATATGAATCTGAAGCAACGACTTAAATAAAAATAAACGACAGACACACTACATGTCTACATGTGAAGATCGCAATGTTTTGAGCCAAAATATATATATGGCGGAAACGAAAGTAGCCAATCAGACGTGTCAATGCTAGGTTGTTTTTTGTCTTCATTCAGTTGATAAGATGGAGATACATATGAGCAGATCCTCTAATTTATAAACATCGTTGGATATCCCTAGGTATCGTTCAAGAGAACAAGTAAAATATTGCATACGCAATTACGCTAGTTGGTATGGGTACAAAACCTCGCGGCCAGAACCTCGCGGCGACAACCTCGCGGACCAAAACCTCGCGTCCCAAAATCTTGCCGGGCCGAAACCTCGCCTGGCCAAAACCTCGCCGCCCAAAACGTCGCGGGACAAAATCTCGCCTGGCCAAAACCTCGCCGCCCAAAACGTCGCGGGCCAAAATCTCGCCTGGCCAAAACCTCGCCACCCGAAATCTCGCTGGACAAAATCTCGCCTGGCCAAAACCTCGCCGCTCAAAACCTCGCGGGACAAAATCTCGCCTGGCCAAAACCTCGCCGCCCAAAACCTCGCGGGACAAAATCTCGCCTGGCCAAAACCTCGCCGCCCAAAACCTCGCGGAACAAAATCTCGCCTGGCCAAAACCTCGCCGCCCAAAACGTCGCGGGACAAAATCTCGCCTGGCCAAAACCTCGCCGCCCAAAACGTCGCGGGACAAAATCTCGCCTGGCCAAAACCTCGCCACCCAGAACGTAGCGGGCCAAAACCTCGTCTTCCAAAACCTCGCGCCCCAAAATATCGCCATACCCAAAATCTCGCCTGACCAAAACCTCGTTGTAATGATCTCGCGGCACAAAATCTCGCCTGGTCTAAATTAAGCAAGACGTAGTGTCGTCTGGGAAGAAATGTCGTCAGGATAAAACCTCTTCACGACGATTTCTTCAATGTAGAATGTTCTATATATTACTATATGTATATATTTAGTAATAACACATAATTACATTAAAATAATGCCAAGAAAAATTTTAATGCATGCTTTGGAAATCTATATGTATAAAAATTAAATGACTATATTTGTTACATTATACCTCTTGAGCCATCCTACCGATCTCAATCAAATTTTCAACATATATGAGGTTCGAGCCTAGGATGTCTTTTATAATTTCACTTTGTCGGCACAACAAAAGGGAGGGGGAGTGGGATATATATATATACAGAGCCCTAGCTAGAGCGAAATAGAATTCGGCGCTCCTACTCTCACCACACCAAACTCTTCCTTTTTTTCTTTTTACTTATAAGAAAAGCAGCAGATATTGTTATACTACACTGAATTTTTATTAAGCTGCAGGCGAGATTTTGGCCCACGAGGTTTTGAGCGGCGATGTTTCGGTCGCGAGATTTTGTCCGTATCTCAGTTGGTATACTGTTTCAAGATGGACAAAAGTCCCTCCACATGACGTCACGGACAGGGAGCCAATCAGAAAGCTAAACGCGAACTGGGGCTAGTTGTTATTTTATATACCTTTAGAAAGGTAATGACAGATTATATATATAAGAGACGGCTAAACCATGCCTGAATGCTGATTGGCTATCATAGGCTACTTCAGCCAATCCCCTTCAATCACGAAACCAGATTGTAAAACGGAAGCAAAATTCGCTAATTTCTTCTCCTCTCCTTCCTGTTCACATCATGTACATACATATCTCATTTTCAAAATAACGTTTACAAATAACTCTTAAATATAAATATTAAATAAATAGTACAGAATAAATAAATCTAAAATTCACAAAAATAACTTGTACAATTAACATATTTAATTTTTTATGGCTTCTTAATAATTTATTCCACTCTTCGTCAATTTTAAGTTCTGAATTCCAGTTCATGATCCTATCACCTTCAATTTCAATGACTCTTGCTTCTCTCCATATCCCGACTAACCTTTTCTCCTCTTCGCCCAGCATTTTCACTTTAGTCCAATTAATTGACTGTCCCTTGTCTATTTTTGGTTTTATAAACTGCAACCTAACGTCGATCTGTTGTTTTATTCGCTTTTTTCTAACCTCTTTCCCCTTTTCCCTATTATAGTAGCTACATATCATATTTTTAAATATTATGAAATCCAGTGTTAGTCTAAAAGATTCATCGGGTTTCATAGCACTGTTTAATTACAAGTATACGAAGTGCAAAAAACAGGTGTAGGAAAAAGATATATACGCTCATCGAATTTAAAAAGACCGCCTTGTGACTCGCTGCATGCTAGATGGCGGGTCTGTGATGGCACTCTACAATATGGCCACAATGCAAGAGAAAAGCTTTTGTGTGTTAGAATATGCGAAGTGTTCGTTACTTACGAGAGTTTAGTGTGCATTCGTACGCAAATATGGAATAGCTGGATTTGGTCACCAAAGCATTTTGCCATTTTGCTTGGTCGCCAAAGCATTGGTTTCGCCAATTTCGTGATATTGGTTGTCTGTGTAAAGTGAAAAGTGCGAGGCGACCACGTGTCTCAGAGGAAATCGTGGAGGCGCGTGAGACAGAGCTTCGTGCCGCCCAGGTCGACAGATTTCACTCAATGTGATTCTTTTCCTGTGGGGTTATGTTAAGGATAAAGTTTATGTACTCCCAATGCCAACTACGCTACAAGAACTGCAGCAACGCATCACTGCTGTTGTGACGGACATTGACGGAAACATGCTAGTGAACGTATGGACAGAACTGGATTACCGTTTGGATGTGTGCCGCGTGACCAAGGGCGCACACATTGAACATTTATACAATGTACAGAAACTTGGTGAGTGTATGTATCTGCCATATGTGCAACATGTGCATTTTCACAGAGGGGCAAGTTTCGAGGGGCGGCTAAATCTGTCATAACTATTTTATTTAAAATAAATATTTGTTGTTGGAAACAGACATAATTGGATAACAGATAGTAGTTGGAAACAGACTATGGTCGTTAAATTTACTAAGCTGATCTTTTATCTGAATACTACATTCATAAATCATGTTTATGTCGTATTGGTTTCAGGTCACATGGACAGTGCTAAAGCAAATGGTCGAACAAATCCGAGCATCCATTGCTTCATTGTTGTCAAATATAAGAATTTTATTCTCGAACAATAGTGAACATCTGTTCAATTTAGTTATTACAGTTTTGATATGAAAACTAGTCTTGTCTTTGTCACAAACAAGATAAAAGAGCTAGTTGCACTGGAATTGCAAACTGATGTATTCAGGTTGAAGCTTGATATTGAATTGTACAGAAAGGATTATCATCTTTCTGCAGGAGTGTTTGTTTTATCTTTCACTAACACAATAGATTATTATTTAAAGAAAAAATAGACACAACGAGATTGTATTTGTAGTGTTTGTCGTGGCTTTTAAGATTTTTTTTCTGGAGAAAGAGGGGCGGCAAATAACGCCATTGCACGGGGCGGGAAATTGCCTACGGTCGGCCCTGATTGAGATGTATTCCATTTTCACTCGTCTGCTAAAATCGGAAGTAGGTAAAAAATATATTACCACATTTCCGATTCTAATATTGATTGAAACATATTCTGTCTACACGCTAATCTCTCTACTAAAACCGGAAGTAGAAGAAATATATTATCACTTCCGGTTTTAATATTAATTGAGAAAACATCACGCCATACAAGCCAAATTTCTTCACGAGGTGTACTGCTATTTGTTTATACTTATCGCTTGCAATAAACATTCACCTATAAAGCGTAGTAGAGAGAAGTTATGTCACAACTTTTATTCAATTTTATTCAAACAGAACCTGTCTTACATATATGGCTATCCATGTGTGGTCTTTCTCAAGAACAAATCTCATTCTTTATCAACTATTAATACGCACCATAAACAAAAATAAATTTAATTCAAAATGTAAAGCTTATCCTGTTTATACATTTTAGTTTTGATTTATTCCGAAATTAAGATTCTGGCAGTGATATGAAAAAGACAAAATAAAAACAACCACGCTTAGATTACTTGAATGATATATCATCGTGTGATGTTGATGAAACACAGGACATACAGTGTTTGCCAAGTTAACAAATCATCACACAGGCATTTATCATCGGATGAAGAATTCAGACCTTAAACCCAGTGGTCAAGGTTACACAGGAAATCTTAGTCATGTCAGTCTGTAAGTCTCTAGCTATTTACTTGTACTGTATTTTGTAGCTAGTGCGTGTCGATTCTGTCATTTTGGACAAAGATAAATGTCCGTCAATCATCAAGATTTTATTGTTATTATTATTATCAAGGAAGCTTCCCTTTTAATCTTTATATATTAAAATCAAACTCCCTGGCACTACAGTCCTTGATAAGGTGCCTTCCAAATAGCACATTTTCAGCTGATCTTACATACTCATTATATAGGCCTAAACGGTGTCTCAAGAAGAAAGCAACTTTTGAGTGCATAATAACATACAAATTTATTCATGAAATTAAGTAATTTGCATATTTACATATTTACATATTTTTGCAGTAGCCTATATGCTACCTGTTATTATGTATGAAATATATTACTCGAATGCACTCCACAACTCTGGAGGCACACTCTTGTTCTTTCCATGAGATTTTCCGTAACTTTTCGGCATACTTCCGCCTCTAGTTCTGAAATTACAAGCTGTGTCTTGGCCTTGAGCTCTGGATGTGATTGTGGCTTGTTGGCGAATAACGAATAGAATAATAGACAATGCATCATTTATTTATTATTTGTGATGGTTTTATAGATTGTTATCCAGTAGTGGAAATAAGCACTTTTTTACCCTATTGTAGTTTACCATAGAGTGTGTATTCTAGGCATGCTTCCAGGGGAGCTTTGTACTCCGGAATTATCAACCGCTCCACTCCACCCCAGAACTAAGATAGATTTAATTCTGATTAGATCCTACTCCTGTGCACGACACATTCCTTTGCAAATACCCGTGTAGCACTTCTTCTCAACCTTCAAGCAAAATTTTCTCGAAGAAAGTTTGTCTTCCTAATATTATACACGCATATATTTTTTTTTTAATTTCCGGCCCACGCCCTTAGTCCATTTTGTCTTATTTTCACTTGTAGAATCACCTCCCGAAGTTTATCCCCATAATTTGGAAACACCCTTTATAAACACAGTAAACGAGATCCTAGAAGTGACGATTTTTGAAGTAACATTTTGAAATTTCTTTCCTTGGTATAGTACAAGAAACTTTCAAAACCCAAGTAGATAGTACCTCTGAAACATAGCTTTGGAATGTCGCTGGTGACGGCTGCAATTCCTCAATCAAGCGCGCATATCATGTAAATTCAATATAAACTTTCTAGCTAAAAGTTAGTACTTAAAAAAGAGAGATTTGTCGGTTTTAAATTTTGACCTCGACTAATTTCAACCAAATTTGCTAATCTACGTAAGCATATACAGTAGGTTTAGTCGAAAATTATTTACCATAGTGAAGATCCAATAAATTGTTTTCAGCGGAATTCGTTAAAATCAAATTTTGTTTTTATGATTTCAATATTTGATACTCAAATTTAAGTTAAAAAAGTAAGTTTTCTTATCCTTTTTATAAAAGTAAAACATGTCAGTCTGAGAGTGACGCGAATTTCTAATACTTCACAGTCGCGCTGATACGTGGTGCTATGTGTGCTGCTTGCTTGATGCTAATAGATTATGCTGGCTTGCAGTCAATCTGCAGATTTAAAACTATTGCGACGATACAGAAGGTCAAAGGCTCATGCGCAGCAACTGGCAGCCTATAGTACCAATTCATTTAGATAAAAGCAAAGGACATAAGAAATCAGTACACTTAAATTAGACTTAAAGAAAAAATCAATAAAGTCACAACGTAAAAATTCCGGTTCATTTGAAGGAAAACAGAAAAATATAATAAAACAGTAGGTTAGAAAATATAATAAATCAGTAGGCTAGAAAAATATAATTGGCAGGCTAGAAAAAATAAATCAATAGGCTACAAAAATATAATAAATCAATAGGCTAGGACATATAATAAATAAGTAGGCTAGAAAAATACAATAAATAAGTAGGCTACAAAAGTACAGTAAATCAGTAGACTAGAAAATATAATATGTTGGCTAGGAAATATAGTAAATCAGTAGGCTAGATAAAATATAATAAATCAGTAACTTAGAGAAATACAATAAATCAGTAGGCTAGAAAATATAATAAATTTGTAGACTACAAAAATATTATGAATCAATAGAATAGGAAAATATAATGAATCAGTAGGCTAGAAAATTTAATAAATCAGTAGGCCAGGAAAATGTAATAAACCAGTAGTCAAGAAAATATAATAAATGAGTAGGCTAGAAAAATATAATAAATCAGTAGGCTAGGACATACAATAAAAAGTAGGCTAGACAAATATAATAAATCAGTAGCCTACAAAAGTATAGTAAATCAGTAGACTAGAAAATATAATAAATATGTTGGCTAGGAAATATAATAAATCAGTAGACTCGAAAAATATAATAAATCAGTAGGCTAGATAAAATATAATAAATCAGGTAGCTTAGAAAAATACAATAAATCAGTAGGCTAGAAAAATATAATATATTTGTAGGTTACAAAAATATAATGAATCAATAGAATAGGAAAATATAATGAATCAGTAGGCTAGAAAATTTAATAAATCAGTAGACTAGAAAATATAATAAGTGAGTAGGCCAGAATATGAAGATATGTGTAGTACCGACCAACACCAGTACAAGAAATTTTAATTTGATCAAATGAATATACCAAGCTGGAGATATGGGTAGTTATTTAATAAAAGGCAAGCGAATTAGAGCTATTCACTTGCTGATAATAATATAAGCTTATCGTATCTGTATCCAGAATAGAAAGTGTCCGTGTGTTCTCCTCGAAAGATAAACACCAGAGACTAATGTCATAATTTGCTCATGCAGTTGAAATATAATTTGTAAGATACACGTATATATAATTAAAAATTAAAAATTATAATCACAAGCATACTAATCTTGATCAACTTCTCAGCAAATAATCTAGTTGCAGAGAAACATTGGCTTAGCCGTGAATTTCGCCCTGAGAAATTCCAAAACGAGTTATAACAAATAGCCTATGAGTAGTTTTACAAGTGGATAATTTATGGACATGCCATGCTGTCTGTTGGATATGGACACTAGCCAGTGAAGAAAATACTTTCTCCAAACTCTTTTTGAATATTCTTGTAGTAACTGAGCACATTAAAAACCATAGTCGCACATCTATACAGTATAGGAGCTCTGAAATCAATTTGTCGACGGTACATTGCCTAAAAGGACATAATTTTAAATATAGCAGACGTTATTTCCATAATGAAAATAACAAATTTCATAGCAAGTTAGAACTTACCAGTTCGCTTCTGTTCAAAATAATTAACATGCTAACAACATCTAGTAAAATCATTATGTTTTTCTAGTTTCTGTTTACGTATTACATGAAAAAAGGAAAAAAGAAAATCGGTATTATACAAAAGGGCAGCTAGTGGACACTGGATGGATTTCCAAATGTCAAAGTTCCTAATTCTTCCAGCTGTTCCAATGCGTTCAGCAGACCACAGGCTACTCACTGAGGCAAAATATCGAGACATATACTTACGCAAAAAAAAAAAAAAAAAAAAAAAAAAAAAAAAAAATCGGAATGCAGCTGTGTCACCTAAATATAATAGATTTGTATGCAAAAATTTCACATTTGTTAATCATGCATATGTACAGTACAACTTCCTTGAGCTTTTTGAAACCGCTAGTTTTTCCATTATTTGTCATTTTCGCTGTCAAATGTGCGTAACACGCCATGAATACACAATTTTGGCAAAGAATTCAGTACTCCTTTCCTTGTTTTACAAAGTAGTTTGTTAACTTTAATAAGAGTTACCTAATGTGCTACATAAAGTTGTTGAAACAGAACCGTAAACTTTTTCTTATTGTATATATATATATATATATATATATATATATATATATATATATATATATATATATATATATATATATATATATATATATATATATATATAATCAATTTGCAGAGTGTATTGATGTAATTGTTACGTAATATAAACTCAATGTTGGATTTCACTACGTCAAGTTTCATTACCAGGATCAGTTGCTCTTGAGAACTAGTCTCGGAGGAGACGATACAAAATGGCGGAAGGATAAGTACATAGAATAATTTTAAAAAAATAAAATAAAATCTTGATGTTTAACGTCTCACGCTTATACCCTTTAGACTAAGGGAGACGGATGATTACGTAAAGTCAATTATGATGGAAGAATCGGTGGAATGAGGGTGTGGAAGGAAACGAGAATACCTTAGAAAACCCACGGACACGATGTTGTCTACCACAAACTTGGCCGGAAATCGAACCAGGGACCCCACCACTGAGCCACCGTGGCCCTCTAGTATATCTTTTGTTCTTCACTTTAATACACTACGGTAACTTTCGATACAATTAGACGATTCCGGGTTCGATTTCCGTTGGAAACAATACGTCGAAAAAGTGTAAAAGTATTTGTTCAGGCTGAGTGAGGTTTTTCTGGGTTTTCCTTATTCTCCCAGGCAAATGCCAGGATGGTACCTGGATCAATCCATACGAAGTGGTCCATAGGTGGTTGCTCGACCATCTCGGAAAATTATAAAAATTTGAGTGTGATGACTCTTGTGTATGAGAAGGTTAATAACATCATTCACGTTGTCGTATGTATGTACAAGTGTTCCTAAATGGCGGACATCTTTGTTGTCGGTGGAGTGCCAATTTTTCCATTGGCAAGCGTTTACGAAAACTATAGTTGCTCAGGACGTACGAATCAGACGAACACCAAACAAAAACGAAGTTTAGGGGAGAGACTGAGGTACACGGTGAATATAAACTTTTGCGTCTAAATAAATATACAGGATTGCAAATCAATACATGAAATCACCAGAAAAACTACAGAAAATTACACTTTTAAAGGGGCTGTATTTTGGAATAGCATAAATTTGGGGGTTCATAAGTTTTGTTATGTATACTATTGCATATAAAGCGTCTGCACAAATATCCACAACTATGATAGTACTGGCACTGTAGATTTATGGCGGTCCGAAATTTGAAGTTTGTAATTTTTATGCCATTTTGGGGGCGTGATATCTCAGAAGAGCAAAGTGCTAAAAAAAATTGCTGCTTATGCCACAAAGTAATTCTGTATGTGAATATGCAAAAAAAATCATGACTGATACTACACGGAGAAGAAAGTGAGGGCATGGTAAAAACGCGTACGAAAGCACGTGCGTGACGACGGTTGTAGCCCGGAAAAAAACAAATCTTTGGATGTTTCATACCAATTTCAAAAACTATGCATGGTGCAGCAATTAGGCCCGCTTTTGTTTGTGTTCAGTTGTGCAAAAGCTTGCGAGTGGCGTTTGTTTCATCTTTCTAGCTCCATGATCATTGCCACGTCTATATGGTAAGGGGGTTAGCTCCTCCTTGTTCCCACGACACGCATCGTCAAACTGGACCGTAATATTAAGGCATTTAATGTATCAGCAAAGTATTATTGAAATCCAATCACAGTTACGGAAGTTAATATGTTCACGAAGTTGTGTTATATAAGATAGACTAATCTTTGGTTAGCTGGGGACTTTACCCCCAGACCCTCGCGTTTACTCGGCCTACGGCCTCGAGCTCGTAAAACCTACAATTCTACCAAATTTCAAGTTTCTTTTCGATTTCAACTACATAGAAGATAAGACTTTGTATCACAAAAAAACACCCATTTAAATAGCATGGGAATTACTTCATCCCCCCGAATAGATATCGTAAAAGTTAAAAGTATTCATTTTTGGCAATTTTCCTGTTGGTTAGTTCCGGAAGTCTACAATCATACCAAATTTCATCATTCTAATCCTGCCGGAAGTTCCTAAACATTTTGGAGTTAGAAGATGTCCCAAGTGACATTGGGGAGACTTTTCAGTCCCATAAAACCTCTCTACGGTTGACATTTTTTTATTTTTGATGATTTACTTAATGGAAACGTACAAACATATCGAATTTCAAGTTTTTATTCTAATTGCTAGTACCTAACATATGAGATTATAAGTCCAAAAAAAGGACTCATTTAAATAACATAAAGAATTTCTTCATCCCCCTTTAGACCCCTAAAAAATTAAAAAATATTAACTTTTGGCAATTTTCCTGTCGGTTAGTACTTGAAACCTACAATCATGCTAGATTTCAACTTTCCACGTTAGCCGGAAGTACTTTTTATTTTATGTCAGTTCATGTAGTTTTATATATAGTTAGAATAGATATAACGCAACCTTTTGAATATATTAACTTCCGCAACTAGGATTGGATTTCAATGTCATTTTGCTGATACATTAAATGCCTTAATATCGCGGTTCAGTACGACGATGGGTGTCGTGGGTGCAAAGAGGAGCTAACCTCCTTACCATATGGACGTGGCAATAATCATGAAGCTAGAAAGATGGAACAAACGCCACTCGCAAGCTTTTGCACAACTGAACACAAAACAGCTGGCCTAATTACTGCATCATGCGTAGTTTTTGAGATCTAGCATGAGACATGATCCAAACATTTAAGTTTTATCGGGCTACGACCATCATCATACACCCTCCATTCCAAAAGAAACCGAACGTTTAAAAAAAAAAAAAACAAAAAAGCAATGTACATTTTGGAACAAATCATTTTTATTAATCAATGTATTCCCCTTCTGCATCGATACACATATTTGCACGCTCCAACAAGTTGTCAAACGACTTCTCCATGTCCTTCATTGGAATGGTCTTTAGGACGGCGGTCGTCGCCTTCTCAATGGCATCAATCGATGCGTGCCACTTTCCTTTCATCGCCAAATGCAGTTTCGGGAACAGATAGAAATCGCACGGAGCGAGATCTGGTGAATAGGGCGGATGATGCAACCGAATAATGTGATTTTTGACCAAAAATTCAGTTACAAGTCGCGAACGATGTGATGGTGCATTATCGTCCAAAAGAGTCCAACTGCCGATTTCGCGATATTCGGGCCGAATACGACGAATTCTTGCCAGCAAACGCTTCATGACGCCCAAGTAAAACTCTCCAGTGACTGTCTGGCCGGGCTGAACAAATTCTTTGTGGATAATTCCTTTTGAATCGTAAAAACAAATCAGCATCACCTTAACTTTTGACTTCACCAAGCGACTTTTTTTGAGTGTTCCTTCATCCGGTGCTCTCCATTCAGCACTTTGCCGCTTTGTTTCGGGCTCATATTCAAAACACCACGTCTCGTCACCAGTTACAATCGATTTCAAGAAGTTTCGATCCTGCCGAGCACTTTTAACGATGTCTTTGCAATGCGCAATTCGATCAACTTTTTGGTCTTCGGTGAGTTTGTGTGGTACAAACCGCGAATTAACCTTCTTAAGGCCCAAAATTTCGGTCAAAATGCGGTATGCGGTTGTTTGAGGAATGCCTAATTCCATTTCAATAACTTTCACCGACGATTTTTTGTTATGTTTGATGAATTCACGCACTTTTTCGATGTTTTCTTCCGATAATCCGGTTCTGGGACGGCCTGATCTTTCGTCATCATCCAGCGTCTCTCTACCCGATTTGAATCGCCTGAACCACTCGTAAACTTGCGTACGGGATAGACACTCATCACCATATGCAGTTTGTAGCATTTGGTGCGTTTCACTAAAAGTTTTACCCAGTTTAACACAAAACTCAATTGCAGCTCGTTGTTTGAAACTCATTTTCCGACCGATGTACACAACACACTGACAGTTGAAACGCAATAACTTTGTTGCCGTGATCCAAATGTCATGACATTTATACCAGTTGTCAATGAGGGACTACGCCATCTACCGGTAAAATATTACAACAGATGGCACTAGTGGTACTATTTGTTTTCAAAAGTTCGGTGTACAAGTGCTTTCTTATCATTTTTTACCATGTCCTCACTTTTTTATCCACGTAATATTAGTCATGATTTTTTTTTTGCAATAGTTTATTCACATACAGAATTACTTTATGGCATAAGCGTAAATTTTTTTCACTTTGCCCTCCTGAGATATTACGCCCCCAAAATGGCATAAAAATTACAAACTTCAAATTTCGGACCCCCATAAATCTACGATGCCAGTAGTATCATAGCTGTATATACTTCTGCAGACTCTTTACATGCAATAGTATACATCACAAAACTCATGAACCCCGAAATTTATGCCATTCCAAAATACAGCCCCTTTAAAAGTGTAATTTTCTGTAGTTTTTCTGGTGATTTCATGTATTGATTTGCAATCCTGTATATTTATTTAGACGCAAAAGTTTATATTCACCGTGTACCTCAGTCTCTCCCCTAAACTTCGTTTTTGTTTGGTGTTCGTCTGATTCGTACGTCCTGAGCAACTATAGTTTTCGTAAACGCTTGCCAATGGAAAAATTGGCACTCCACCGACAACAAAGATGGCCGGCATTTAGAAACACTTGTACATACGACAACGTGAATGATGTTATTGACCTCATACACAAGGGTCATCACACTCAAATTTTTATAATTTTCCGAGATGGTCGAGCAACCATTTTCACCATTTTTGGACCATTGCAGATGAATTGACCCACCTACCATACAGTTTAGGTTTGGCTACACTATATGTAGTTCTCAAAATATGGGTCGTACAAGAAAATGTTTGATTGAATGAAATATATAAACATTTTTTGGATCAGGGGCCGCAAAATTTTCGAACAGCCTCTAAATCGAATTTTCGTATTTTTTTACGGAATAAACGCATCATACTGAGTAAATTGTAAGTTTTGGTTTGGCTACACTATATGTAGTTCTCAAACTATGGGGCGTACAAGAAAATGATTGATTGAATGAAATATATTGAATTTTGTGGATCAGTAGCCACAAAATTTTTGAATGGCCCAAAAATCGAGTTTTTTTAAAAAATAATATTTATTTATTTATTTATTTATTTATTTATTTTTTACAGAATAAGCAGATCATATAATAATGATGGTTTGTGTGATGATGGTTTGAGTTTGGCTACACTATTTGTAGTTCTCGAGATATAAGACCTACAAAAAAATTTCGCCTGAAATATATTGGATCTTTTGATCCAAAAACAGTTAATTAGTTAATGAGGAGGAAAGAGCATGTCCCCGTTTTGGGACGGCCCTGTATGAACTATATACTTTATAAGAACTTCATAGCAGAGATGCTGATTTTAAAGTTGCATCACGTAAGAATTACGAATGAGCATTACCATTCTGAACACAACATAAAGCCAATTTTCAAAAACCATTAAACGAGATTACTGTAGTGATTTTACTTTCTTATTTTCTAAAAGAGATGTAATTAAAATATAGATATAAGGAACATAAAATCACTGGATAGAGAAATCTATTAAACGTGAAATACATCTTAATCATTATCACATACGGGATATCGGCGAGAGTATGTTCGTTATGATTTACATGCGGACTAGTACACACACTTACAAATTACATAAAAGTTACAACTTAAAATCTAGCACTGAAAAGGAAATTGGACTTCCTAAACAAGCAATCTAGATGTAGCAAGTTACTACAAAAGAATATTAAAACTTTCAGATAAAAATTAAACAAGTCTTAATTTTTTCTTTTCTTTTCTTTTGTATTGTTTTCTTTTCTTTCTCTCTTTTTTTTTTTAATGTACGTATAGTGAAGCTTCAATCATTCAACTCGATTGGCATTTGTATGTCTGTCCTGTTCCACGATAACTTTTACGAAATTTATCCGATTTTAAAGAAATTTATCCGAAATTTATCCGATTATCCGATTTGTGTGTCTTCCTTTAATATGTAGAAATAACTCTATTGTTTGGGATTGCAATTCATCAGATATAAGGATGGTAAAGGAGGCTACAATCCGCTTCATGTTGCAAGTTTGCACATGTACACTCATGTCCAAAATTATTGTCGCATGTCTATAAATATGTTGTTATAGGAATATAATTTGATTAACGAATTCGCCCGGTATTTATTATAATTTTAGTATGTGTGTAACCGGCAAAGACATATATGTGGCAAATTTCATGTCGAAAGAGCAATAAATAAGAACAATAAAACGAAAATAAAAGTTTCTTGTCCATTTAGCAAGATTTTGTTTTACTCATTCTAATATTCGTATTTATAATTCTTTTCCTATGAAATTTACCACAAATATACATTTTCCGATTATACACATAGTATCAGTATTAAAAGTATCCTGCAAAATCATTATCAAATTACTTTCTTACAAGAAGACAGTTATAGATATGCGACAAGAAGACAGTTATCATTTTGGACATGACTGTACATAAAAGACTATTTTCCAATATAAACCACGTATAAATTGTATGGTTATGACAAAATTTAGTGTACATTTTCTTTATGGAATTGTTAATATCTCCACAGCTTGTAGTTAAAATTTGTCAAATAGTGAAAGGGTGAATTCATCTCCTGCACTCAATTTCAAAAATATGTTCCTTAATAATTTTTAAATGTTTGATTTTCACCCAATAGATCTTACATTTTATTTGAGGCTCCCCAATCATCACCTATGTAGACAATATCAATATCAGTAAAGAATAAAATAGTGAAATTTAGGCTTCTATTCCCCTTTCCAATTTCTTTTAGAGATGTACGATAAATTTTCTAAAGTTTATTCAGTTTTGATACAACATAATGTATCGTGGCGGACAAAAGTCCTTTACAAGTTAATGGAGACTGGTTGGACACGAAATGCAAAGTATGAGAATTAAATCTGTTCGTATCTGTAGTTTGTTGTGGAGACCAAACAAAATTGTGAACCAAAGATTTAGGAACAACTCAAGTTATTAATATAAACTATGCCAAAAATTATTGACTTATATCATCATAAAAGAAATACGAAAGACGTTTTGAAACAACGAAAAATAACGTAGAAATTTGTAAGTGGAGGCAAATAATAATAATAATAATAATAATAATAATAATAATAATAATAATAATAATAATAATAATAATAATAATAATAATAATAAAGACGAATCATTTAGCTCGTAGCGCTCTTGGTTCAGTTTTGTCAAGGCGCTCGACCAGTAATCTGGAGGTCCTGGAATGGGAACCACTGCGTAAATATATATTTTATTTTACTTAAAATTTGTTGGTGGTAATTGATCGGCAATGACACACATTTTATTATCTGAAGATATTTGGATTGATATCTTAATTACAGCAAACAGTTTTCTCGTATTCTTTCTTTCCAGAAAATAGGAAGACTTTGTTCTCTACCTTACGCTGTTTACTTAGACGCCTCTAATCACTGCAAGGAAAACATTTGGGGATTATTATAAAATGTTTTACTCCGTGTGCTTCTTACATAAGGTTCTCTCTGCCTTCGTCGAGTAGTTTTCTCCTAATCTTAGAAGTAAATTCGATCACCAAATGGTACCTTTTTAAATCGCTTGGTCCAGTACGAAATCTGTTTGATTTCTTTGTGTGCTTCTGTCGCTTCCTTTTCTGTAAAATTCTACTGTACAAATATCTCTACTATTTTGTCGTTACTAAAATCTGATATGACGTTGTATATTATAATTTTTCCATGTGCTTCTGTTTGAAAACAATAATGACACCTGCTCCTGTTTGTAAACATCAACTGCACGTATTTACGATGGAGTACTACACCTCACATGGGATTACTACAAGAAGCAGACGACGGACCCCAACCACCTACAAGTCACATGACGACATGGGAGCAGTAGCGCTACCGCCGCCCGGAGGGACTATATAACGAAGCGGATTCAATGGACAGTAATCAGTATACGATTGGTCTCTCCTCCTCTAGCTTGCCCGGAGCTCTAGGAGAAACCCGACCTCAAAGCCTCTAGTCTGCTGCGGGACTCTAGGCTTTCCTTCCAGCTGGCTTAGTAGTCCAAGAGCTAGGGGAGGTTTTATTTACCCTTATTACCCAAAAGCGCCATAGTGTTTTTCTAAAAGTCTACTACCTATATAATCAGAATATGAAAGTCTTACTAAAAATCAGTGGTGGGGGCATGCAATATGACGTCATCAATATGACCGCAGTCACAATTCACAGAACAGTCTTTAAATGAGGGTAACTTTCCAATCAATGAAGCTAGAAACTTCGTTCTTGTGCCAAATTAATGGTAATGGATGTGCTAAATATTACAAGTCATTTCTGTTTACATATATTGCCGCCATTTTTAAATATGGCCCATAATTTGCTTAGAATTTAGTTTCTTTTGCTTTACTGTATTCCTTTCATGGCAAATATCTATGAAACCGCTAGAGATAGGGAAAAACAGCCTGAAATAAACAAGATGGAGCAGAATCTGGTCTTTCCAACGGTACCAATATCATTATTGTATCTTAAAAAGTGACTGAGATATTCAGTTTTATATTGGTCATAGTGTAGTTCTTGACCTTCAATAATATACAAAGCAAATTACTGTATTTGGTCCCATTTCAGAGAGAAAGCATTCAAACCGATGCAAACGCCTTCACACATTACTATCACTAGCCTTGCAACGAAGTCACTTTAGCAAGTTCCTTACAAACAAGTGATGAAGGCGTGCTTTTGAATTTAGAAGAGATAAATGAACAAGTAATAATTTGTAACCAAAATTTGACAGAGGATACCTTAAAAACAATTTTTGAGTTATCACGATGTAACGCAATTGTATGACGAATACAAAGCTTTCACAGACAAAACAAGAAAGGGTTTGCATGGTGAAACTGCACAATTATTGCAAAAGTACACAGATTTCGTGGAAATTTACAAAATTTTCTGTAGATCATACAGAACGTGTAATGTTGACATGTATATGCAAGCCATAGAAAAAATGTGTCTCATTTTCTTTACGTGTAAGAGGCCAAATTACGTTCGTTGGATAACAACGGTATACCTTCTGAAGCTTCTTAATATGGAAAAGATATGCCCAGGCGCCAGGAAAGCTCTTTCTGAAGGAGGACTATCCATCAAACGCTCTACATGTTCTTTTCCTCGTGTTCCAGTAGACATGGCGCCAGAATAAAACAGTGAATAAGGACGCTGCATCAAGATTTGGTAGTATCACAGCATTTGCTGATTCAGATTCTGCCAAAGCAAGATGGATGAAAGCAAGATCCACCAAGAGCAAAATTGTGATTCGTTTATTAGAACAAAGTGGATTAACACATGCAGAAGACATGAAAACGGAACCTCATATCTCTAGAATGAACAGAGGCAATAATGATGTTACAGAAATCATGAATATATATGGCTGAAGTTTTAAATCCTTTCTACACAATTCAGCCAAACATTCCTCTTTTAAACTTATAGACTGGCCAAGTTATTGCGGATGACGTAGCAGATCAGCTGATACAAGGTTATGAAAAATGTGAGGCTGCCTTTGAAAACGTAATATATATATATATATATATATATATATATATCAACGCTAACAAGGGAACATCTTATATTGATAATAGCATTGCCCAATCAAACAATGTGCAATCAATAGAGGAGTGAAAAAAGAGAGAAATCCAAAGTTTTACGGGCCGACACCCATTGACACATGAGATACAAAGGAAAGAAGAATCTAGAATTATGTGAAGATAGCAATGCGAAAGATACACTTACACCGAAAGAACTTCAAAATGATTAAAGTAATCAAAATGGTATTTACACAACAGTATAGTAAGCAAACATTGTACCCACAGACATGCTCAATAACATCATATGTAATGCATTGTTGCCAACTAAGTACAAAATGAAGATTTGTTAAATAGCACGAAACACAAATTATAATATGTAGAAAATCTAATTATGAGTAGAACCATACATGTGAAGTCATGATGTGCAGTGTTGCCAACGTTTGAAGATAGGCCTATATGAATTCTTATACGAATCTCGTTTTCTCTACCTCGCATTAGAGAAAGTTATATTGAGGTATTTCTGTAAATACTATTGCATTTTATTAGAAGATTTTATAATAAAACCGGTAGTGGGAGTCAATTCTGGACTTTACCTAGGTCTACCTAACCTCATAAAGGGAAGAACTTTACATCATTATGGTATTAGGAGATGTTTCTTTTTCTTGGATTGTTTTACTATTGCTACCTTCTTATTGTTTCTAATCATCTTCATATCTTCTTCGGTGGCTGCCTCCATGTACAATGGCCATTTTTTAACAAATTAATACATGCTTTTCTTATTTTCTCTTTCGATGTTTTACTGCTTGACATAGCTTTCTTCGTACTTCTTCCGTGTTATCACAGTTTCTGTAATTTAAAAAAGATTGTTGGTTTTTTTTGTTTGGTTAATGTTTGTTCGACCACTTGCGTTCTTTTGTTAGTCTGTGGTTGATCTTGTGGTCTCTCGGTAAGAATTGTAAAGTAGAGTGGTTTATTTTCCGTGTAATTTTCTTTTACCTCCTTTAAATTGGTAATCACAGATTTTAGTCTTTCATTTTCCTCTTTCAATTTTTTGTTTCCTCCTCTAAAATGTTGGTTAATACCCTCTGTTTCGGATTGTTTTATCAAGCACTTGATTAATTGTGCTTAATTATGATTATACTAATTGTGCTTATCCACGAGTGCTGCTTTTTTTTTTTTTTTTTTTTTTTTTTTTTTTTTTTTTGTAACCGTATTGCAGTTGCGCTTAATTATTTTTCATAAGTAGTCGCTGCACCCTGAACACTCCACATGCAAATAAGTACTGTATGTTCTAAAACATAAAAAAATAAATAAATAAATAAATAAATTGCATGACAAAAATCAATATTTCCAACGTAGAGCAAAGGTTTCTGCTGTACTGTACATATTTTAAAAGTTTTATCATGTTTTTTTAAAAATAATAAAACATTGTTTTTTATGCTGAAATATTTTTTTCGTGTTTGCATCTCATTTTTAGTATTTTTTCGGTATATCCGTGATTTTCGCTATCCGCGGTCCCCTTACCACCCAATTCCATGGTTAATCGTGGCTATATTGCGTATATATATATAAAATTAGCAATATGAGTTATATATATATATATCGGGTGTCCTAAAAATGGCACCCACGGACCCCAGAGCACTATTCTACAGGTGAAATCAAAGCGAAAGTGTTATATGATGGAATGCCCGCCGGAGCCTCCTTCAGCCACTATGAGGAATCAAAATTACACTATCTGGCAACATCACATATTAACTTGGAACCAACAGCATTGCTCTACAAATCCATTAAGCAGTTACATTGGTTGTTAAGGTAATAAGTGGTGCTAGTGTCAACTGTCATCTGGAAAGAATAGATGTAATTATTGAATGGACTGGTAGATCTAATCTATGGTTCCTTATCTGCGACGTTGCCACATAGTGCAATTTGCGTCTCCAGACGAGGACCTGAGAGGTATACAAATATATTTTTGACTTGTAGAATCGTGCTCTGTGGTCTATGGATACCATTTTTAGAACACGCGATGTATATATATATATATATATATATATATATTTCCGATGCTAGAATTGCCTTGCCTTTTTTAACTGCCTGATTCACAAATTGAAACACAGTTTCATAATCGTTTGTAAGGTCCTTCTACATTCTTTCATTTTTTTTTCTTATCACCATCTTCGCCTCAAGAAAGTGATTCATTTAGATATTCTCTGCAAGTGCTTACATGCGATGGAAACAGGCCCCTGCAGGCCCACCGGGACACCGGGACGTGTCCCGGTGCGCCCTCCGAAATATCACACTATAAATAAAGGTGCACGTTTTTAGTAATAAATTCTTACAGTTTTATTGGTAGAGAACCCGTGAAAGGCGCAGTGCTCCCTTTATATTAGGGCCCTTGCGAGACCACATCAAAGATGAACGATTTTATTTACTCTTATGTATAGCACAATTCTGTACAATAAATACATACAGCAGGCCTGTCCATGAATTGGCTCCCGGAGCCAAAGCGTGAGCGAGCACGAGCGAAGATAAGAACAGGTGAGCACAGGTGCTGCTAGCTTCGCTTCTTCTACTGCATCCGATAAGTGTTGCCAACCACACATGATGGCAAAAAACCTATGGCCAAGCCTGGCCAGAAATTCGCACGATAATAAGCATTGAGCAGACGCAAGCGTGAAATGTGCAGGTGTGCTCTCCCCCTCCCCATTTCGAAAGCAGTGACGCGAAAACACTGCAGGAAATTAAATTGGTACGTTTTTTGGTCGAGGAAGACGCATGATAGAGGTTACAGTTAGCGTTGAAGTAACTAACAAACGAACAAGAAAGAAAGAAAGAAAGAAACTAATATTAAACATGTCATCTTACAGACGTAAAAACGACTGCAAAAATCGGAAACGAATTGTTTCAGACCTTTCTGGCTTGCTTACACAATTCGTGACGTTGTATTACATTAGCATTCCGTCTGTAACTTGTCACTCGCTTCACGTTTGCTAAGTTGTAAACGCCTTTCGTTCCTAGATTGATAGGAGAACGACGGGAGGTTGAAAATAATAATAATAATAATAATAATATGCATATTATTATTATTATTATTATTATTATTATTATTATTATTATTATTATTATTATTATTATTATTATTATTATTATTATTATTATTATTCGGACCAAAGAGGGATGAAAATGGGGATTGGAGGAAATTCATAACTAGGAATTGCATAGTTTATACCGCTCACCTAACATTATTAGGGTTATTAAGTGTAGTAGGCTCAGGTGGGCAGGCCATGTAGCCAGAATGGAAGAAATTAGAAACGCTTTCATAATTTTAACTGAAAACCCAATTGGAAGAAGACCACTAGGAAGACCTAGGCGTAGATGGGAAGACAATATTAAGATGGATCTTGCAGAAATAAGAGTACAGAGTAGAAACTGGATCCAGTTGGCTAAGGACATAAGTTAGTGGAAATATTTTGTAAACGCGGCATTGAACCTTCGGGTTCCATAGACCATAGAGTTAGTTATTATTATCTAAAAGAAATGCTCAAATGTTGTTAAGAGACAATTACACAGAAGAACTGAGTTCCGACCAAACACTAATTTGCCGGAAGAAAATTCCAGTGCAGTCCAGCCTACTTTAAGCGTTATCCGTGCAACCCACGTTTCATGTTCAAGACATTGGGAATAATTGTTCGTATCATTCAGTTGGAACGTTTCCTTCCGAATTTACGCTATTACAGTAGACCTACGCTATTACAGTAGGCCTACGCTATTACAGTAGGCATACAAAATTGTGACTTTCAAAATCAGTCAGTAACTATCGAAGAAAGACAAGCGTGTAGCTTCAGTCGTTGAAATGATTTAACATTCTTTTTCACTTTTAACAAGCCACCGGCAAGCAACCAGCCAGGGACAATACATTTTTCCTTATTAAAAAGACACTTCTTGTTAAAAAAAAAAAAAAAAAAACCTAATTGCAGTCACTAACGGTCACTCTTAAAAATGGAAAATCTCTTTGGCTCTCTTAATATTTTGTTTGATTCTTTGCGATCAAAGTAACTTTAAAAGTGGAGTAAGAAATACTATTCTTCCTATTGATAGTGTAATAGTGGCTTCTAATCTCCACAACCAACCCCTTGCTAAGTCTATTCGTACACACATATATGCATAAGCTAATTTTCTGGAGATAATACTTAGATAATTACAAACAAGTGCTACAGTTTTTTTTTCGTATCAACAGATTATCTCTTTTCCTAAAAAGCGAAACAACATAATATAACAAACCCACACTCGGATATAACAAACCCACACTCGGATATAACAAACCCACATCCTTCTTTAACAAAAGGAAAGAAAAAAGAAGAAAAGGAACGTACATAGTTTATCATTTGATTGCTGTTACAAGTTTGTATTGTCTATAGTTAACGGTTATCACATTGTAAAAAAACACTTTACACTAAATGGCAATCAGTTACCATACATACTTTTTTTTTTTTTTTTTTTGGTAAGCTAGTGATTACCGCCAAGGTTGACAACACTTCCGCTCCTCTAAGGACGAAACCCGAAGATCCACGAAGCACGAACAATGGTATTTGCCCGTAGAATGCTCGTGAGCGTTCACGAGGAGAGTTTCCACTATCTGCTCGCCGTGAGCAGGGCTGACATACAAAAATTCAATATCTGAAAACGGAGCGGTTTAATTAAAAAAAAGAAAAAGAAGAGTCAGGTGAGAGGGGAGCCAGATTGAAGTGTCAAATAGATTCTCGATTTTAGAAGGTTCGGAGTGCACTAGTGTTCAGGATACTTTGTTGAAATTAGAAATAACATCAAAATTTCAGCAAAAGAAATATTGGGGCACGCAGAAATACGTAGGAACAAACCATGGTTCAACCAGGAATGCACTAAAACGTAGCAGAGGAGAGAAAACAAGAAGCGGTGTTGGCTACAAAATCCGAACGAAATAACTACGTAAAATGTCGTTGTCATCGGGCAGAAAACTTCCAAAGCTTTTAGAACAAAGAAATGCGACTTTTGAAAGTTAAAATTAATTAATTTGAAGATAATAGTGAAAACAAAACATTCGGGACAGGTATAAATGCATCAACAATCTTAAGAAAGAGTATCAACTTCGTGCTTACCTAGGTATATATTCAAGAAAGCTAACGAAACTTCTCACTGATCAGGATAGCATCTTAAATAGATGGAAAGATTTCTTTGAGATTATCTTAAAACATAGCCAAAAAATAGTGCGCGTGGAGAAAGTGAAATGCATACAGCATAACCGTATATTCCAGAACCTAACCAGACAGAAATGGAAATCGCTATTAAAAAACTAAGAAACACATCTCCAGGTGTAGACGAAATTCTGGTTGATTTAATTTTAGCTGGTGGGGAAAAATTGTAGAGCAAGATACACAAACTTATTCTCCTTCTCTGGAACAAGGAGGAATTACCACAAGAGTGAAAACAATCAATCATTGTTCCAGTTCAGAAGAAAAGCAACAAAACAGATTTAATAATTATTGAGGCATTTCTTTTCTGTCAACATCCAATAAATTCTCTTGAACAGTCTATTTACAAGATTGACTCCATACGCAGATGAAATTATTGGAGATTATCAGAGCGGATATAGATAAAATCGATCAACTATCGACCAGATATTTACCATTCGATTAATACTTGAAAAGAAATGAGAATACAATATCCTGAAACATCAACTATTGACTTTAGACTGGGGTAGGAGAGAAACATTGTACAACATGCTTACAGAATTTGCAGTACCGAAAAAGGTAGATTAATTATGATATGTTTAAATGAATCCCAAAGTAAGGTTTGAGTAGAGAAATTCGTGTTTACGAGCTTCACGTTGAGAATGGCCTGAAACAAGGAGATGCGTTGTCGCCATTATTATTGAACTTTGTTCTGCAGAACACTATAAGGAAAATCAAAGACAGCAATCAGGACCTAGAGCTGAATTGTATTTGCCAAGTTATGGCGTATGCTGACGATGTAAATTTAATAGGGAATGACAGAACAATAGAAAGGAATGCAGAAATCTTAATTAACGCTTGCAGGGATATAGGCTTGAAAGTAAATGCAGAGAAAACTAAATAAATGGAAGTTTGTCGGGATCGTAATAATGCATTTTATGGATGTGTTAATATACCAACTAATATTTTCTTTCGACAAAGTGAATACTTTCAAATATCTAGGATCATTATTAACAGATCAAACCTAAAATCACTAAAACATTTGACTACAACTGAAAGCGGGGATTTCGTGCTATTATTCAGTTAAAAATCTTTTGTTGTCGGTAATTCTGTTGAGGTATTTGTAGCTTAAAATATAAAAGTACAGTATAATCATGCCTGTTGTGCAGTACGGTTGCGAAACATGGTTACTGACTAGGGCTGTTCCGATAATCGAGTAATCGATAACAATTCGATAAAATTTCAAAACCGTTTCATCGATAAAGAATTTTAATTTTATCGAATTATCGAACTTTCGAGACTCCCGAAATGTTCGAGACTCTCGAAATGATCGAGACTCCCGAAATGATCGAGACTCCCGAAATGTTCGAGACTCTCGAAATGATCGAGACTCCCGAAATGATCGAGACTCCCGAAATGTTCGAGACTCCCGAAATGACCGAGACACTCGAAATGTTCGAGACTCTTGAAATGTTCGAGACTCTTGAAATGTTCGAGACTCCTGAAATGTTCGGGACTCCCAAAATGTTCGAGACTCTCGAAGTGTTCGAGGCACTCGAAATGTAAGAAACATTAGACAACTTCGAGACACTCGAACTCTTCGAAAGTCTCGAATTGTTTGAAAGCAGCAAATACAGAAATATATCAATATGATCGCATTTGTCGAGTCGCTTGAATATTTTGAAAAGTTCGGGATTATCGGAGTGTTCGGAAGAAACAATGAATTCGAGGTTATCATAGTTGTATATAATATGTATTACATATATGCAGAGTGTTTATTTTAAAACTTCTCTCCTTAGCAATGAAGTGAAGGAAAAGTTTTCTCCCCACAGATCTGTATAAGGTTTAAGCAGTCTGTCAGAAGAGAGAAAGAGGAAGAGAAAACATGCATTACCTGAATGGAATTGGAATCCAAGACACCATTAGTCTACTAATAGTCACTTTGCCGATTACGCCAATAAAGGGGCAGGCAGAAAAATAATTTTAATATGATTTCGAGGGTTTAATTTAAAGTTCTGTATAGAGACAACTACTGATATAGGTAGAGGTAAGGAAATTCGATAAGGCTGAAGACTTATCAAACTTCCGTTTCGAAAATTTACTCTCCGGCGCTCGAATGCCTTCGAGTATTTGAGATTGTCGTGAAACAAACCTTGTGAATTTTGGGTGCGAAGCTCCCTATTACAGGCCGTCCTGTCTGTCTGTTTGCATGTGGCATCCGACGATAACTTTCGAACGGATTGTCCGATTTTGATGGAACTCATTTTAAAATGCTCTCTTTTGCTTTCACCAGACACCTATTGTTTCGGTTGCCATACCACAAGGAGATTTTTCCCGAATTGAAGTATTTGTTCTTACTTTGGGCGTAGGCGTGTGAAAGCTACGATAACTTTCGAATGAATTATCCGATTTTAAAGGATTGGTCTAAATGCATGTCAGGTATCTGTTGCTCTTGGTTACTTTACGATATTTGATTTTGTGCATAAGATGCCGTGCGGCTCTGGGCATTACCAACCTCAGATTCAATGCGTACCTGGGAGGGGAGGATGCGGCCGAAGCGTGGTGCCGACAACACCACATTCATCTACGACTGAGGGCACATTCCCTACATGCCCTCATGGCATGATGCTATGCACAAGGGATAACTTTACATATGACAGAACGAAGACTAAAGGAAAATGAAATGAAGTGAAATCTTCCAGTGTAATGACCTACTATTATGTCTGTTAGGATAAGGGAGAAATATGATTAAGGCAACTGAATGATGATGGAATAGTTGGTGGAATGGGAATGTGGAAGGAAACAGGAGTACGCCGAGAAAGTCCACGGACACGATGTTGTCCCCCACAAACTTACTTGGTCGGGGATCGAACCAGGGAGGGACAAAAGGGATTAAGGGGAAAGGAGAGAAAAACACACATCCTCTGACTTACATTTCAATGGCTCTGATTCAATTTCCATATCAAATTAAAATAACTTCCGATCACTTCTTAAGGAAAAATAGAAAACATTATTTCCTCAAGAGTTCTCTCAGCTGCTTCGTATATTGTTGCAAACAGCCTTTCAAAGAAAGATGGTCGTGCAGTTACTTGCTTTGCAGTTGTTGAAAGAAATATTAGACCCTCTCTCTCCTGTTGTGTCCTGCATACAATAGACTACTTATCATTGTTTCTTTCTTTTCACAAACAAGAAGCCAATGTCTTTGAAACCGATTACGATTACAGTGCACTTAGGTTGTAATTAGATTTTTCTATGGGAAACAAGGTTATACAGCTAATTCAAGCTGAAACGGTACTGGAAAGTGTGTTCAAGTTACTGAAGTGAAAATGTCAGCGAAAAGATCATATGGGATATTTGGATCATTCTGAAACTTGGATATTTGGATAGGGCACATACTAGTTTTTAAATAAAATTTTGACCGGAATACGGTAGATCCTATAGTATTGGAGCTATGGACCCATAAAGTTTATTTATTCATGTTTTCGGCATTCTATAACTCCGAAAGGAAGCATTTGTGCACCCAGGTTGGTCTATACTTTTTGTTTTATCTTGGTCTCAGGATAGTGTTGCCATATTTTGAAATTAGAAAAGCGGGGGATTCTAAACCGTAAGTACTGATGTGAATTTGTGTATTAGAAATACTGACGATCCTTCTGACCATTTTTTTTTTTTTTTTTTTTTTTTTGTGATTTCCTTGTTAAGTGACACTTCCAATGTACTTTTCTAACAAAACTAAAGTAAAGAAAATTTAGTTTTTGCCTTTAATGTTTTATTAAGTTCAACAAATGTGAGTCTCGAATTGTAAAGTAAGTATTAAATAAGTATTACAGTAAAATATCTCTAATAAGGATTTCTCTAAGATAAGTTTTCAAAAAAAAAAAAAAAGCAAGCGATATATGGCAGATGTTGTTCATACGGTTTTCTCTCTAAGGAATACAAAATAATTTCTAAACTTTTATCGTAAGAAAGCTAAAACATATTTAGGAGTCTTGGTCCATCTCGTATAAAATTTCTGATCATTTTCAAAGATTTCTACTTGAAATCATACTAATGTATGAAAATACCACAGTTTCACAATATATGAAATACAGTATAAACATTTTAAAAGAAAAAAAAAATACTAATAATGAATCTAATCTAAACAATATGCTAAGGATCCGTAGGTTCAATTTGCAATCATTTCTGAATATATAAACTACTAGTTGAACATATAGATTACGTAACAACATAGACGTGTTCAGTTGAACTGGACAGAATGTTATCAAAGAAATACGCACCCATGAGATCATACATTAGTATTCATGGGTTGAACCAAAATGTGTATGATTATGCCATTTTTTTTTTTTACATTTTTCATTCCCTTTAACTTCCTTCAAAAAATCTCGATGGCATAAAATCTTATCATTATTCTACGCATGATACGTCTTTCATATTGTACAAAACCAGTAGTAATAATTTGACAGTTTTTGCGTTCATCTTATTTCTGTCATCTGTCCATTCGCGATTGAGATTGACACAGAAATGTAGCGGTTTACGTTGAATATAACAACACTTTATCAACAAAGTCGTCTTAGATTTTTCTCCAATCTTAGGTTTTTCATGATTAAGAGATGATTAAGCGGGGGGACGAATCTAGTGGTATACGCTAAAATTAGGTAATGTGGCAACCCAAACGTTGGCGGTGTTGTTTTGAAACACTCTATATAAAATAATGCACCACGTTATTCTAAATTGATGCAAAACTCTTACATTTTTAAAACCTACATTATTCGTCCAGGAAGCAATCTGCCTCCACCAAACGACGCTTCTGGATCCGCTAGTGTGTGGATTCATCACAATGTACAAACCAGCGGCGGTCCGTGGGGGTAGGCTGCAGGACTGCAGCCCCCCCAAAGTAATTCCATATTTCCGATCCGAGACTTCATAATCAATCTTTATATGTATGCTCTTTTAACACGCGTTTTGTTGTTCAATTTTTCGCCTGCTTTTAGCAAATTTGTTGTTCCACTTCACTCCCTGGGACTGTCAGTATAATCTCCTGGCCTTTCATACGACGTTATGATTCCACTTCCTCCCCTCTTTAGCATGTCTTTCCAGGTAACGTGTGGACCATGGTGGTGGACTGCTCTCCCTGCAGTCCTTTCGCAGTTTTGACAGTTTGCGCAAGCGCGTTCTTCTCAATTTGTGTTCGTCTGCTTTGTTTGACGATGCGCGAGTATATTCAGACTTGCCAACTCTAGGGAAATCTCCCCTGGCTAATCCTATATAAAATCTTCAGTTTCTGATTTTTAGCTGCGAGTGGCATAATCTCCCTTTCTTTGATTAGCAACGCTGAGTATACTTGTGTTGTTTGTCTACTGGCGGGGTGTTTCTAGTAGGCAAGCAATTTATTCTGTGTAATAGTGGATTATATTAATTCTTTGAAAATGCGGTATTCCGTTCAGTGAGTACTTGCGTTGCGTCGTGCGAGTGATCTGGTGTTACTTGTGAATTTTGTGTTCCGTATCAGTGTTCCCAAAAGACAAGTGAAACTATACAACTATACAACTATGAAACTATACAATTAGAATTCCTGCAGTCCTTTTAGGGTGGTCTGTTTCGTCCTTGTCTTCTTGTGAGTGCATTTGTGTTCTGTGACGACGTGCGTGTATTTTTTCGTACTTCGTTGTGGTTCCACATGTTGTATTTGTAAAGGGAAAATGAATAATTCAGTAGAATATTTAAAATCTATTCGATTTGGTAGTTTAACATTGGCAGAAAAGTGTGAAATTAAAGCACATGGGAGACCAACTCCTGTACTAAACATAACACAAACTGCTGTAAGTCGTCAAAAACAGTACACTAGGTGTTTCAATACTGAAATATATAACAAATATGAGTGGATATGTGGGTGTGAAATAAGAAACGCACTTTTCTGTTTCCCTTGTCTTTTGTTCGGGATTGACGATGACGCAGCGAACATAGCGTGGGTTGAAAAAGGGGTATCGGATTTGAAGCGACTTCATGACAAAAGCCATAAACATGAAATATCAAGGAAGCATGTTAATAATATGTTAAATCTAGCCACACTTGGTTCTGTGAACGTCCATACTTGTTTAAGTCAAGCCTATAAAGACTCGATTGAACGTCATAATAGTCAGGTGCAAAAAAATAGGGACACTCTTTCAAAAATCGTTAACTGCGTAAAATTTTGTGGTTTTCATGAACTAGCGTTAAGGGGGCATGATGAGCGTGGAGGATCGAAAAATCAAGGCGTGTTCATGGGGTTGATTAAATATACATCTGAACTAGATTCCTTATTGAAGTCTCATCTTGACAGTACATCAGCATTTAAAGGGACTTCTAAAAGTATTCAAAATGAGTTACTTCAATGTATGCTAGAAGTCACCAGGGAAAATATAATAGAAGAAATTAAAGCTGCCGAATATGTTTCTCTTATGGCTGACGAAACAACTGACATAGCAGATATGTTTCAGCTTGTTATTGTCTTAAGGTACTGTACTGCAGAAGGTGTTCCTGTGGAAAGATTCTGGGGCTTTTTTAATCCAAATGGCCAAAATGCCGACTCCATTGCTGAATGCATACTTTCTGAAATTAATCAAATCTTAAAACAAGAAAGTAAACTTATTGGGCAAAGCTATGATGGCGCAGCTGTAATGAGTGGGGCTATAAATGGAGTTCAGGCCAAAGTGAGAGAGGTATACCCTAATGCTTATTTTGTGCACTGTTTTGCTCATCAATTGAATCTTGTGATGGAAAGAGCCACCAGACAAAACACTAAAGCCAGAATATTCTTTTCTAATCTTTCTGCTATCCCGGCTTTTTTTTTCTCGCTCTTACAACAGAACAGCTGTTTTAGATTCCTGTGTTGCCAAACGGATACCCACTGGTGGACCAACTAGATGGAATTTTAAATCTAGGACTGTTAATGTAGTGTATGAAAAGCAGGAAGAACTGAAAGAATGCTTCCAAATTTTGTCAGAATCCGAGACCTCAAGCACCGCAACAATAAATGAAGCGTCTGCTTTGTTGAGTTATCTTCAAAATGAAGAATTTTGTTTCTGGCTAAATTTTTTTCACTTAGTTATGCCACATCTTGATATTCTATATAACCAACTACAGAGTCGTCAAATAGATGCAGCAAAAGTCCAATCATATTTATCTGCCTTTACTACTGAAATTAATAAAATCAGGGAATCAGTAGGACTAATTGATACCGAAACGCAAAGTCAAAACAAAAGGAGAATTGTTTGAAACGCACAATCAAGAACAGCCGCATCCAAAGAAGTGTGTGATGTTATTTTAAACCAAGTGAACCTGCGCTTCCATTTCACAGACCACTTATCCATATCTTCACTTCTGCAGGAATCTAATTTTGATCAGTTTAGTGCTTCCTTTCCCGAAGAAATCTTCAATAAATGTACAGAACTCTTTCCTGTGTTTGATAAAGATAAACTTCATACAGAACTTAGTGTAGTTTATGCAAGAGAAGAGTTGAGGAAACTTGGTGGTGCTGTGAATTTCCTCCAATATATTATAAACAATAGTCTTGCTTCCACTTTTTCTGAAGTGCTAAAACTTTTGAAAATATTCATAACGTTGCCCCTAACTACTAGTGAACCTGAGCGATGCTTTTCTACCCTTAAAAGAGTGAAAACTTTTCTGAGAAATACAATGGGAGAAGAACGGTTAACAGCACTTGCCATGTTATCAATAGAAAAGGAAATGGTTGAAAAGATCCCTAACTTTAATAATAGAGTTATCGACAAGTTTGCTACAAGGAAGGACCGTCGTATGGAATTAATTTTTAAATAAGGTAAGTGTTTTATTTTATGCAGCCCTCCTAAGTATAAGTAGTACGAGCCGCCACTGGTACAAACCAACTGTATAGAACATATGGTACCCTACCCTGTATATTCACTGTCGAGGAAATAGATTTATTTCCGTTTTTCACCTTCATTAAACTTAGTGATGATTTCAAGGTTTCCCCCGCGTAGTCTTATCATACGTTCTAGATTCAAGCCCGATCCGGAAAATTGTCTGGGATTAACTAATGCCCGAAATTTTAGGGAAAATGGAAGACTGGGAAATTTCGCTGTGTTTGGTCAAGTGCTTGGCTTGCAATTCTGTCTTGTGCTGATATTTATGAAAAAATCAATAACGATAAGGTGTTCTTCGCAAGAATACTTTACTCAGGAAAATAATTAAGACAATAATATAAAAATATATTTTAAGTATAGAAAAGGAGCATAAGCATTTTAGAAAGTTAAGATTAGACTTTTCTTAACTTCTCAATAAACACACACACCATTCTTAAAAATGTCCAGAAATTATGGTAATCCTACCCCGGGAGATTTTGAATACACGGAGGGTGAAAGTAGCAAAAATACTGGTAAACCACGGTGAACATGATCAGAGACATGTTTGTGGGGGAAATATTCCTCCTAAACAACCCCTGAAATCACCACTGATTTGACCAACATCTGTTTTACTGAAAGGCTAAAGGGGAGTTTGCGCCCAAACCATCATCATATCTGATTGCGGCAATGTGTGAACTAGTGGCCATTAAGAGAAAGCAAACACGACAGAAGATAATACATTTGGCTTAAAAATAACATGTTGCTATAACATTTTAGCAACACCGTGCGTGATTAATATGGTTGAGGTGTTGGGCGTATACTATATCGTATGAAGAGCAAATTACCCTATTTCTACGTTTAAGACCGTATCTCTGGCAACACTAATACACTAGCTGTTAGCAAATAACAAACAAGAGATAAAATTCAGGTAAAAATGAACGCTTTCTGTGTGTGGGAGGGGGAGGAGGGGACGAAAAAGCAATCCCTTTGTGCACGCTTTCCTTTCACCTCACAAGTACAACTTTGCAATAACTTATCAGATAAAAAAAGTTGTTTCACTAGTTTGGCTGCAAGAAGGAATCATTGGAGAGGTGAGGGAACCGAACTGTCCATCACTACTTTTGATAATACCCGAAACTTCGATAATACTCGAAATGTCGATAATACCCGAAACTTCGATAATACTCGAAATGTCGATAATACCCGAAACTTCGATAATACTCGAAATTTCGATAATACCCGAAACTTCGATAATACTCGAAATTTCGATAATTCCCGAAACTTCGATAATACTCGAAATTTCGATAATACCCGAAACTTCGATAATACTCGAAATTTCGATAATACCCGAAACTTCGATAATACTCGAAATTTCGATAATACTCGAAATTTCGATAATACCCGAAACTTCGATAATACTCGAAATTTCGATAATGCCCGAAACTTCGATAATTTCAAATACTCGAAAGGTTTCGAGTAACCAATGACAACTCGATAAATTTTCAGTCCCGAAGTTTGATAGGTCCTCAGCATTATCGAACACCCCTATTACTGACTCGGAGGAAAAATCGCAGACTGAAAGTATTTGAAAACAAGATTCTTAAACCAATATTCGAACTCCAAGAGGAACGAGAATGGGGAAAGGCGGAAACTTCATAAGGATGAACTGCATAATTTTATACCGTTTACCAAACATTGTTAGGGTCATCAAGTCTAGGAGTCTCAAATGGGCAGGTTAGGTAGGCAGAATGGAAGAAATTAGAAACGCTTTCAAAGTTGTAACTGGAAATCCAAATAGGAAAACGACCGTTAGGAAGACCGAGGCGCAGATGGGAGGACAATATTAAAATGGTTCTCGCAGAGATTGAAATATAAAGTAGAAAATGGGCCCAGTTGCCTAAGGACAGAAATCAATGGAGAGCTTTTGTAAAGGCGGCACTGAACCTCCTGCGTCCAGAGGCCATAGAGCTATATTAAGTTGTTGATACATTTAGCTTCTTTTTATTTGAGAGAAATGTTATTACAGGAACTAAAAAGTTTTTTCTCTAGTAAAGAGGATTTCGATTAGAAGTTAGCTATTTACGTTAATACTAAAGCAAATTTGGTGGTGATTTTATATAAAATGGCACTTATACTTTTTTCAAAGTCTCTCTCTCTCTCTCTCTCTCTCTCTCTCTCTCTATATATATATATATATATATATATATATATATATATATATATATATATATATATATATATATATATATTCCTTTTTGTATGGGCGCCCTTTTAGTAGACTTGTCCACCGCCCTCATTAGTATCCCAGCACGGCCCTGGATGGAGATATGCACTCCTTAATTCTTTTCCCATTCTTGTCTTGAGCTACAGGTTAATTAACTTTTCTTTTCTCGTTCACACATTTTCCTCCGTCTTCTAATTCTCCTTTATTTGACTTTTCCTTGACTTTGCTATGCCAACTTGAGTGTGTAGCTTCGTAGATTTTCCTTGATCTTTCTCCATTATCTTTAACATTTCAATGTAAGATTCTTCAGAAATCACGATCTTCTATGCATTGTTGTTGCTACTTTGTTTTCCTATCCTAGCAGGAACCTCCTTCTTACAAAGGGGGAAAAATTTCTTTGGTTGTGCTACCTGTAATATATTGTATGTGTGTTTATCCATCCTTGATTTGCAATCCAAATAAGTCCGATTGCATATTGTAATGGACAACGTTCTTCTGTATACAAACAATGCGATATGCTCCTGTTTATAAACTTTACCACATGGATTTACGATGGCGTACTACAATACGGCGGATTACTAGGAATAGCAGACGACGGACCATTGGCACCTCCTACAAATCACATGACGACAGGACAGCAGCAGCGCAACCGCCGCTCTGGGACACCTATATATTGGACAGCAACCAGCGAACTGGAACCAGTCTTCGATTGGTCTCCCCTCTATAGACTTGCAGTGGAGTCTAAAGAAGTACCTATCCTTCCGCAAAGCCTTAGCTTGCAGCGGAGCTAATGGCTCCTAGACTTTACCTCTCTTTGCTGCTTACAGTGGAGCAGCGGAAGAATCCCAAACACAACCCAGCCTCGCTTGCAGCGGAGCCTTGACGGAAATCTTAACCTCCTCTATTTGCAGCGGAGTAAAGTCCTACAACCCCTCACGTAGCACGTTATTGAGCATTCCTTCCCGAGACCGTCAGGTCGAAGGGAACCTGCATTTACCTTGTACCTTATATTAGAACATTTTAATAGTATCTGTGAATACTGTTATTTACAGAAGATTTTATAAATAAACCAGTAGTGGAAGACGATTCCGCTCTCTAGTTTATTAGCCTAGCTCTAACTATCAAATAAGTTTTACAGTATTTTTTTAAAACTATATTTTGGCGCGAAAACGTGTTTCCAGCACCCCTGTCTAAATTTGGATTCTTAAGATGAGACAACATTACCAGATTTTGCCGAATTTTGGAAGAAAGCAGTTTTTTTTTTTTTTTTTTGAAAGTATGGAACAGTTTTACCACAGAATGTAATCGCACTTTTATCTTTTGTTCTGTGACTTTCTCTTGTACCACTTTAAAATTGTGGAGTTAAAAGGAAAAAACACCCAACTCCACTTATCTTGATTTAGTTGTCACCATGTGTTTCACATGTTTCTAATTTTTTAAAAAAAGGTACAAAACATAATTATTTCCTAATTTGTGATCCAGGGACACCTAGTGGTACATGAAACAAATTTGGAGGGTCTGTGACATAATTTATATCTCATAATTTATAAAAGATATTGATAAATGTCATGGAACGGATTTACGTACAAACTGAACAAGCTATAGCTTAGGCCCCACTCTTTTGGGAGCTCCCTAAGAAACTAAAAAAAAAAAAAAAAAAAAAAAAACTATGTGCAGTGGGTAAAATTGGACATTTACAGTTTCAATGTTTATCGTCATAGATTAAAACGGTAACAGATAGTAACAGATAGCAAGAAGTAGTTTTTTTTTTTTTTTTTTTTTGCAAACGATTCAGCGTCTTAAGACAACATATCATGACTATCCACAACACTTTACCAAAACCGGAAGTGGTTCAAATTTACTACTATTTCTGGTATAAATGTTTATCGCCGTAGAACGAAAATGATCACAGGTAGCGAGAAACGTTTCTTTCGTAAACAATTCAGAGTCTCAAGATAATGCATCATGTCTATCTACAACTCTACCAAAACCGGAAGTGGTTCAAATTTACTGCTATTTCTGGTATAAACGTTTACCGCCATAGAACGAAAATGATCACAGGTAGCGAGAAACGTTTCTTTCGTAAACAATTAAGCGTCTCAAGATAATGCATCATGTCTATCTACAACTCTTCCAAAACCGGAAGTGGTTCAAATTTACTGCTATTTCTGGTATAAATGTTTATCACCATAGAACGAAAATGATCACAGGTAGCGAGAAACGTTCCTTTCGCAAACAATTCAGCGTCTCAAGATAATGCATCATGTCTATCTACAACTCTACCAAAACCGGAAGTGGTTCAAATTTACTACTATTTCTGGTATAAACGTTTATCGCCATAGAACGAAATTGGTCACAGGTATCGAGAAACGATTCTTTAGCAAACAATTCAGCGTCTCAAGATAATGTATCGTGTCTATCTACAACTCTACCAAAACCGGAAGTGGTTCAAATTTACTGCTATTTCTGGTATAAACGTTTACCGCCATAGAACGAAAATGATCACAGGTAGCGAGAAACGTTTCTTTCGTAAACAATTAAGCGTCTCAAGATAATGCATCATGTCTATCTACAACTCTACCAAAACCGGAAGTGGTTCAAATTTACTGCTATTTCTGGTATAAACGTTTACCGCCATAGAACGAAAATGATCACAGGTAGCGAGAAACGTTTCTTTCGTAAACAATTAAGCGTATCAAGATAATACATCATGTCTATCTACAACTCTACCAAAACCGGAAGTGGTTCAAATTTACTGCTATTTCTGGTATAAACGTTTACCGCCATAGAACGAAAATGATCACAGGTAGCGAGAAACGTTTCTTTCGTAAACAATTAAGCGTCTCAAGATAATGCATCATGTCTATCTACAACTCTTCCAAAACCGGAAGTGGTTCAAATTTACTACTATTTCTGGTATAAATGTTTATCACCATAGAACGAAAATGATCACAGGTAGCGAGAAACGTTCCTTTCGCAAACAATTCAGCGTCTCAAGATAATGCATCATGTCTATCTACAACTCTACCAAAACCGGAAGTGGTTCGAATTTACTACTATTTCTGGTATAAACGTTTATCGCCATAGAACGAAATTGATCACAGGTATCGAGAAACGATTCTTTAGCAAACAATTCAGCATCTCAAGATAATGTATCGTGTCTATCTACAACTCTACCAAAACCGGAAGTGGTTCAAATTTACTTCTATTTCTGGTATAAACATTTACCGCCATAGAACGAAAATGGTCACAGATAGCAATTCTTTCGCAAACAATTCAGCGTCTCAAGATAATGCATCATGTCTATCTACAACTCTACCAAAACCGGAAGTGGTTCAAATTTACTATTATTTCTGGTGTAAATGTTTATCACCATAGAACGAAAATGATCACAGGTATCGAGAAACGTTTCTTACGTAAACAATTCAGCGTCTCAAGATAATGCATCATGTCTATCTACAACTCTGCCAAAACCGGAAGTGGTTCAAATTTACTACCACTTCCGGTTTCCATACTGATTTTTGTAGAGCAAAAATGGTAAAAGATATCAAGAATCGGCTTTTTGCAATTATTTCAGTGTCTCAAGTAGGGATGCACGCGAGACGCGAGAAGTTTCGTCTCGTCTGGCGTCTCGTCTCGCATGAGACACGAGACGAGAGTAAAAATTTTATGCGAGACTAAACCATGCGAGATGAGACGCAAGACGAGACTCGGTTAAGTCTCGCACGAGAAGTCTCGCGAGACTTCTCGCAGTCTCGCAACATTTATGAATTACATTTAATTCTATATTTAGTGATTTTACATTTATTGAGTTTTCTAAGTTGAGCGTTAATGCCTCCAGGAACAAAAAAGTGATTGGGGCAATAGACATTTTATGAGATTTATTATTATTCAAGACTGATTTTCAGAATTAAAGCCTTCTGTAGTTACTAAACATCATTAAAAAAGAAAAGCTTTGTAAATTGGAAATTTATTACAGCATCGATTTAGGACTTTATTTTGCGACACAAACACATATACGCGGGCGCGCACGAATACGTGAACTTCTGTTTTTGTTCTGAAAAGCGAATAAGACTCCCTATTGCTTCGAAATGTGATATTTCTGTTGTTTCTGTCTTTTTCACATTACTACTAGCGATGAATGTTGGGGGATGGCGGGGAAATCCTTTCTCGTCAAAGTTTATCCCCGGCCCGGCGCGCAGAAATAACATGATATTTTTACATGGAATAAGTATTTTCTTTCTATATAATTATCAAAAACATCCCCCTCTAGTTCGGAAGTTTAATTCAAACACTGGTTTGGTAGGATGGCCCTATAGGTTTGGTGGGAGATGGTAGGAATGACCCTATATCTGTCAGTAATTTTATTTTCTATATCTGGCAACACTATATAAGTTGAAAGCGAAAGTTGATAAGGTGCGAATTCTGGCAACACTGCAGTTAGTTCAACTGTATGATCTGGAAATTGATCCAGAAAGCTTTCTTCGCATCAAGTATAGTTTGTTCGATATTTTGATTCTCGCAATTGTTAACATATTGCGTTATCCACAACTCTGTTGACACAACTAATGTTATTCTTTGGTGGTTGGTGTAAAGGGAGATAGGCGACAATAGATGGCAGCACTGTTCTCCTACACAAGTAACGTATTTTTATATTTTCTCTGCTGCTTCCACAAATTTAATGCTAGAGAGTTTAAACTTTCTGAAAAGAAAGTTCAAACCAATTCTAAGGGAACAATCCGTATCAATTTTGGATATTGTGACGTAAGAGCATTCCTCGGACTAGAAGCAGGCAAAGACAAGGTTGAAATCCGGTTAAATAAAGACGAAGAAATATACATATAGATATAGTAAAAGGATCCGGGTTTGGTTCAATGAGTTCAGGAAAATATATACGGAAACGTTTTATTCTTTATATCCTAATTACATTGACGACTTTCGGGGCAAAAATGTGCCCGCATGGCATACTGGAAAATATTGCTGGAGACCTCTAAGCTGGAAAACAATGTTGGATTCAGTAACAATTTATGCTGGTTTTGCTGTAAATTATGCTATTAATTTGACGAAAATTAATGGTCCAGCAATCAAATTCCAGCACAACTTTTCTTTTAATTTGGAGCGGAGGGGACACAAGTTCGGATACCATGTTGAACTCTAGGTTCCATCTCCTTAGGATGTTATGAACATTCATCCCATGGAAAGCAATGGCAAACCACCATAGATTCACCTTTGCCAAGGGACTTTTAGGTTAAATACGTGCCTTCGGACAGAATATCACATCATCATTCATTAACAGCCATAGAGTAACACATTGCAAAATTTTGACCCAGAATATATGCGAGACTGCGAGACCATGCGAGAAAGTCTCGCGCGAGACGCGAGATGAGACTCAAAATTTTATGCGAGACGCGAGACGAGACCTCACATTTGCGAGACGAGACGAGACCAACAATTGAGGCTGCGAGACGAGGCGAGACTTTTCCATTTCTCGTCTCGTCTCGTCTTGCGTGCATCCCTCGTTTCAAGAATACATTCTATCTCCTCCCTTAGCCCTCTACTCAAACCAGAAGTGACTGAAATAAATCTGGGTTCAACCTTTATCACAATAGAAAAAAATAAGGGTAGTGAGTTATTTCTTTTTAATATGGGATCAAGCGTCCTAGAAACATATTTTATCTTTGACCTTATAGTACTTATAGATGCATTACTTCAATTTTCAATATTGGATTCGCGTAGTTCCAGAAGTCTTAATTTCATACTGTTTAATGATACTTACAAGGCCCACAACCAGAGGGGGGGCTAGGGGCCTGGCCCCCCTAAACTTATTGTGGCCCCTCCAGACCTCAATACAAAATGCTTTTATTAATGCAAAAATCATAATTTAGAAATCTGTAAGAGAATGATTCCCCCGTAACATATTCATGGCCCCCCTAAACCACTGTGTCTGGTTTCGGACCTGATACTCACTTGCTTGGTCTATGAAGATCAGTAGTGAAACCGTGCCGCTAAATATGAACCACTTCTGGTTTTCGTAGGGTGTTGCGGGTTGTAACGATATCCTACCTTGGAACACTGAATTGATTGCATAAAACTGCTTGCCGCTATTATTACCATTTTGGTTCGATACTTATAAATATTGGAACCGGAAACGCTAATTGAACTACTTCGGGTCAGCGACCCAAATAGGCTAGTTGTGGCCCGGGGCAAGAATCCACCTTAGCGGCCCCTTGACCAACAAAATCAAAACGCTCCCTCCAAATATTTGCCCAATTTTGCGCCCTCCCAATCCGACGCCCGGGGCAAGAACCCACCTTAGCGGCCCCTTGTCCAACAAAACCAAAATGCTCCCCCAAATATTTTATCAAATTTGCGCCCTCTCAATCCGACGCCCGGGGCACAAACCCCGTTTACCACCCCTACTTACGTTACTGTTTTCCGGTTTGAATAGAGGATTAATGAAGATCAAACATGTTCTTGGGAAGTTGAATTAATTGGAAAATAACTGCCTCTCAATATCTCTTACCATTTTTGTTCTATGAAAATCACTATTGAAACCACACCGGGAGTAGCAGTAAAATTGGTACAGTGTTGCGGATTGTGACAAAATGCTATCTTGAGACACCGACCGCCTTATGCAGAGTCGTTTTGACGTATGATTAGCGTCATACTAAAGGCCTGACTATTGCAGGAAACATATGTTAGTCGAACTCTTTAATATGGCACTAATTACGCGTCAAAACGACTCTGCATGAGGCCCCGAATAATTTGCCAAAAACTTCTCGTTATCTGTTACCGTTTTCGTTCTATGGCGGGAACGTTAAAAAACCAAAAATGACTAATTTGAACCACTTTCGGTTTGAATAAAGAGTTAACGCAGGAGATCGAACCTATTCTTGGGATGCTGAATCGATTGCCAAAAACCACATCTCGGTATCTCTGGCTATTTTTGCTCTGAGATCTGTCGACAGACGGACGGACAAAGCCACTCAGTAAGACTTCCGACACTCATGCATAGCATAGTTTGCAAGTCTAAAATGGGTCAACAACTCCAAACTGATTGGGAACCACGAAAATACATTATTTACTAGCAATGGTATTTCTCTTAATTCCGCTGAGTAGGGCCAAAATATTCGTATATTTCTTACGTAAGCTAATAAAGCCGTCTCACTGTAGTATGTTATGCAAGTACTTACTCTAAGTACAATACTATCAAGTACACAATACAAGAAAACCCTTTTCCTTCTTGTGTTCACGCGGCATCTGCGGATGGTACTTGAATAATGGACTTGCAATCATTATCTCTGAAGAGCCATTTTGTGGTTTTCTAAGTTGAAGAAGTATTTACGTACAGAAGGCATTAAAACTAAATAAACAAGACAGTTCCAAGTGGACGTTTCTTAATTCTCTCGAGATGTAGGTGACTGGTGAACATGAGATTATACGACAGCAACCTTAAAGATATTAGGTGTTTCTTCTTACTTAAGCAATAAGATTTACGTTAGTTCTTCCTAGTAAAAGAAGCAACAATTCCTTTGTAGTGTTATTGTTGATGTTAGTCAAATTCACATTATTTTCCTTTCATTTTACTGTTGTAAGGTGCAGCTCAAATGAGGTGAAGCGGGTGCGGCTTTAGGATTTTAATTTTGGGTAGGTCCGCTTCCTCGTTCATGTACGCATATATGCAATATTTTGTTGAATAAGGATGGTAAACAAATATTCATTGATACTTTTGGAATGATAGAAAAGAAATCTAATTTTGGGGCACGATGGCTCATTGGTAGAGTGCTTAGCACTGGAACGTTGGGTACCTGGCTCATCCCCGGCCCAGAGCTCCTTCGTGGCCAAGCGGTTAGCGTACACGCCTTTGTCGTGGGAGACACGGGTTTGATTCCCGACAGGAGCTCATGTGGTTTGGATTCCACCTTAATCAGTAGGTCCCGTCTCATATAGCCTCGCTGCTGAAAGGGACGTTAAACTCAAAATCAACTCCATCTCAACTCAACTCGATCGTGGCCAAGTAAGTTTTTGGTGGACAACATCGTGGTTGTGGGCTTTGTCGGAGTACTCCCGTTTTCTCCCACTTCTCATTCCACCAATTCTTCTATCATCATTCACTTGCTTTAATCATCGTCTCCTTTAGCCTAACAGGCATAATCGTGGGACGTTAAACATTTCATTTTCATTGTCTAATCATGAATCAAGATCTTACAAATATAATTAGCTTTACACCTAGAAAAAAATGGTAGGACTAATGCTTTGCAAAATGAACTTTGCAATGACTCTCAGTTAATTCTTTGATAAAATAGAGAACAATCATCGTTTTCTGAGAATGGTTCACTCAAGTGAAAAGTAGGCTACAGGGAAGAAAACTGGTTCACACTGTTCTTTCATGAATCTAGTAAATTAGACCACGAGAAATGTGAATTTGAAGGAATTTTGACGATTCGACTTTCGGAACTCGAGATATTCGAATTTGAAGTCACAAGCGAAGCAAGCTGATTCACACCAGTTTTTGATAATTATCGTAAATTAAACTAGGAGAAACATTGATTTGAAATAAATTTGATGATCACACTTTTGGAACTGAAGATATTTGATTTTGAAATGTGGATGCCGTGGCGACGGCTTCCTGCATAATTTTTGATATGAACCTTTCTGTGGACTCCGATGTAATTAGAACTTTTCGATTCGTAATAGTTTGTTTGATTTATTCCTACATAGTAGTGTATATGACGAATAACTCTTGTTTAACGAATATTCTACTTTTTAGTTTTTGGCACGCAGCGTACTGTATATTTTTCTACTAGCCTACTATATTTAAAGTACTCCGTTGTACTTTATTGACTGAACGGACGCTGAAGCAACATAAGTAGAAACGTAGAAAATAGCAAATGGCACTACCTAAGCATAATATACCTAAAAATACAGAAATATTTACAAGTGAATAAAACGAGTGACGATCAATCAGAAGTAATCCTGTTCGTCTGCTTTCGATACAGCAATATATCGGAATAAAGCAAGGATGTTATAAATAGAGGATCTGCTCATATGTACCTTCATCCTATTAAATCGATGAAGCCAAAAAAAAAAAAAAAAAACCCGAGCGTCGACACGTCTGATTGGCTACTCTCGTTTCTGCCATCGTATGATTGGCTACTTTTTCGTTTCCGCCATGATTGTTGGCTCAAAATATTGCAATTCCTATTGGGCGGAGTGGGCAGAGTAGGGGTGGCGAAACTGTGACGTATGGCTTCAAGATTTTGTTCTAAGGGCAGATCCTCTATTTTATAAGATCCTTGGAATAAAGATTCTCCTCCTCCTCTTTCTTTTTCTTCTTCTTCTTCTTCTTCTTCTTCTTCTTCTTCTTATTATTATTATTATTATTATTATTATTATTATTATTATTATTATTATTATTATTATTATTATTATTATTATTATTATTATTACAGTAAACCTTTGTATGAAACTGAACTTATTGGATTCAACATTTTCTTCCGTTTGGGTCAGATTTCTGTTTTCTACAAATTTGGGAAGAAATAAAAAAAATAACTACTGAGACTTTAAAAGGTTTCCTATATAGATAGATTTTCGCCATATTTAAGTCCCGATTAATACAAATTTCACTGTATATGAAAATGATTTGTTTTACTTACGTACGATATGTCATGTGGAGTTTATCAAGAAACTCGTGCAAAATATTAACTATAGGGGCTTTTTATATATGATGCTCTATAGATGGCAGGAAAGAAATAATGTTTCCGGCACATATCGTTTCAGCTTCCTGTTGGATGTAATTTGTAACTAATTTACAAGTTATTTTGTAATAATTATTTGTTTCCTGGAAATTAATATTTAAATACAAATTGCATGAATTGTGAAGTTTATGTGAACGACTTTAAAATAAACTGTTATATTTATACTATCCTGGTAGTATATAATTCCTGTTGGTTAGGTCAATAACATTAAAGCAGATCTTTTGTATTGCAATTACCCGATTCTTACTGTCAGTCAAATGAAGGGCCGTGCAGGTCAACTCCTGCCCTTATTTTTAGCCACTTTAAAGAAGACACCATCAGCAGCGGACATCACTCAACTCTCTTACTTGGAATTCTACAAAATTAAGATTGAATTATATAAAGCTCGACCGTACATACCAATGATGTTATAAATAGAGGATCGGCCCGTTGTATCTTCATCCTATTAAATCGATGAAGTCAAAAAACAACCGAGCATCGGCACGTCTGATTGGCTACTCTCGTATCTGCCATCGTCTGATTGGCTACTTTCGTTTCCGCCATGATTATTGGTTCAAAACATTGCTATCTTATTGGGCGGAGTGGGCAGAGTAGAGGTGGCGAAACTGTGACGTATGGCTTCAAGATTGTGTTGTAAGGGCAGATTCTCTATTTTATAAGATCCTTGGTACATACAGTGCTATCGATGTCAGAGACTAGGTCACACTCAGTCATCCTGTCATGCGAATGCAAGATGTCTTAAATGTGCCGGCAATCATGCTATTTATCAGTGCACTTGCACAAACGGAGATGAAACAGCAACTTGCGTTAATTGCGAAGGGGGGGGGGGGCACCCAGCCAACTCTCAAAGATGCCCAACTATCTTCAAAATACTTACCAGGCGATCTACTCAACAGAAAACTACAAGCAAAGAAGACTTTCCCCCATTATCACAAGACTCATCATCTGATCCACCTTTTCATTCTAGCAGCAAACGTAACTCTGGTTCAACTTATGCAAAGAAGACCAGTTCAAGCACATCGTCACCTTCATCTTCAGAATCATCGGATATTTCAAAATCTCCCTTCAAAGAATTACTTGAAATATTTAAAGAACTCAAACTCTCGCAGTTTCTTTAAACTCTAAGGACTAGACTTCCGGAAATACGAGCAGCAGAAGACTCTCTTACAAAAATTTCCCTTATTTTTGATTTAATGACAGTTGTTTTCACTACTGATTAAAAACAAAACATCATTTCATATTTAACATTCAGGACCATAACCCTTATGAGGAACGCTTCCTTCAGTGCTGATTGGCTACTTAGAGCACCAATCATGACTTAGTACTCTCATTTGATTCACCCAATCGTGCTACTCCCCTGAATCCTTCTCTTTATAGAAACAAGTCATCGTCAAGGACCTTGTCATGTTCTACATGAGTCGGCATCGGTCTCCGCCTCATACTTACTACAAAATCTGGACAACTTCTTGATATTATTACCAATACATATATGAGGTAAGGAACTTTGAATAGTTCCGAGACTCAACTCTAAATTAACCAGTCATATACACCTTGACCTTCTCTCTGTTCCTGTTGTTGAGAGTGCACGCCAATTTTTGATGATTGTTTGCAGCAGTTTGGTTTTTCAATAAACCCATGCTATGTTAAAAAAAAGAACAGATGAAACAGTGGGGAAAGCCAATGATTACAACAGAAAAAACGACGAGGGCATATGGCCCGAACTGGTAGGCTTGACAAAGGACATCTTTCTTAGCATATTCAATTCTGAAGAGTTCGCAATTGAATTTCTGCAGAAATACCAGATGAATACAGGGAAGAGTTCACCTGCTTTGTGTGCCACAGTGATTTACAGGTCGTAAATCAGAAAGTTCTGAAATTGGTTTGGGGCTTTCGGTGCTCGAACCAAGGATGCAGAACACGAAATTGTTCAGAATGTAAGCGTCTCAAGCGAAAATGCAAACCACCATGTGGACAGCGATACTCCCTCCTTCACAACACAGTTTTTGAGAACACCATTTGAAATTCACGGAGATCCTTCATCTCATTTACATTTGGCTACAAGGAGACGAGTCACGACGAATGGACGCTTTTGAAAGAACTAACGTTATCCCACGTATTATTTCAGAGTGGACAAAAGTGTTCCCAGAAATATGTCGTTATGCTGTCCGTAAGCGGTGAAAACTCAGGGGAGAAATCGAGATGGATGAATTTCATCTGTATACTCGCAAATATCATCAAGGCCGGAAACTGAGAGGAGATTCTCTGTGGGCCGTTGGTGCTGTTGAAAAAGACACTGGATACTGCTTCGTGGAAATTACAGAAACGAGAAATGCAGAAATCCTGGAGCAAATAATCCGTGATAATATTGAAAAAGGATTAACAATGACAACAGATCATTGGTCTGGATATAATAATATATCTATCCGAAAATTGCAATGTTAACCATAAAAGAGTAAATCATTCAGAGTGCTTTACAAAACTTAATGTGAAAATCACGAGGGAAGGGGATTCATATAAGTCTGACCTTGTAAAAGTAACAACAAATCAGTGTGAAAATATGTGGGGGGAAATGAGACCTCACATCAAATGTGTCCGCGTATACAGAAACAAAGAAGGAGAGCTCATCGAATTCGTATCCAAGTATTGTGATCAATTTGTGTACTTCCAGAATATTCTCAGACCTTTCAAATACAATGATAAAGGCTATATATTAAAAGATTGGCGGCGAATGTTACAACAGTTCTTTATCGACATTCGGAACGTTTACCCTGGCATGGTGGAGTCCGATATGAACACCCTAAAGATGTAGAAGAACTTGATGTTCATTTGGTCGAGCAGCCTAGTGAACACGACCCTTCATTACTTGAGATGGATCTTTCTGAAGCTCATTTGGAGTCACTAGGAACGGAAGTACAACGTAAAGAGGTAACATTCTTTGAAACACTAGCCACGCCAGGTCAACATTCGTCTTCCCAGCCGTTGGGTCAGTTTCTGGAAGAGCTGAACATCCGATCTTGTGATGCTCTCACATGGATACGCTTTCATCTTGCAGCTCAGGATCTCAATGCTTTTCTCCCAACTCTTCATTGGGTTAGTGAAGTTTTCCAAACTGCTCAGCATCAAGAACAGATCTGCGGCTGGAAAATTACACCAAATCATCCCTCAAGAGATACACACAGTTGGCTTTCTTACTTAGTGATTTTACAATTCCACATATAAATGGTTAGGATAACTGTTTGTTCAACGCAATTAGCTTTGCTCTCTTTGGCCATGAGTTTTACGCCTATTTTTTACGACTCTACACCGTCAAATATATGTGGGAAAATCGAAACTAGGTACTTACTCCTCGAGCAGATCATCAAGATGAACTTCAACGCGTCCAATTCTTTATTGGCAACGAAGAAGATCTCCTAAACTATATATATCATAGCTCTGAGATAGTTACCAACGAAAATATGAATGAAGGTAGTATAATAGCTCGAGAAGGCTGAGGAGCAAATATCCACATGGCCATTCTGGCAAGAGCACTTTGCAGACCAATGCACTGTTATAGTCCGAGTAGAAGAACAGAATTACCAACAATTGATCAATGTCAAACTATTCAAGAAAAAATAGAAGAATTATTGAGGTGCGGGAACCGATATATACTTAATGCTAACAATGAACATGAGCCCTTAAGAATTTGGGTTTTTGACGCACATATTAAACCACTAATCAAGATTCGAGAAGATTTGAATCCTCATTTTCTTCAGTTGTAAACATTTTGAGACTGGTACTTGTTATACATGTAATTTGTTATTCTGTATATCATATCTATGTAGTGCCTGCATGCCATTCAGTCAATAAAAATACAGAAATTTAGAATACAGAGAGAATGTACACTGTATGTGCATTTAAACAAGTGCCATTCGTAATTTTCAAATCTATATGTAGGAGCATATGAAGCAACCTATCATGAATCGCAAAATTATCATTAGTTTACAGAGTGACTGAATGTCTTGCATTAAGAACTGTTGACTCAACTGAAGTTAATACCCTAAACAAACAACATGCCCGAAAGTAGAATAAATTCACAAAGGTTTGAGTCACAAATTGCGAATCCTAGTATGCCGGTGGTTGTTTAAAAAATCTGTAAATCAAAAACAATAAAACTCAGTACTCTAGTGGTGATATACAACAACAACTACAGCAATAATAATAATAATAATAATAATAATAATAATAATAATAATAATAATAATAATAATAATAATAATAATAATAATAATAATAATAATAAAAACTTTGAGCCTCTCGATGAGTTATGGTTCTTTCAGATATGTTGTTTGTTCACAGTGTTATTTCGGTCAATGACTACTCAAAATGTGTCAATTTAAATAGAAATAGTGAGGTATACTTTATTCACAAGTAGCAGCCTCTAGTTATAGCTCGAAAAATTTTTAAAAAATCCCCAAATGTATAAAAAAAACTACTCAAAATTAATTTATTTGCGACCCTCGGTCCATGTAGGCAAAAGTGATCCAAATTAGTTGTAGAATACACCCTCCAATTAATACATCGAATTTCCAGTTACTCTGTATATGAACAGTGAAACCTTTTATGAATCAGAAACTAGAAAAGAACTTCTTTCAAATATTATGCTGAAAATCATCTCCATTATGTCATATTAAATTTCAACTTTCACACGTATTCAACTTCAAAAGTCTTATCGACAAACAGCATTGAAATCAATATTCCTCATAGTGTAATTTACGATAATCACGAAAAAAAAAAAATAAAAAAACAGTGTAAATCAGTTTGCTTCCCTGGTGACTTCAAATTCGAATATCTCGAGTTCCGAAATTCGAATCGTTAAAATTCCTTCAAATTCATGTATCTCGTGGTCTAATTTACTAGATTCATGAAAGAGCAGTGTGAACCAGTTTGCTTCCCTGGTGACTTCAAATTCGACTTATCTCAAGTTCCGAAATTCGAATCGTCAAAATTCCTTCAAATTTATGTTTCTCGTGGTCTAATTTACTAGAACCATGAAAAAAAAACTGTGAACCAGTTTGCTTTCCTGGTGACTTCAAATTCGAATATCTCGAGTTGCGAAATTCGAATCGTCAAAATTCCTTCAAATTCATGTATCTCGTGGTCTAATTTACTAGATTCATGAAAGAACAGTGTGAACCAGTTTGCTTTCCTGGTGATTTCAAATTCGACTTATCTCGAGTTCCGAAATTCGAATCGTCAAAATTCCTTCATATTCATGTTTCTCGTGGTCTAATTGACTAGAACCATGAAAAAAACTGTGAACCAGTTTGCTTTACTGGTGACTTCAAATTTGAATATCTCGAGTTCCGAAATTCGAATCGTCAAAATTCCTTCAAATTCATGTATCTCGTGGTCTAATTTACTAGATTCATGAAAGAACAGTGTGAACCAGTTTGCTTTCCTGGTGATTTCAAATTCGACTTATCTCGAGTTCCGAAATTCGAATCGTCAAAATTCCTTCATATTCATGTTTCTCGTGGTCTAATTGACTAGAACCATGAAAAAAACTGTGAACCAGTTTGCTTTCCTGGTGACTTCAAATTTGAATATCTCGAGTTCCGAAATTCGAATCGTCAAAATTCCTTCAAATTCATGTATCTCGTGGTCTAATTTACTAGATTCATGAAAGAACAGTGTGAACCAGTTTGCTTCCCTGGTGATTTCAAATTCGACTTATCTCGAGTTCCGAAATTCGAATCGTCAAAATTCCTTCATATTCATGTTTCTCGTGGTCTCATTGACTAGAACCATGAAAAAAACTGTGAACCAGTTTGCTTTCCTGGTGACTTCAAATTTGAATATCTCGAGTTCCGAAATTCGAATCGTCAAAATTCCTTCAAATTCATGTATCTCGTGGTCTAATTTACTAGATTCATGAAAGAACAGTGTGAACCAGTTTGCTTTCCTGGTGATTTCAAATTCGACTTATCTCGAGTTCCGAAATTCGAATCGTCAAAATTCCTTCATATTCATGTTTCTCGTGGTCTCATTGACTAGAACCATGAAAAAAACTGTGAACCAGTTTGCTTTCCTGGTGACTTCAAATTTGAATATCTCGAGTTCCGAAATTCGAATCGTCAAAATTCCTTCAAATTCATGTATCTCGTGGTCTAATTTACTAGATTCATGAAAGAACAGTGTGAACCAGTTTGCTTTCCTGGTGATTTCAAATTCGACTTATCTCGAGTTCCGAAATTCGAATCGTCAAAATTCCTTCATATTCATGTTTCTCGTGGTCTAATTGACTAGAACCATGAAAAAAACTGTGAACCAGTTTGCTTTCCTGGTGACTTCAAATTTGAATATCTCGAGTTCCGAAATTCGAGTCGGCAAAATTGCTTCAAATTCATGTTTCTCGTGGTCTAATTTACTAGATTCATGAAAAAACAAGTGTGAACCAGTTTGCTTTCCTGCAGCCGAAAACGCTAAACCTGAATAATGTGACATACAATCATTGGAGTAATGCTTCATACTATTAAGGACAACTAAATAAATAAATGTTACCACATGTCTTGAAAAAAAAAAATATTTAATTGTTGCAAAATGTAGAATGTACTAAACGGGGAAATGGAAACAAATAGTTTTTACTAAAGAAACCAGTAATATACTAGAAGTCTGAATTTGTATTCCTGTTTCTATTGCTTAAAGCAGTTTCTTCTAGTTTTTTTTTACTAGCAAAAACGCGTTTTTTTTTCCACACCGAATCGGAGTTTCTGGTTCCACATAGTTTAATCGAGTTTCGTATTGTTGCTGTAATACTGTATGTATAGCCTATGTTTAAAATATACATTATTACAAATTACTTACCTGAGTTAAGACGACTAAAACCGCAAATAGCAAATACTTGGCCTTGTAGTCTGATTTTTGCTTTGCTTCAAAGAGCCAAAACTTCGAAGATTATTTTTGCAACAGTACTTGTTGTATTTATTAAATAATCATCTATCTTTAATATAGACCTAATTAACAATGTTTTTATTTATTATAAACATATTCTCTTCGTTCCTTTCCAGTAAACAAACCTTTTGCACGTTTATATTTTTAAAAATTTTGGGTAGGTTCTATTCCAACAGTGATGCCAACCTGAAACAATATGAAATCCCATGTCGAGAGGCAAAAAATCCCATTTTACTTATGAATTTCCCACGTTATACTAATTAAAAGTTTACTATAATATTAAAAATTAAATTTCTCTGTGTGAATCACTTTTTACAATATCTAAATGAATACGCCGTAAATTTCGATCTTCTCGAAAAATCCCATATATGCTGGGTTTTATCCCTTTTCAAGAAAATAAGGTAAAAAATTCCCACAATATGGGATTTTCCCCACAGGTTGGCATCACTGTATTCTATCCACACTCTGAGTTGAAGTGTTTCTCTTACAACAATTTATGTTGTTCTCTAGCCTTGTTTATTGTCGCCCTCCTTCTTGAATCCAGCATACTTCACGCCCGCTCCTTGCCGTTCGTTGGTCTGATCGTTTTTTGGGATTTCTGATACAACATTGAATTATCAAATATTTAATAATAATAATAATAATAATAATAATAATAATAATAATAATAATAATAATAATAATAATAATAATAATAATAATGTTTAATGTTTAAATGTTTATTAGGGACAAACAGCTACAGCCACAAAGTGCCTCCAAGAAGGATTATAAAAATATGGGGCGCTTACATTTAAACATAACATAAAAATGAAACATGTAAAAAAAAATGCATGCAATGGGTATTACAGATGAACATACAATGAAAATCAAAAGGAAAAAACAAATAAGCAGAACTATCATCTCAAGTACATCTCAAACAAAGTACACCCAGTCATGAGACTAAAATAATAACATATTGATATGAATATACAATAGGAAAAAAGTATATAACGCATTAAAAAGGAACATACATATACAGTGTACTCAAAGTTGCAAATGAAAATACATTAAAATCATAAAAGAATATAAGCGTAATTTTTAAATCAATTGACACCTTAATTAAAGTACACTCATTCAAAAGACAGAAATGAAAAATAATAAAATAAATTTACTAAAGAATACAAAATGAGCATATGGCATGTAAAACTCATAACCAAGATAATAATAATAATAAAAAAGAAGTGTAGTATCCAAAAAAGGAAACAAGAATAAAAGAGAAAAGATGATAGGAAAAGAGAAAGAAAGTTAAAAGAGAGAAAAAGAAAAACAACCTAAAAAAACATTTTAAAAATTCACAAATGGCACCTTACAAGTTAAAGAGAAATAATAATAATAATAATAATAACAATAACAATAATAATAATAATAAATTTGTGTATATTCCTAGTAAATCTTCCGCATGACATTATAGGGCATTACTCAGTAGATGTTTTGTGTTAGTATTGTATTTAAGCTAACGCCTTTTCGTTATAAGAATTGTATTATAGGCCCCTACGTGCTTTATTTTTGTTAGTAGATTGCGCCTCCTTGCTCGCTTCACACACCCTCCTAGAGTGCCTCTTTAACACCAAAAGTTATACTTCTCAAGCAGGAAAGGATCCAGGACGGACATCTGGGGTGTAGCGGTGGGTTGTAATACTTTTACTTAGAGCTACTGTACTTTTAAGAGCTCCGAACTCTGGGATGGGTTTTATTTATATATAAAATAAGAAAGTTTTCTCTTCTGGGAGGGGCAATTGCCCCGATCGCCCCCCTGGATCCGCCCCTGTTCTCAAGACTTGTACCAAATATAAGTGGGAAAGTAGATGAGGTAAATGACATAATCACAAAGATCATCAAGCTAATTTTCTCCAGCTTCATCACAGTCTACAATACAGAAGTTGTGAGCTTGCATTATCCACACTTAGACATGCAAGTAATATAGAAAAGTTCATTCCAATGATTAAGTGTCCAGCCTGGGGCAAGTGATGTTTCAGCAGAAAAACGTATTGCTTAAACATGTAAAGTCAAATAAGAGAAGCATCAAACATATACCTAGGTAGATAGTGAACGAGTTCAACCAGATATGGAAGGTGCAAAGAATGAGATGCGGGATCCAAGAAATCTAGGATGTTTTTAACTTCGATTGAATTCGTATCAGAGAAAGATGAGTATGAAATAAACTTCCACACTGATTAAGCACACCATTTGGATCTTCGTGGAGGTATGAACAGATCATCAGTTTTCGTAAGTCCCGAATTAAATAGTATATGATATAGGAAGAGTTACAGGGTGCAGGTATTTGCAAATTCAAGGCACTGAACACTGACAAAGCCTACAGGAAGAAAAAGTTAAGAGTTATTCGAGATTTCTCATTCTCTCTTTCCTTTTTGAGTTAACTATTGTGTCAACGAAGATTTTCGTTTGAATATATTTTACAAACACGTACATCAGTCTCTTCACGCTTTTTGGCTCTGTCAGGAAAAAAGAAATGTCACTGGAAATGAAATGAAATCTTTAAGTTTAACGTCCCACGGTTATGCCGGTTAGGCTAAAGGAGACGGTGATAATGAGAAATGAGTGAAATGGTGGAATGAAGAAAGTGGGAGGAAACGGGAGAACCCCGAGAAAACCCACGAGCACGGTGTTTGTCCACCACAAAGCCCACACGGCGCGAGCTGGGATCGAACCAGGGACCCCAAGCACCGGAGGTAAACGCTCTACCACTGAGCCACCGCGCCCCCCTTAAATGTCACTGGAGTATAGGCAACTTCTTGTAGGTCGAATACCATTTCTTATGCAACTTAATTTGCCATTAATAATTTGATCATTTAACTTAAAATGGTGTATTTCTCACCACTGTGTGTGTCTTCCTCAGATTGGATTGTGGACCCCCTGTGATCGTCTTGCCGACCCCTGGGGTCCGCGGACCACAGGTTGGAAAAGGCTGATTTAGAAGATTCAAGTTCTGTATGATTTGGAGTAAAGAGGCTCGTGTAGTAAGAAATAATGATTTGAAGTGACAAATAATCGATCTATTCCACGAGTTAACGTTATTGAATTCTGTTAACATTATCTCTGATTGAAGTTAAGTAAAATCAGTATTGAATTCTTGTTCAGAATATCTCTGATTAAAGTTAAGTAAAATCAGTATTGAATTCTGTTCAGAATATCTCTGATTAAAGTTAAGTAAAATCAGTATTGAATTCTTGTTCAGAATAACTTTGATTAAAGTTAAGTAAAATCAGTATTGAATTCTGTTCAGAATATCTCTGATTAAAGTTAAGTAAAATCAGTATTGAATTCTTGTTCAGAATACCTCTGATTAAAGTTAAGTAAAATCAGTATTGAATTCTGTTCAGAATATCTCTGATTAAAGTTAAGTAAAATCAGTATTGAATTCTGTTCAGAATATCTCTGATTAAAGTTAAGTAAAATCAGAATTGAATTCTGTTCAGAATATCTCTGATTAAAGTTAAGTAAAATCAGTATTGAATTCTGTTCAGAATATCTCTGATTAAAGTTAAGTAAAATCAGTGCTGTAGTCCTAAAATTTTCAGAGGGTATACGTTGTTTTGTGATCATCTATGATTGTCACAAAATACATAGAAGACATTTTTTTTTTTAATGAAAACGCATGTATTAATTCAATTACAGTATAAAGGATACATTACTGTTTTATACTCTAAAAGCATTTCATTCTATCTTCTTGATGACACTTCGTACTTAAATCACCACTTCCAAAGACTCCCACCAACCATTCACGGCACCATTCGATCCATTTTCATGCGCTTCACTCCTCCGTCCCATGGCTCCGGGTCCATGCGTCTTAAAACCACAAATCCATTTATCATAAACAGGCCATAGCGAGGTTGGCATCCAAAAAAGAGCAGTCCACATCCGAAGTTTATCTTTCTACTGTGCTCGATCTCATATGTTAAATGTCAGATGATCGGCCCGGCACAACCCTCGACCTGGAGGACCAGGCAGACTGCAGTTCCGAAGAAGTGAGAGAGAGAGGTACCACACCCAGACGCCGGGTTATCATTGGAGTCATGGCCCAAATAAATAAATAAATATAAACGATACAATAGTAGAAAGTACTATATGCTTTGAAGCAGAGGTACACCCTAATGACTACGATTAAGCAGAAGGTATACTCCGTGTACCGCCGTGTACCCTCGACTACAGATCTGAGTAAAATGAGCTACTCATGCTAGTTCTTCCATCATTTGCTTAATTCATAGCTAACATAAACCTTGTAAATACCATAGGACAACCCTAGAAAGCTCAGTTCCTGTAAATCGAAATAAAGGATAAATTACATGCCGGGTTCTTTGTTCTTATTCAGAGGCGGATTTAGACATCTTGCGGTGTTGTGCACTTTTTAGAATTCGATTACCTCTCATGGAAACAATAATAACCTGTTTAACTCTGTTCATTCCTCCATTCCAGGCCGGTAACCAGCCCAAAAATGTAGGGGGGGCGGTAGAAATGACGGGGGGGGGCGATTCAACCATATTATAGTTCATTTGCAAGCCTACCGTGAAAATTTTAGGTGGGACTAGTAAAAATTTAGGGGGGGCCCGGTCCCCTAGACCCCTCCTGGATACGGGCCTGCTCCATTCCTGTGCTTCCACTCGTTCTTTCCGTTTCTTATATATTTCCGTTGCCAGTTCCTGCACAATTAACAATAAACAATTGACAACTTATCAGAATGCAGTTGCAACTGTGACGAAAATTCATGCAGTACTTGTTTGCGCAGTTAACAGTGCTCACCCTTAAATAACTAAATATGAAACACTTCGTTAAAATTCACAATTCTCTTTCAGGAATGGAAACAGCAACGTATTATCACAATAGCACTCTTCTTTCAAGGCTATTGACAACCAAAACGTCCGAACAAGATATCTTGATTATGGTGGTTTGGAGCGAGAAACAGGCAAGTCGTTACAATTTTTGTTAGTAAATTGACAAAAAAGAAAATAGTTTTTTGGGTATAAAAGCTGTTTAAATAATCTGGATTAGATATTTAAAAAAAAACTATGTTTTAACATCAAAATGTACTTGTGTACTCATTTATTAAAATTTAGAGAGGAAAATTGTTTTGTAGAAATAAGAACGCGAACATGAACCTAAAATATTGGAGGGAGCCCGCTCAACAATATTATTGGAGGGAGCTCAAGAGAAGGGTTGGCCACGAGTCGAGTTTGATAAATGGCTCGCTTGTTCAGCTCGTTTAACTCGTTTTGAAATCATGGCCTGATTAGACTAGAAAGGGAAAGCTATGAGAAATGTGGAATACCTTTAGTGCTGCTCAAGACAGGGGTGTATATCGTCTCGTACTTTTAATGCATTTGTGGGGTATATTAGTGTGTCTCGTCTCGTCTCGATAACGAGACGACAATACATTTTCTACAACCCATTCGGTTGGGTGAGCATTCAGCTCGGTTCGGTTCGGCTTGGATAAGCCATCGGTTCGAGCCAGTTAGGTTGGTTGAGCTACGGCTTGGGTCACTTCTCGGTTCGGCTCGATAGGAAATGAGCTCTGAGCCGAGTCGCTCGAGCCATTTACAAGCCTAAACCTGGGCCGCCCAGTTTTGAACATGTTTGACTGGCGCCTTATAATTTTTAACAATTTTTGGCTCAAGTCCGAATATTTGCTCCTCCGGAACTCAAACCCAGAACCTCATGACCAATGTCCTTGTCTCCTGGAGACTTCAAGATGACCGAGATCCACAGTCAACTAGTTTTCAGTATTCAGATATAAACCGCCTGCCTTTAATGATTATATATGGTGTTGTTGTTATACTAGTACTACTACTACTACTACTACTACTACTAAAATAATAATAATAATAATAATAATAATAATAATAATAATAATAATAATAATAATAATAATGTAGTTGTATCATTGATAATTATATTGTATTTATAGGATACCTGAAGAGAGTACTTGGAACTACACACAGGGCTTAGTTCTAATTGGCTCGTTCTGGCTCGACTCGACTTGAAACTCGACCCGAAGTCGAGTCCAGCTTCCAGACGAGTAGGAGGAAATTTCTTGAGCTGTGTTTTCGAGTCGAGCTCAAAGATATATGTTTCGAGTCGGGTCGAGTTTCAAAGAAAACTCCCTGGAACTCGCTGGTGCTCATCCCTACTCAAGAGGTCTGAACCTTCAGGTTACGGCTCCTGGCGTGTCAGTTTGCCTCGGTATCAACAACGACGACGACGTTTCATCTTCGTTATTTATTTCACATATTTCTTTCAACAAAGGCGTTAATCTTCATTATTTGTTTATTACATTCCTTTTCTTTCAATAAAAATGTTAATCTTCATTATTTGTTTCTTAAATACATTTACTTTCAAACAAGGTGTCAATCTTCGTTATTTATTTCACATATTCCTTTACTTTCAACAAAGGTGTTACTCTTCGTTATTTGTTTCCCACATTCCTTTACTTTCAATAAAGATGTTATTCTCCATTATTTGTTTCACACTTCCTTTACTGCCAAGAAAGGTGTTATTCTTCGCTATTAATTTTACTATTCCTTTACTTTCAACGAAGTCGTTACTCTTCGTTATTTGTTTCACACATTCTTTTACCTTCAACAAAAATGTTATTCTTCGTTATTTATTTTACGCTTTCATAGTATTTCAACGAAGTCGTTACTCTTCGTTATTTATTTAACATATTACTTTACTTTCAAAGATGCCGTTACACTTTGTTATTAGTTTCCCACGTTCCTATACTTTCAACGAAAGAATAACTCTTCGGTATTTGTTTCACGCATTCTTTCTCTTTCAACATTTTCTTTTTTTTTTTTTTTTTTTTTTTTTTTTTTTTTTACAGATTCATTTACTTTCAACGAAGTCGTTATTCATTTCACACATTTCTTTACTTTCAAAGAATCCGATACACTTTACTTGTTTCTCATATTCCTTTACTTTCAACGAAGATGTTACTATTCGTTATTTGTTTCACACATTCTTTTACCTTCAACAAAAATGTTACTGTTTGTTACTTATTTTACACATTCGTTGACTTTTAACGAAGACGTTACTTTCCGTTATTTATTTCACACATTCCTTTACTTTCAACAAAGGTGTTACTTTTTGTTATTTGTTTCTCACATTCCTTTACTTTCAACGAAGATGTTACTCTTCGTTATTTGTTTCGCACATTGTTTTACCTTCAACAAAAAAGTTATTCTTCGTTATTTATTTTACACATTTGTTTACTTTCAACGAAGTCGTTACTCTTCGTTATTTATTTCACATATTTATTTAGGTTCAAAGAAGCCATTACACTTTGTTATTTGTTTCTCACATTCCTTTACTTTCAAGGAAGATGTTACTCTTCGTTATTTGTTTCACACTTTTTTGCTTGCAAGAAAGGTGTTATTCTTCGCTATTAATTTTACATATTCCTTTACTTTCAATGAAGCCGTTATTCTTCGTTATTATTTTTACACATTCCTTTACCTTGAACGAAGACAATAGGACGGCAACGTCGAAGGCATGGTATGGGGAAGAATAGCATTAACGAAATTTTATTGTTACACTTTCATTGAAATTCCTATCTGAAAGGAGAAAGGAGTTTATGTACTTTCTGTAAACCTATTCCTCTCCTGTGACGACAGAGCATTTTAGCTAGTATACACTGAAAAAAAAATCCGTTAACCGGACAGTGGTATATTATACAAATATACGGAATCCTTATGTTTAATACGGAAATATGTACGAAGTATATGTTATCCATATGCTACATATATACGTACTGCCTTTTCCCGTATAGATGTTACATCATGCCACTGCAGTATGTCTGACATCTAACAGTCTTCCTTATATTACGTATGCATACGTATTAGGGATGCCCACAAAGTTCCGGTTCCGGCGGAACCGGTTCCGCGGACCTGGATCCGAAAACCCGGTAACAGGACCGGATCTTAGGAACCGATTCCAGATCTGAATCTGAAAAACCGGTTCCAGAACCGGATCTTAGGAACCGGTTCCAGATCTGGATCTGAAAAACCGGTTCCAGAGCCGGTTCTTAGGAACCGGTTCCAGATCTGGATCTGAAAAACCAATTCCAGAACCGGATCTTAGGAACCGGTTCCAGGCCTGGATCCGAAAGCCCCAAAGACTCGTAAACGAGGCACAAAGTTCACCTTTAAAACACTGCAAAGAGGACCATGCGCTTGTGCCCTCCCCACCCAGACCCGCTTGTGCCCCCAGAAAATAATTTGGTCCACCAGTGGGTGTTTAGCCAAATGAGTTGGCCAGTTTGCCTGTTTAGCCAATGAGTTTGCCAGTTACCCAGTTTATTTAGCCAAATGAGAGAAGCGGCCGCCACTTGGGCGCCTGCCTGTCGCTTCCACCATTTCATCTAGCACACTGTTCACAGCCTGCCAGAATCTCGGATTTAGCGTAGGAATGGTCACAAAGTTTCGGTTCCAGACCTGCATCCGAAAACCCGGTTCCAGAATCGGATCTTGGGAACCGGTTCCAGACTTGGATCCGAAGAACCGGTTCCAGACCTGGTTCCGAAAAACTGGTTCCGGAACCGGATCTTCTAGAACCGGATCCGTTCAGACCCGAAAACCGGTTCCACCAGGAACCGGTTCTGGTCATCCCTAATACGTATGTTACACACGTCAGCTACATGTTACATACGTCCTTCTGAGATCCTGACCGCGTATATACAGTTCTTTCTTTCATACGGAAAGTACGTTTATTCGGAACACTTATTCGAAAAATATGTATAAAACATACGTTTTTAGTCATATATTTGCTGAAGGATGTTACATAGAGGGTTGTACGTTAAGTCCAAAAACTATAGGATTTACGCATGTGACTTACGTTTTTATATATGCTACGTATTTATTTTTCTCAGTGTAGATCTACATACAAAGGCGTTTTAAGTTGGTAAACCAAAAAAAAAAAAAAAAAAAAAACTCCTTAAAAATAAACAAGCAGACGAAACCAGTTTGCATCCTATGGAAACTTCATTTATGTAATTTCATAAAACCTATTACACAGTAGAGCTATCTTGTTATATATTTTACTAAATAAAAAATAAACGTACTAGTTTTTTATTAATAATTACTTGATGGGTTTGATGGACTAATTACTGATAAATAAAATTGGTATTGACTTGTATCTCCTATTGACATTTTAATAATTAGGCTACTATGACACTTGTTAGCTAAGTTAACCAACTCAGAAATATAATAACCGTTATTATATTATTATTATTATTACTATTATTTGTTTTGTTTTGCTAGTTCTTTTCAACAACAGAAATCCGTTTAATGGGTTTGCTTTTTTGATCAGTTTTTTCTTCATAATGTGATTAACTTGTTATAATTTTTTTTAAAACCATGTTCATAGGTATGAATAAAAAGATATGTCTTTTTAACGTTTCACTCTGCTAACAAACGCTAGTAAATATTATTCGGTATCGGGACATTTGCGGTACATTGTGAAACCAATTTTTCTGGGACATTTGCGGCACTGTTCAAAACTTTTCCTTAGACAGTGGGACATTTGCGTTACACACCGTGGGATGTGTAGAGGAGACCGGGGCTGGTTGACGAACTGCATATAACTCCCTCATTAATTAACATAATGAGCTGTTGCTGCTGTCATAAAAGAGAGACCTATGGATGCAGCTGCCACCTTTATATGGAATTTGCAACTTGCGGATTATGGCGTATATTAGATAAAGAGTGTTTTTGCCAATCTGAAGGTTTTTTTTTTTTTTCAGTTCTCCGTTACAACGTCACAGAATCGTCACTACTTGGAGTACAGAGGTAAGTAATATAGCATGAGTTAGATCTGAACTTTGTTTTTATGGATATTCAAACAATAAAACGTAAATACCAAACAATTGCTGATTAATTACGACTTTGTTGCACAACATGGTCTTGGGGTTAGTTGGTGTATAGCATTTGGGGTTGATTGACAAGTGTGCCAAACAACCCCGTGTGGAATTTTATTTCATTTTACTTTTATTGTTACATTGTTTTTTTTTTTATTGTTATGTTGTTTACAGTTCTGTAAACAGTACACGGTTAGTCGTCCTGGGGTTTCGAAATTTGGATTCTCTGGAACAAAATAAATCGAACTCATACACTGGGGGTCCGCTACATTGAATTCTTTTATGGTCGTGTTGCGTGTATTTTTCCTATCCAAAATTGCTCGTTTTTCTCCCATAAAATGAGACGGTAAATCGTCCTGGGGTTTCACAGTTTGAATTCTGTGTAACAGAATACATTGAATCCACTGCACAGAACTTATTTTATGTGTGTGGTTGTGTTATTTTCCAGATTAGCCAGCAACTTATTAGACGATCCTGTTTTTCATAGCGAAGTTTCCAGAAATGTAAATGATTACCAAAGATACGTAGCTTGGAGAATGAGAGGAAGCTCAGAACCGTTGATGACAGGTTTTATTATTATTATTATTATTATTATTATTATTATTATTATTATTATTATTATTATTATTATTATTATTATTATTATTATTATTATTATTATTATTCCTCTCATCAATATCATTGTGGTTCGCCTTACCCCTACTCTTCCACAAAATGACATAATAGAATGATTTTAATTAGCAAATGAGCAGTGGTGAATCTAGAAGGTAAAGACTGGGGGGGGGGGTCAGTCAGAACTCAGACTATGGTAGGTATATCCTGAGTTTACTATATACTTTCAAAAATATATAAAGAATAGCTTCAATTATTTTTATCATTCAAAAAACTGGGATCCTAAGCCCCCGTGACCCAGGACTAAATCCGCCACTGCAAATGACTATCCTAATCCGGAATTCAATGCTGATAAAAACTCTTCATATGTAGCTTGGAAGAGAACATATACCTAGGTAGAAGAGGAATCCATCATCTTGTAACAAACAACCTTAAAGGATTCCACGGGGAAGTTTTAGCTTGATGCGGATGAAATATCCGCTTTCACGTCTGCTGGATGGGAAACTCTACCAGACAACGCACGGATAGATTAAGATCAAGTATCTAACGTCACGAACTCTGTACTAGGGATAGCCACAAAGTTCCGGTTCTCGGAGATCCGGTTTTCAGAACCGGTTACAGACCTGGATCCGAAAAACCGGTTCCGGAACCGGATCCGTTCAGACCCGAAAACCGGTTCCACCAGGAACCGGTTCTGGCCATCCCTACTCTGTACACGTAGTCCAGCAAACTGGAAGGAAGGAATGCCTCGTTGAACAGTGCTGTATGAAAATGCAACATGGAAAAAATCACTTATTTCATAAATACAATAAAATAAAATGCACTACAACTTCCTTCGTTGGCTCGGATGATTTCAAATAACGGTAACTATAGATTTTTTTTTTTACAATATATTGCTTTAAATTGTTCAAAATGATTACGTAATGTCATGAGTTAAAGGGTAGATTATAGGTCTAACGTGTATCTTCCTGTCCATCAAATTACGCTTAATTGCAAACATTAAAACAATTAGAGTAGAACACTCAAAATACAATATTACACAACACTAATTAGATAACCAGCCAAATATTCATAATGTTTATCCTTTCACTTTATATTTTACCACGTTGCCTTCAACCTTGCATGCTACCAATCTACGTGTATCTATCTGTACAAATAAAAATGGAAGTGACTACGTTCCTTTGAGACTTAATAACTCTTGAACCACCCAACCGATCTCGATCAAATTTTCAACATAGGCCTAGGTGAGGTTCGGGCCTCGGATGGTTTTATTATTTCATTTTGACGATGCAACTTAGGGGACGGATATATATATATAAACATTTCATACACGACACGTACGTTTGGCCCTCCACTGTACGACACGTGTTGCGGTTGCCGATCGTATTTTGTTTTCAATATGTCGTGTGGACCTTCCTCTTCCGTCAGCAGTAACCAGTTCACCTGTGAATGTCGTGGTGTGAAAGTGGTGCGGTAAAATGGGCGACCTGACAAACTTCCAAAGAAGTATGGTCGTTGGTGCCCGTCTGGTTGGATCAGTGGCAACAGTGGCGAACATTGTGGGGGTATCGAAAGGCACTGTGTTCAATGTCACGAGGCATACACAATTCATGGGTAAACGGCGTCTCAAAAGCACAACAGTGGTCGAAAGACAATCCTGTCAGATAGGAACCGGAGGGCATTAAAACGGATTGTAGCAACTAAAAAGAAGACCACTCCAATGAAAATTACGTCTGAACTCAATTCCGGCCTACAGAACTTGGTTTCATCGAAAACACTGCGACGGAAAGTTCATAAAATGAAAATTCATGGCAGGAACGCTATCGCCAAACTCCTGGTCACAGCAGTAAATGCGAAGAGGCTTATCCAGTGGTGCAAGGACCACAAGGCATGGACTCATGAGCAGTGGAAACACGTAATGTGATACGATGAATCGACCTTTACCTTCTTCCAACAACCGGTCGTGTTTACGTATGGAGAACACCGTCGCAGGCCTATGATACAGACTGTCTACTCCCAACTGTAAAGCATGGGGGTGGTTCTGTTAAGTGATATCATGGTTTTCTGCTGGTCCAATCATAGCCCTGTATGGAATGATGAATGCTAAGGCGTGAGGCCATTTTGAGGGACCGGGTTCTACCCATGGCCCAAATATTGTTCCCTGATGGTGATAGCATCTACCAAGATGATTTGGCACTCTGTCACGCTGCAAAAACAGTGAAATCATGGTTTGACGAGCATGACCAGGAGGTGTCACACCTCCCCTGGGTCTCACAATCACCAGATCTGAACATCATTGAACCATTGTGGTCTGAGTTAGAAAGGCATGTTTGGTCTCATTACCCTCCACCAGCATCTCTTAAGGAACTGGAGCATGTTTTGGAGGAACAATGGTACAAAATTCCACACACCACGATTCAGGAGCTGTATTTTCACACTCTTGTAAATGTTTTAGATTTTTTGTCCAGCCCCTGTAGGGTGCCCAATATACAATGCAACCCGGAGTTTGGGCTGGTAGAACTTTTGAACCTGACGCGTTACACAAATAGTGCTTATATCACAATGAAGCTTTGTTCATGAATATATTTTTAAATTAGGAAGCAACAATTAAAGTACACTAGGAACCACACAGTGTTGCCAGATATAACCGAAGGTGTAAATCAATTTTATTTGCAAAACATGTAAATTTACTCATAACTCATACGTATGAATGTTCTGTCGTTAATTTTCAGTTGTTTAGTTGGAGTAGCTTGGAAACTATGCAGTAGAAATCGTAGTTTTCATAAACTAACATTCTGAATTGGCAACATTGTTGATGTTTCAATGCATCACAAGGTGTCTTAAGGATCTGTCTACATTATGCAATTCCTGAAAACAACGAGAAAGAAACTCTGAAATTATCATGATAAAACTTTTACTTACATGCACCCGGTAACACTGCTATTATCACGAAACGACTTATCAGCTCTACAGCGATGCTGGAAGTGCACCGTGTTTTGATTCGAACACTGGTTCACACGTTTCATCATGTTGGTTGCAACTATAGGAAGAGTAGAACTGTTAATGTTCTCAATGGCACTGCGAATGTTCGTTTTCAGGTCTTGTATAGTTTGAGAAGTGTTCTTGTATACCTCTTGCTTTCAGTAGCCCCATAGAAATGAATAGCAGCGTTGCCGGGTGCGTGTAAGTAAAAGTTTTATCATGATAATTTCAAAGTTTCTCTTTCGTTGTTTACAGGAATTGCATAATGTAGACAGATCTTTAACACACCTTTTGATGCACTGAAATATCAGCAATGTTTTCAATTCAGACTGTTAGTTTATGAAAACTACGATTTCTCTAGTTCCCCCTTACAGAGGCCTCATTCGATTAATTATCGGTGGAAATGAAAAATTCTTTTTTTCTGTTCCATATTTTCCAAGCTACTCTAACTAAACAAACTAAAATTTAACGACAGAACATCCATACGTATGAGTTATGAGTCAATTTATATGTTTTGAAAAAAAAAATGATTTTCACCTTAGGTTACATCTGGCAACACTGTGTGGTTCCTAGTGCACTTTAATCGTTGCTTCCTAGTTTAAAAATATATGCATGAACAAATCTTTATTTTGGTATAACTATTGTTTGTGTATCGCTTTAGATTCAAAAGTTCTACTATCCCAAACTCCGGGTTGCATTGTATATTGTATATTGGACACCCTGTATATCTATCTATCTATCTATCTATCTATCTATCTATCTATCTATATATATATATATATATATATATATATATATATATATATATATATATATATATATATATATATATATATATAGATAGATAGATAGATAGATAGATAGATATAGATATATATAGATAGATATAGATATATAGATAGATAGATAGATAGATAGATAGATAGATAGATAGATAGATAGATAGATAGATAGATAGATAGATAGATTTTTTTTATTTCCATTCAATAAGGTTACATCGGTAATTCTACCATCAATATTTTATAAACTAGACTGTACACTGTTCTACAAATTTAAATTTTCGTATTTACGAGGGCTAGTCAAGAAAGACTTGGACTGTTTTTTTTTTTTCTAGGCAATTTATTATTACTCAGCAACAGGCACATGATCCTTTTCAAAGTAGTCCCCGCCCATTTGAATGCACTTTTTCATTCGAGTCTTCCAGTCCTCAAACACGTGTCGCAGGCCATTCTTTGAGAGGTCCTTCAAAACCGCCTCCGATGCCTTCAGAACCTCGGTATTATCGGAGAAGCGGCGTCCACGCAGTTTGGATTTTAGGGCAGGGAATAGAAAAAAGTCGCACGGTGCGGTAGGCGTCTCCACCATCCTCAAACCTTTGCAACAGCTCCCTGCAAGTCTCCACTCGAACGGCCTTCTGCTCTGGTGTCAGGAGTCGCGGAATCCATCGCGCACACACTCGGCTCATGTGGAGGTGGTCATGCAAAATTTTGAAGGCACTGCCATGAGATATGCGTAGTGCGGCTGCCAGATCGTCGATACTGATGCGGCGATCTTCTCTAACAATGACTGCTGCCGTGTTAATGTTCACCTCAGTAACAGCTGACGCTGATACACCTGGTCCACCAGCTTTCGTGATTGTCATTCGGCCCTCTTTAAACTCTTTGAACCACCAGAACACGGTACTTCGTGGAGAGCGTCATCTTTGTAGGCTGCTCTCAACATTCCTAGAGTTTCTGTTGCACTTTCCCCCAGGCGATAGCAGAACCGTATAGCTGCAAATTGTTCATCTCGTAATGACTCCATTTCTTCTACAGGCGACTTCTAGAGGCGGCGCAGAACATCACCTGCAATAAAAAGTCGTGGTTACCAAACATGCAATGATTCCTTAACAACATTTTATATATATGCACAGCAAGACCCACCCTACTTGTATGCCAAACTATGAAGCTCCAGCGTTAACAGAACTGCCGGGAAAAAAATCAGTCCAAGTCTTTCTTGACTTGCCCTCGTATATTCAACATATAAGTGCATATTATATTTTATACACAAGTTCTTGCTCGTTGAAGGTACAAAGAACATCGTTGTATGTCCATATATTTGCGAAGGCTACAATATTATTTTGAGATACAGCTTCTTTATAAGCATTATTTATAGCATACTTTAAACGGCGAATATAGATACTCAAAAAATCCAGAGGACAATTGAAACTGCAATATAAATGATATCTATATACAATGTATATTGTACTACGTGCTAAAATAAAATAAAATAAAATAGATAGATAGATAGATAGATAGATAGATAGATAGATAGATAGATAGATAGATAGATAGATAGATAGATAGATAGATAGAAATCGAAAATGTCCTATATTAGTGCCGAATCCATAGCTTTCGGGGTCGTTCAGACGAACAGTCACACTTCCGATACCGTTTCAACCCTTTACGTCCAAAATGAAACACATTCTCCCCGTGCGAAGAACGAATATTCTGTTAGTTATTCATTACATAAATGCTGGTTGAAATAAACGCGTTAAACCAAGTAAAAAAAGGGGGGGGGAGTTTATATTCAACGACTTCGTGAAACTCTTTTTCATAAATAGAACAAAGGCTTTTTTTTTATTAACGCCCACCAGATTTTGATAATCATTTTTATTCTCAAATATAAATCGTCATGTTGGTTTCGAATCCCTCTTTATTACATCATGAAAAAGGATTCAACTAGTGCGCTAATTGTGGTAGAGGATGTACTGTACATACATGGTGTTTTCAATATACGTACCTAGGAAGCACACTTTAAGTGTGACTGTGAATTTTATGACAATGACACCAACGTAACAAGTAAAGTTAACCATTCTAAAAAAAAAAAATTGGTAATAAAGAGGATGGCTATAGAAGAAAATTAACAGAAGTAGTGATTGTTAGTTTTCTTATGTAACATATTTTTATGTGCGGAACGAACTTTTAGCCAAATAGAGAAACATTATGCTGCAATAAAGCTTTTGATATGCGTAAAATCTAGAAAATACGCAATAAAACACAATTATTATGCATATTGCTTGTAAAGAACATCTACTATACCCTGAACAATGACCTATATTTTACGTGAGTAGTGTTTTGATTGCAAGATGGAGTGACATACAATGTGACAAAGCAGTTTTAATATTGTTAACACATTACCAGAGTTGGAAATTTTATGATTATTATCATGATTTATACAGATATATTAGTTTTATTGTTAAGAGCCTATCCTGTTGCAATGATGTAAATAGACTTGGGGGAGATGGCTGAAGTTCAGCGCAAATATAGAAGAGACTATGTAAATTCTATATTCCAAAAGCAAATTGTCCTAATATGGATGGCATATACTAAAAAAAAAAAAAAAAAAAAAAAAAAAATGAACATTAAAGGCAATTGAAAATCAATGGGAAAAAATGAAGTCGTCCACATAGTGGCGTACTTACGACTTTGTTTCGGGGGGCTTCTCTAACTTTAGTCTGCAAAATATTTCATTTACTTTAGTGTAAGTAAAGAAAATTTCGGGGGGCTTAAGCCCGTAAGTCCCCTTTAAACGCGCCGGTAGCCAGCCCAAAAATGTAGGGGGGGCGGCTGAAGTTAGGGGGGCCCGATCCAAGCATATTATAGCTCATTACCATATTACAGTTTATTTGCTAGCCTATCGTAAAAATTTTAGGGGGGCAGCAAAAGTTTAGAGGAGTCCGCCCCCCCCCCCTAGGCCCCCTGGATAGGGCCTGTCCTTAAATACGCCACTGCGTCCATATATCTGAAAAACTATAATAATAAGATGTATAATTGAACGCTTATCGTAAAGAATAATGAAAAACTTAAACGCGATGTAATTATACCACGTAAGGTAAATATGGATAGAACATTGTCAAAAGTTAAGTTGTTTGAGTAAAATCAGTAATAATTATAAAGTGTACGCATTTTCTGAGAATTACCCAGGACGCCCCCACGCGTAGGTTACATGCTTGAAATATCTCACATCTGGATTTGGAATCTCCAGACTCGATTTAGCGCGCAACGAGACTTTTGACCTGATCACGTGGTATAGTCTGGTCCTTATAGCAACAGGATAGGCGCTTTGTGAAATGATTTAAAAAAAAAAAAAAAAAAAAAGATTTAAGAGGCCTCATCCTGGCGAAATTAAAATACCGCTACTTTTACAGTGATTATATGATACCTTCAAATAGATAAAAGATAATTGAAATGTGGAACAAGAGCGCCCTAGACAATATTATTTTGCATGAGGTACGTCCAGTCACCTAGTGGCTTTCCGTTTTCAGCCGTATACAAACGCGAAAATAAATGCCGATTTTCAAAATGGCTCGAAATCAAAAGCAGATAAGTGAGTCCTGATAATGGTATCTCATGTAAAATGATATTGTCTAGGGCGGTCTTGTTCCACATTTGGATTATCTTTTATGTATTTGAAGATATCACATAATCACTGTAAAATTAGCGGTATTTTAATTTCGCCGGGATGAGGCCTCTTAAGTCCCACGGTTATGCCTTTTAGGCTAAAGTAGATGGGTATTAATGAATGATTGTGAAATTAAATCTTTGTGCTCTCCCGCTGGGAATCGAACCCGGGACCACTTGAATCGTTCATGCTATGTAGATAACAGAAATTACATTTACGGAAGGTTTTCAAACAGATAAATATCACACAGTGCCATGCAACTTTGGAACTAGATAAATAGTACCTACTACATGGTAAAGGGTATATTTTTAAGTGTGGCTGCAGAGATGTTATATCTCCTTACGGAGCCCCAACGATTTGTGTTGGGGATATTTACTTTAACAAAGTTTGTAGAATTTCATGTGAAAATTTTAATACCAGGAGAGACATATGAGTGGAGTGAAATTTATACTATAAATTCATTACATGATTATCATGGAGAAATAACTATACAATCCTAAAATAGATTTTAAGCTTGGTAGATCAGTCTGGTGTATAGCTACCATTTGTTGTAATCACAGCCTCTATACGTCTCGAGATCGAATCAAATATTGGATGTGTTAGTAGTGAATTGCCTATTACACGTATGACCATCTATAAAAAAACCTGCCTAGTTTTAATTTCGATACAGTTTAGTTGTCACTTCCCGATGATAATTAACTTCGGTCCTGAATATGTCTGTCCTAACCTTGTTCTAAGCCTTCGCAATCCACCAATACACTAAATGATATACAGTAGTTTGCAATAGCTCAACGTATTTTCCTACACAATAGCATAAGACTTTTGCTAGAAGAAACCTTCCGAAAAATGCCTTCGTGACAAACAGGCCTTAAACTTACTAGTATGTATGAAAGAGTATTTGAGGAAAACCTAACATTATAAATCTTACAGGCAGGGCCGGATTTAGGGGGGTGCACCGGAGCACGTGCACCCCCCTTCCGTTTTGAATATACACTATCTAAAGTGAGAAACTGACAGTGGAAATAGCAATATTTTCCTAAAATTTCATGTCATGTTTCCGTTTCGAGCTTAAAAGAAAGCGGTTTTGCTAAACATAACAGTTTAAGTCAGTTCCTCATACACATCACAGATGCCTAAAGGCGTTTTAAAAAATTAAATTTGATTCAGATGCACTGATAGTTATTGGTGCACCCCCCCCCAGAAAATCCTGGATCTGGTCCTGCTTACAAGGATGTAATGGAATGTACATGGCGATATCCACCTAATAGTTTCGTTTAGTTTAGCATATGTTTACTTTAATTCAGAGTTATAATGGAGATATGAGAGTGGGTATGATCTATATTTTTGAAAATGGTCGAGCTTATACCCACCAAAAATTCTAGCAATACATAACTGAAACCTATAGAAAATAATTAATAAATAAATAAATACTAGCAAACACATTTATAAGTTAATCAGCGAATCACCATATAACACGTTTTCACCAGTGGCGGATCTAGGCCAGGGCCGGGGGCCCAGGCCCCCCGGTTTTTTCAGTGAAGAGATAATTTAAGCTATAATTTATATATTTGTGAAAGTTTAAATATACCTATCATAGTCTGGGTACTGGCTTGCCCCCCAGTTCTTACCTTCTAGATCCGTCACTGGTTTTCACTTTTGTCACTTTGAAATGCATTGAAAGAATCATGTCTGAACGCATCAATTACAATCTTCGAACTAAAGTAAGTTACGCAATAAAATAAAAAATGTCGCGTTTTATTTTAATATATGGCCACATTTTTTAATATAATTTATTATTATTATATTTTATGTATTACCATAGTTCGTATCTTAAATTACACACTGCACAGAATATATTAGAGTAACACCGGTATCTGTTTATGCTTTAATTAACAGTATATAGCAAATTAACTTTTATGGTCTCATATTGAGCGTTCTTACCCTAAATGACACTCACGACAGGAAGCATCCAGCGTGTGCTCACAAGGCCCTTGGATTTGAACCTTATTTCTACAGACAATCGACCACTACATGAAATCATCATATGGTGTGATGTGTTATTTAAAACATACATTCCTACGCATTTAAAAGAGGAAGTGTCCTTACTGTTTTACTGTGTGGTCAGTTATAACAAAGAAAAAGCAGGATGTTATACCTATTGGAAATTCTTGTGGCAAATACGTTTTTATGTACTGCTGCTACAGCAAATTACAGTAGAATTATTGGAGGAAACGTTGCAGATATAGAGAAATATAAGTATGTTGTCCATATGTTTATTTTTACAGAAGACAGTAAATCCCTTTGTGGAGGATCTATTCTCTCTGAGTATTGGATCCTTACTGCAGCACACTGTTTTGTTGATGACGGGCCATTCAAAAAAATTGAAGTGATTGCAGGGACTGCGGAAAGAATCCCATCAGAATCTTATAGCTGGGGCATGGTTTCTCTTGCGTTTCCACATCCCGATTACAATCCTGGAGATGATGGAGATGATGATATTGGGCTTCTAAAACTTAAACCGGGACTAACAAATTTTCATAACTTGTCTGTGGCAACATTGCCTAAGGATATTTTTTCTAGTACAGTCACACCAAACAGTACATGTACTACGGTCGGTTGGGGTGTAACTGATGAAAACAAAAGGGCCGAAGTGCTAATGGAAGTTGAGGTGTCTATCCTCGATATAAACATTTGTAATAAAGCCTACAAGGGCGGCGTAGATCTGAATACTACAATATGTGCTGGAGTTTTAGAAGGGGGCAAAGATTTTTGTTCCGGGGATTCAGGCGGACCTCTAACATGTGATAATGTAGTTGTAGGAGTTAATGTAGTGAGTTCTTGTGGCAAAAAAAATGTTCCAGGTGTATTCACGAAAGTTGCTTCATATCTGAATTGGATTCAAGATGTAATAGCAAATAATTCTGAGGAAGATGGTTCTACATTAATAGATGGTTCTACATCAACAGATGGTTCTACACCATCAGATGGTTCTACACCAACAGACGTTTTTAAATCAATTGCTCATCAAAATATTCCTAAAACTCATATCATATATCTGTTTTGCATGTACATTGTCGTACACACACTTTTCAGTGTATAATACAATTTGTGTGAAGCATTTCAAAATTCATTGTAAAAGAATGTTTACTAATAGAATGTTTACTAAGAAGAAAATAAAACTTGAACTTATTATTGTTATTATTAATATCCCCAAAAAACACATTTTAATTTTCTTTCTGAGAGTTTTAATTTACTTGGACGTCGTGATACTAAATGCGGAACTAGGATTTAATCTGCAAAATGTACTAAAGTCACTACAACATATCTGGTATATTGCTGAAACAATGTCTTGATACGTGGAAACAATGCGAACTAAAGATCACACCATCGATTGACCCACGCGTTGAGCCAATAAAGTCGTTTGCACACGGCAACGATAATATTGGGGAAGCCGATAATGTTGGCGATGGAATCGACTTCAATGTACTCAATTTTTAGCTTGCACATGCACCGACCGACGACGACAATGCAGCCGGAGAAGCTCCCGAAAATGTAGGCGATATCGCAGGCACCGACTTTGTCGGTGGCAATGTTTTCTTATGATTGGATACACATGCGGCCGGCCATTGGTTTAGATGAAGAGAGTGAGTGATAAGGCGCTATGTATTCTTCTTTCGTCTCTTGTCTTTGGAGTGTTGTTGTTTCCATTTTTTCTATTACAATTGTATATTATTATTATTATTATTATTATTATTATTATTATTATTATTATTATTATTATTATTATTATTATTATTATTATTATTATTATTATTATTATCTTGTCCTACAAACAACTTCGGAACAGATTATTATTTTTCTACAGTCTCTGTTTTGGAGTAGCTAGTTCCCTTTATTACATAAAGTATAAAATTTGGAAATCTGGGGAGTACTGATTTCCATCTAAATAGCTATTATCAAACAGAATATAGGAAATTTAGATAACCAACTTCCGTTGATTATTTTCTACTCCCTCTTTATTTTTGTTTCTCTCTCTCTCTCTCTCTCTCTATCTATCTCTATCTATCTATCCAGTGGTGCCCACCCCCCCTTATGTCCATGACGCACCCCCCAACTGTCTATCCGTAGGTGTTCTTCCATGAAAAAAATCTTCTTTTCGATTAATTTTACCCCCCCCCCATCAAACATATTTATATAGATTTTACCCCCCCCAAAAATATTTCAATGACGCAGTTTGCGTCATAGCCCCCCCTTGTGGGCACCCTTGATCTATCTATCTTTGAATCTTTTTCTAACTTACTAATGTATTTAAATTTTACAGCATTGTGTGTTTCCACAGTCTGTTGAATGAGTGTTTTGGAAATTCGAAGCACAGATAATAATTTAGGTTGTGTATATTCCATTCTTTAGTAAAGTTCTTTTTAAAAAGAAAAAAACCATAAACCGTAAAATAAATGTTTTATATATAATAATATATCCAGGAACTGCATTATTAATCCTTCTACACTGCCACAAATATGTGTAGTAGATATTATCCATTTCTGGAAATTAATTTTAATGGAATTTAAATTGGTGGTAAGCTTTATCACAATGTTAGACTTTCGAGAAACGCTATTAATTAATACTACTAATACTAAAATTATATTATTATTATCGTTAATGACCTGCCTGTGATCAACAGAGGTTCTACCTCAAACCTCTGGCAAGAAATAGAGGGAGTTAGAGTTTCACGAATGTTTCGTGACTCAATGAGAAGTACAATGTGATCGAATACTTCAACAAAAACAATCAAAATCCATTCACGCGGATTCCTGGACCATTTTTTCACTCTTTTTTTTTTTTTCGATTGGAGGGTAACATAAGAAGAGCTGCCTGACGTCCCTTATTCCGAACTCCAATTTGTTCTGTTTAACATTTCCTAAATATTGGACAAATTACGACACACCATCCCATTTATGATTGAGAAGACACTTTTTTCTTTGTCGCGTCTTCGCCTGAGTCAGAAAGACTATCCTGAAATAAATACAAATTTAGCAAGAAAAAAAATACATTTACGGTAAATTAAGAACTATATACTAAAAGTAAATATTTTTAAAAAACCCATGTATTTTCTGCAAAAGTTCAGTAGAAGAAAAATCCATTATCAAAATTAAACAAGAGACATACCTCCATGCAGTGGTGGAATTCTGGCGGTTCGCTAGAACCGGTAGTAAAAATATTTCGAGTTCGGGTTTAAATATTTTGAGTTTGCAGAACCGTTCGTCATACCCAGACATAAACACTCACACACACACACACATATATATATATATATATATATATATATATATATATATATATATATATATATATATATATATATATATATATATATATATATATATATATATATATATATATATATATATATATATATATATATAGTCAAGAGTAAAAGAAAGAAGAAAAACACATTTGTGAAAATACCTACCTGTATGTACTTTTTCTGCTCGCTTAAATTATTTTCAAAGCAAGCAACTTGGAATTGTTTCAATTGAATGGTTAAGACAGAAATTTGAATATTAATTCCCTCATTTTGCCCAGAGTACAAAGATCTGTAAGTATAAAGAACGTAATACGTTTCTAATGTTTACTATCCGGGTTGCACAGTCAACTCATAAACACGTGTTTTTTTGGGACTTCGAATTCAAAATGACGTCTTTTGAAAAAATTGGGACGTCTTTATCACGTGCCGAAATGGTACCAAAGGGACGTGTTGAACATGACCAAAATTATACGTGTTTATCACATGCCCGAATGGTATACGTGTCGTACATCACCAAAAATATACGTGTTTTTTTAAGTGTTGAAAGCGCGGACGTTCCCATTTGCAGTTCGAGTAGTGCATGCTGGGAATCGTGAGCCTTTTGCAGAATTGCGCTGTGTTATTATCGTTTTCTGTGTAAAGAAGAACAATGTATTTTGTTATTGAAGAAAAACCAGAAGCATCCCACCACCTCTAGGTCATCCCACGGAAGTGAAGTATTATTTCCACCATACAAGGTTTCCAATCGTTTGGAACGGGCACTTATAACGGGAGAACAACCACAACATACAAGGGTTGCTGTGAAGATAAGTCAACTTTAAGACAAGTAAGTATATACATTCATTGAATTTCCTAACTGGGTCTCTTCTGTGTAAAATTCAGCAGATTGAGAATTCTAATTGTGAAGATTAGCTCCTCTTATACAGGTTTGCCTATGGTTTCTTATTACAGTGTATTAAAACACCTTATAAAGAACGAGGAGACCTCCATTAAGATCACTTTAGCAACGGCTCTACCAAATTAATATTTTTAGGTAGAATACTATGTAAAATATTAATAATGAAGGTAGTGATGTGATAATGTATGTGTTTATACTCAATGAACCGTACACAGGAGTAAGTATACATGGGAAAGTATGTTATTATGGAACTATTTGTGTAAAACGGCTGAATATAAGCAAGAAACGAAATGACAGTAAGTATAATGCTTTGGGAGGCAATACTCGAACAGACGTTTCTACCAAATCTTGATACATTTCTTACATTTTCAGGTTAGGTTAGAGATTTTTTTTTTTTCAGACTATGCACTAAATGAGAAGCTCCATTAAAACTTGCAGATTTACTTCATGAGGGCTCAATATACGTAAATACAGTGTGGACGTATGGCATATTAACTACAGTGCATAAAACACGACTTGTGTTAAGTGCCAACTAAAAGCACGAATGCGTTCTAATCGAGTCAGGGCTGGGCACAGCAAGAGGACGCAACGACGGGGGCATCCATAGGGAGCAGGCACGTCAGCGACGGGGAATATACGCGTAAACGAGGATAGTGGAAGAGCCCACTTGAATTGAATTGAATTGAGTTGAATTGAACTGCTCTTTTTTTTTTTTTATTTTAGCGGGCAAGGTTCAGCCGGAGGCTGCTCTGCCTCCTAACCCTTGTCATCATTACAAAGAAAAAAGATACAAATAAAGACATAACACGTTACATTCAATAATACTAAGGATAAAGAAAACAGTCAGTATATGTTAAAAAAAAAAAAAAAAAAAAACACTATACTCATACCGCTAGTCCAATTCATACCAATTTCATACTGTAGTAAACCTTTCATGCGTGCCAATGCTTTCTTTGTTTCTAGTCTCTAAATAGTAATGTTTGGAGTGATGATTTTTTAAAAAAAATGTACGGTTTGTCAGTGATTGACGTTGGTAAGGAGTTCCAGATTGTTGCTGCCGTAATTGAAAATGCCTACTCTGTTATTTTAAAAGAATACTGCGGCATATTCAGTTTATTACTTCCTCGGGTATTGTAACGATGAATCTCTGATGTTAATTTATGATGTAAGTAAGGTGGTGTTTTATGTGAATTTAATTTATATAGTAAACAACCGTACCGGAGCTATCGTCTTCAGAACATGGTTAGGATATTGTTTTCATTAAGTACCGGCAGTATATGCTGAGACTTTCTGCAATTGAGAGCAAAGCGTAAAGAGTAGTTTTGTATTTTCTGAATTGCCCTAGTATTTTGAGTGGAGAAAGATCTGCCATATACTGAATCGCAGTAATCGAACAGAGGCAAAATGAGAGTGTTAACAAGATATAGTCTTGTTTCTTGCGACAAATAGTCTTTTAATTTATAAAACTGTCCTAATATACGCTTAGCTTTATTATACTGTTCAGAAATGTGTTTATTCCAGCTATGAACTAGGGTACGTTTGTCTAAAGGATGAGCTTCCCATCTAAAGGATGGACCTGTCTGCAACGCGTTCTTGCCACGCCGCACTTAAGTTGCGAGTTACAATACTCTAGGAAATACAGCAAAACGCCACAACACTCACTTGTGTCGCATGTGGTAACTAAACACTTCCAATACCCGCCAAATAGCAGTGCCGTCATTTGATGGGTTGGCTGACAACTAACGTCACCTACACGACAAAGCCAATAAGACGTCTATTGGATTAAAACGTTCACGTGAGTGCTAGCAGAAAGTACTTTAAAAATCAACCAAGTATACTGACGGGAAGCGTGCCAAGATAACAGATTTGAAAGCTGTTCTCACATTGAAGGTGTTGTCTTTCATGATAACTAAAAACTTGTAGCTTCGTATAAAACTACGGTCTACTGTGTGTTTCAAAGTAAAAATAACAGTCATGTTATATCTGGAACTATTTCGTAAACAAATAAACTATAGAAGAAACTACGAACATTTTTTTTTTTTAAGAACTCACCTCTTGTGAATATTTTCAGGGCAAATGAGTTTTGACAAATCGTTAGGTTATTAATAAAACGTCGCCTTATGATGACTCCTTAGTCGTTATCGAAAAAATACTGTAAGGGAAAACTCACCCCAAAGAATAACTACCCCTTGTGAACTTATTTCTAGACAAATGTTTTATGCTATATTGTCAGGTTAGTAACGAAACATTTATTTACGAAACGAGCAAAATCGCTTGTGTCGTTTTCGAGAAAATAATCCACAAAATTTACCCCCAAGAATAAACTACTGGTACAGGACTTTTCCTAGGAAAACGACTGAAACATTGGTTTATGAAATATGAACGAAATCGTTAGAACTGTTTTAAAGAAAATAATAAATTTTAATTTTCACCCTTCAATAAATTACACTTATTTTTAGTGGCAGATTTTTTTTTTTTTAAAGTAGGGAATCTTATAAAAGCTTAGTTTGAAATTTGGTCTCGATATTTTGAAGAGCGTAGTCTCTAGGCGAGAGAACATCTTCACATCGAGACGAACGGATAGACGGACATACATACGAAAATCCGTTTTTCAACATGTAGAGGCCATGAAATGTGTGAATCAACTGAAATCACAAAATTCGTTTTTTCTTTCTTTCTTCCCTTGTAGCGTCACTCGTAAGCGAATATAGTAAAAATAGACAAAAATCGAAGAAAGAAAAAACAAAGATCACACTCAGATAGTTGTGTAAAAGTGTAGTAGGCAAGTAAAATAGCCATTGTATTCATCAAGTTAGGGTAAATGAGAATAACAAAGTCGATAATTAATCAATATCAATGGTGTAGAACGAGGGCTGACTCGGTCCATAAGATTTCTGCCTTTAGTTCAATGATACCGAAATAGATTCTGCTTTCGTGTAGTATGTTCGATTTGTGATTCTTTTACATAGACATGTTATGGCTCTTTTATGTAGATAATTTGTCACGAAATTCAAGTTTTACAAAGACATGTTCACAGAAAAGCTTACTTTCTATAAGTTCTATTCTTCAATCTCGCGTACAAAAAAAAAATCAGCACATTAGTAATATATTATATTTTTACTCTTTTTCAATTCTTTACCATGAGCATCAACATTTACTATCAGCAAATGCGAATAGTCAGCATCAAAAATAGAGAGTGGAGCTCCCTTGTGGTTATGTTGACACCCTTGGCATGAGAGACCCGCGCTCAATTCCCGGCGGGAGCTCACGTGGTTCGGATTCCACGTTAATCAGTAGGTGCACGTCTCACATAGCCTCGCTGCTGAAAGGGAGCTTAACTAAAAATCAATCAATCATTCAATGTTCTGTATAGCTGCGTCCGAATCACCCAAAATGCACCGTTATTGCCATATTTTACTGTTCCTTTAGCGGGAAACTGGCGCTTTTAAATTAACAAAAACGTATTTTTAAAATTTCGCGTTATATCGCGTATTGTTGGAAATTTTGCGCAAAACTGCCAATTTCGCGTTTCTTCACGCAACGGAAACCAACGAAAGTACACATAGAATATCATAAAACGTCAAGAAACTAAAGATTACTTAAGTCTGATGCATTTCGTTTTATCGCGCATTGCGAAAAACTCGTGCCTCTACCCATGAAGCACTCTGGTGCCCATATAGGCCCCATATCAGGCGGTGATGTCACATAATGCTTGGTGAAAGCACACTTCTTTCGGTAATTTGTAATGCTCTCCATGCTATATTTCTGGTTATGCCACGTATTATGTATTGACGCTGTTAATTTTTTTCCTTTCATATCTATGCTATTATATAAAAGTGAGCCACTCATCAATATAATGGCTATACTACTGTAACCATAAACATAAAACTTGGACAGGAAATTGTCTTGTCATGAAAACAAATGTTACGAAAAGCTATTTTGGATCAAAAAATCCATTATATTTCGGTGAAAAATTTTTCCTTGTAGGCCTTATATCTGGAGAGCTACATACGGTGTAGCCAAACCCAAACTATCACTAAACTCAGTACGATGTACTTATTCCGTAAAAATTATCGGTACGAAAACTGATTTAGGGAATGCTCAAAAATTTTGTGGCCTCTGATCCAAAAAATAATTCTTGGTCAAGATTGCAATCTTTTGATCCATTTCATTTTTTTTATTATTGTTATTCCTAAAATTTTTGTTAAAATACATATCCTAAGGCAGGTTATAGGGTGTTCAAATCTTTTCTTTTTCGAGAATAGAGTATTTTATTAAGAAAATAAAATTTTGCATATGAGTTTCCCATTTAAAATGACGAAACTTGTGTTTCAACGTTTTCCGAAAATTCCGCTCTTAAATGGGGAAAAAAGAACGGACAGATTTTTATCTTACAAATTTCGATTGTTTATTGTAAGGTTGTCAAATGTGCGAATTCACTCAAATTAGAGTAGTGGAATTTGGTATTTAAACTCATAATTAAAAATAAGAGAGTACATGTTTTGACCATTCAGATTCTAATGGGGAAAGAGGACAATTTTTATATCGATCTTAGGCACATTACCTCTTGGTAAAGAACTGGACGAGATTTTTCTTCTATAACACACAATAAGACAGAAATAGAGACATCCTAGGAGGCTGACAACCACTTTGACTATGTTCATGAAGAATGTTTTGAATTCAGTTTGGATAAATATAAATTCTTGGAAGTCATGGCTAATACCGGTAAATTTGGGAGTGGTAGCAGCATTATCTACAGATTTTACTTTGTTGCTCAAAATCGTTAAAGACCCGAAAGATATTCTTGTCAAGCTGTCCGATGTTTATTTTGGAACAAATATGATGGCTACAGATAATCTATGTATTCTTAGATGTGCTTGTAAGGAAGAAATAATGTCCGTATTGTTATTGTAACAAATAAAACTATACTTGTCATAAAAATGCTAACACTAAAAAAAAAAAAAAAAAGTTAGTTATTAGTTAAATAGTTATTATTATTAGTTAAATAGTTAAATATTAGTTAAATAGACCTCTATTAAGAAATATATATAAGAATTTTTATAATATTCAAATTTCCACAGAAAAAATGCTTTATGTGAGTGTACTTTAAGTTCAAGCTAACTCTAAGAAGTGTGGTACATAAACTTCTAATTGCAATTAATCGAAAACATGTTTCAGCCTTTTCAAAACTTTAGCTCCTAAAGGGAACAAATCTTTACTCGCTGGCTCATATAAATCTCAGTCTTTCGAACTCCGAGAAATTTCAAGAACGCATTTTGAGTCATGGCCATTTTACTTTTGTGGCCAAACTTGTATGAGGTTTTCGTGGATCTTCCTCATTCACACTAGGCAAATGCCGGAATAGTACCTAACATACAGGTCCCAAGCTGCTTTCTTCCTTCCCGAATCCTTACCTCAGATAGTGTGATCATCGAGGGACGTCATCCCTCGTACATGACGGGCTAACATGGCCATAGATGCCGAAAAGCCCAGAAATCTAATTCCAAATCCTAATCCTAGTGACGGGCTAACATGGCCTTAGATGCAGAAAGCCCAGAAATCTAATCCCTAATCCTAACCCTAGTGACGGGCTAACATAACCATAGATGCCGAAAGCCCAGAAATCTAATTCCTAATCCTAACCCTAGTGACGGGCTAACATGGCCATAGATGACGAAAACCCCAGAAATCTAATTCCTAATCCTAACCCTAGTGACGGTCTAACATGGCCATAGATGACGAAAAGCCCAGAAATCTAATTCCTAATCCTAATCCTAGTGACGGGCTAACATGGCCTTAGATGCCGAAAGCCCAGAAATCTAATTCCTAATCCAAATCCTAGTGACGGGCTAACATGGCCTTAGATGCCGAAAGCCCAGAAATCTAATTGCTAATCCTAACCCTAGTTACGGGCTAACATGGCCTTAGATGCCGAAAGCCCAGAAATCTAATTGCTAATTCCTAATCCTAGTGACGGGCTAACTTGGTCATAGATACTGAAAGCCCAGAAATCTAATACCTAATCCTAATCCTAATGTTGTATACAAAAAAAAAAAGAATTAAAAGGGAGTTACCGTGGTCCCGTATTTTTCAACTTTTTTTGTGTTTAAATTCTCGATTTCGATTAGCTGTGTCCAATGTCACTACTTTTCATTTCTGGAACTGACCACTTCAAGGTAAAATTAGGGGTCAAAAATAAAAAGTGGGACCATTTGGGCAATACGGACCAGTGACCAACTGGGACGAAATGGATGCCATTCAATTCGTATTCACACGCACATGAATAATTGATGTTCCATTTTCCCGAAAATTAACGAAAATCCAGGATTTTAAGCAATGCAGTCCAGTGACCGACCGGAACAAAATGGGGTCATTCGATTCATGTTTACACATACATGAATAATTGATATGCCAATTTCCCGAAAATTCAATTTTGATCCGGGAAATTAACGAAAATCTAAGATCCAAAAATGCAGATTTTCGTGAATTTTCGGGAAAGAGGAATATCAGTTAATGATGTACCTGTGAATCTGAATCAAATGACATACATTTTGTCCCAGTTCGTCACTGATCCAGATTGTCCAAAATCCCGGATTTTCTTTAATTTTCGGGAAAATGACATATCAATTATTCATGTACGTGTGAATACAAATCAAATCAGACCCATTTCGTCCCAGTCGGTCACTGGTCCGCATTGCACAAATGGTTCCACTTTTTATTTTTGACCCCTAATTTGACCTTAAAGGGGTCGGTTCCAGAAATCAAAAATGCTGCCATTAGACAGTTCATTGGAATCTAGATACCCCCCCAAAAAAAGTTTAAAATACGGGGCCACGGAAACTCCCTTTTAACCAGGGGTAAAAAGGTGGATTTGAAAAGTAGGGAGACACATGACTTCATGCCATCCCCCATTCGTATCTTTGCCCATTCTATTTTTTTTAGAAAGTGGGGGGTGGGCGTTACAGATATTTTAGGGAAGTGAGAGGACGGCGTTCCCCCGCGCGTTTACCCCCTGCTTTTATCCCAAGAAAAGTATATTTGTGTCTCTGTGTAAATATTTAATGACAACGATGTAACAGTAGTTTTCAGTAGTAAGCAACTTCCAACCCTGTAAATCCTTCAGACATTTGAAGTTGGAAGAAGAGGTATTATGACTGACATCTAGACGTCACACAAAGAAAAATGAACAGTGAAAGTCTTATTTTTAAAAAAAGTTTTGCTCTTTTCTTCTTCTTCTTCTTCTTCTTCTTCTTCTTCTTCTTCACAATCTTAACACATTCGTGACACAACAATGAAAAGATTGAACATTGTCAGCAGTTATGCAACAAAAGCCATTTATTAGGAATAGGCTGTCAAATTAATACTAATATTACGCACCATATGGAACATGCTATACATCAACAGAATTACTCACCTGTGTCTGTGTTCATAGCAATATTGCTATTTGCTTCTTCCTCAACAGGAAAACCTCAAATACCCTCACATTCTTCATTTACGAGTCTATAATAAAAGTTTTCCTTGTTAATAATTTACAGAGATGTTTCATAATTGTAGAGTCTAGGGAGAAAATCCGCGAAGGTAGAGAATGACTAAAGTAGTACCTTCGAAAGTCAGAACCCTGTTAACTCCTGTTCTATTCGCAGTGCCGTGCGATGGAAAATCAGCGCCCGGGGCGAGAGTATACGACGGCGTTCCCGTACATATGACTGAAGTCGACAGACCAGCCGCGAAGCGAAAGAAAATTTTCAAAAATAAACCAGGGGTGTCATTTAGGGGGGGCAGGGAAGGGCATTTTTTCTGAGTTTGAGATGTATATAGATTTTATCAATAGAATAGTAGTAAATCAGTGAAAAATGCGAAATTTTACTTATATCAAGGGGTCTTGCCCCCCCCCCAAGCAAAATCTGAAATGAAGCTCCTGAAATAAACCCTGCTTTTCTTTGATTTTGAGCACTTTTTATTACTTTTCCATCCATTTTATATACTGTATGTGCACATGTATTTTCCTCACATGACTAACAGTATAGGATCATTTCCTAAAGCACGAAGAGGATTTAAGTACATGCTAGTAATATTCCAAGTAATTTTTCATCTCTCTTTTTTTCTTTCCTTCTTTTCTTTTATTTTTCCTCCCGAATCTTACGCCCCCTCACTTCGGCGCCCGGGATCCTTCGTCCGCCCCCCCGGCACGGCACTGTCTATTCGTATTTAAACAAGAGTAGGGTAAATCTATGTCAAGTGCTCCAATCATATTGCTCGACACATTTGAAAACGTAATATTTTTTGTGCAGATACCTTACCATTTTACTAATTCAAAACAATCAGTAGGTTAATTGTAGTGACTGTAGGTTTCGAGTGGCAGCCATATTTGTTTTCGAAGATACGTCATTTTCTGGTGACGGAAGGGATTACCGAATCTGAAGTGTCTCAGGTCCCAATTCAGGGTGTCTATCGGTCACGAAAGTTACGAAAGTCATGATAATGTCACGAAATCAGAAAACGGTCATGAAAGTCAAGAAAAAATCACGAAATGTAGCTTTTGGGTCACATTTTTTTTATCTGTACAAATATAAGTACAGATTGGAAAATGTTGTTCTATAAAACGTAAAAATGTCTATGTCGGTTTCATACGCTTCCAAATCGCTGGCAGAGCATGCTTCTATCGCAAGTATGAAAATTCGGCCTAATGCACACCCAAATTTGCTCAAGGATGTTACGAAATTTTATGGTTTGGTAAAGAAAAGGTCACGAAAAAGTCACGAAATTTTATTTTAGAATTTTAGTAGACACCCTGCTATTTTTCCGATTGATGTGAAATAAAAACCAAACTGTTAAGCGAAAACTAAGCTATTAATCTGTGTATTAGCCATTACCATCCAAAAAATATGAAGTTTGGAAAAATACATCATTGACAAAGAAAGTCCCGACTTGGCAAGAACGGAAGTGGTCAGAAAGCTGAGTTTTTCTAGATTAAGATCTCTGACGTAGATGTGATTATGCATTAAGTCTTTCATCTATCCCAAGAAAGATGAGTGTGGAGAAGAATCAAGAGAATTTGCTGGATCAAGTAGAAAACCACTGAGAGGTTGTTAGAAAAGATGGAGAAGAAAAGAATGATTTTGGATATTATTGAAAAGAAGAAGAGAAACTGGTTGGAACATTGGTTAAGAAGTAACTGTATCATGAGGGACGTGCTAGAGGGTATGGTGGCAGGAAAGAGAGGGAGGGGGCGAAGGAGGCTACAATTGATGAAAGGAATCAAAACAGAAAAATCATACATGAAGACGGAGAGGTTAGCGAAAGACCGTGGAACATGGAAGATTCTCAGTTGCGACAAGTAACCTGCTACTAATGGCAGAACATCCACGATGAAAATGAAGTTACCTAATCAATAAAACTTAATTAAGAAAATTATCTCAAATGATGATAATCTCTTCATAGAGTCTTAGTGGCTTGTCGAGACTTACATAAAATAATTTTAACTGACTAACAGTTTTTGTGTAAACTCAAGGAACTGCTTAGCGTAGATTAGTGGTAACGTGTTGGATTTTCAAGTAGAAGATCTGGATACAAATCCCGGTAGGTCCTATTCTTTAAACATGTTTCAATTTCAATTTAAATCCATACTCAGTGTGATAAGCAAGAAACGTGATGAAGGGAAAGAGATGTTGAAGTTACGAGAATGACGGGGAATTGGAGCAGAACCATGAATAAAGACAAAATAAAGAAACTTCTTTCTTTCAATTGTTCCAGATTTAATATTTTCAGCTAATTCGAACTATTTTCTAACTCATGTATGATCAATGTTTTTCTTTTTTTCTCATATGGAGTATGTAATGATGTAATACATTATACACTTAACGAGTTATAATGTCTTTGATATATGACACTCATTAGACAACACGCTCTAAATAGAGAAAAATGTTAAAATGGAGAGGTTTTTTTTTTTTCGTGCATGGATTGCACAGTAAAAGCCTGTTTCAGTACTCCACAGGCTTACCAACTGCTTGAAAAGTTACGTGTAAGTTGGGTTGCATCTCTCCAGGCAAAAATGCTAGACCCGACACAGCAGTCAGTTGTTGAAGTACTTTTGTCACTGACTGTACAATGCAATCTTATTCAGACGTGATGTTAAAATACAATATTAGAATTGAAGAGAATCGTGGTATGCACGATGCTTTTGAAAGTTAACTCAAATAATTACGTAAGAAATAAAAACATGCATGTATTTTCCATAATTGTCTTAAAAGCAACTTTACTGATCTACAGTATATGATAAACGAAACTAATCTTCTGACCTAAGGATGTTCATAGCCACAAACCAAATACTCTTCATTTTATTCTATTCCGTGGAAAGTCAATTCGGTTTGGATTATTTTTACTACATTCCTAAGATTTTTCTTTACATTATTTGCCTGTATGGTCTTTCTCCTTTAGGCTTCCAGTCTATAACTGCATGTTCAAACCTCACGTGTGTTACTCACGCGAGCAACGTGTCCCGCCCACCTTACTACAGACATGTTGATATTTTTTTTGTATGTATAGTATTTCATAACCACTTAGAGAACACTAATATTGTTCTAAAGTACAAAATTGCATCGACAGAGCTTGCAATGAAAATATATAAACAATATACATGTGGTATATGTTGAAACCATTTACAACTTGCAAAGAATATAATATACTGTAGTTTTCATTTTGTACAGTTAAGACCTTAAGGTAACAGTCGATGTGATCTAATTTCTGAAGTTTATAGCCAGCATTGAGACATTTTACAACTTTTCCTATGCTATAATAGTTAACAACAGTGTCAGAACCCGAAAGAGTGTGCGCTACAGGTAAACTTATGATATTCTTCTGTTTTTCAACTGTGGCATTTATGTCAGCTGTATCCCTTGCTTCTCTTAATGACACAATATAGATTTGATTTGACAGAGAATTTGTACTAATAATAGAGGATAAGGGCAAATACATAAGTGTCGTCATCAGTGGCGTATTTAGGGGAGTGGCTTCCAGGCTTAAGCCCCCCCCCGAAATCTTAGTATAGAAAGTAAATAAAATATTTTGCAGAATTTTCACATTTCCAGGCAAAGCTCCCCACCCGGAAAGTTAGCAAAGCCCCTCCCGAAACAAAATCGTAAATACGCCACTGATCGTCACAAATAACGTGGACTGTTTAATTACCTCGTTTTCTCACTTTTACAAGCAGCTGTTGCATCATTATAATATCTGCCTCATCCTGAAAGTTTTGTAAATCAATTCAGTCTACGATAATACCACATTTTACTTGTATCGGTGACGGATCTTGGTTGGTAATGATGAGAGAGTGTTTCCTAGGCACGACCTTGCCACTTTGTTGATAACGTATCTGGTTAAAAGTTGAATCAACTGCTCCTTACTGTCTCTATTCGCTATATTGTCACTATTGTCACTGCTCCTTATTGCCTGCTGTGTAGGAAGTGTCACTATTGTCACTGCTCCTTATTGCCTTCTGTGTAGGAAGTGTCACTATTGTCACTATTGTCACTGCTCCTTATTGCCTTCTGTGTAGGAAGTGTCACTATTGTCACTGCTCCTTATTGCCTTCTGTGTAAGAAGTGTCCCTATTGTCACTATTGTCACTGTTCCATATTGCCTTCTGTGTAGGAAGTGTCACTATTGTCACTATTGTCACTGCTCCTTATTGCCTTCTGTGTAGGAAGTGTCACTATTGTCACTATTGTCACTGCTCCTTATTGCCTTCTGGTAGGAAGTGTCACTATTGTCACTATTGTCACTGCTCCTTATTGCCTTCTGGTAGGAAGTGTCACTATTGTCACTATTGTCACTGCTCCTTATTGCCTTCTGTGTAGGAAGTGTCACTATTGTCACTATTGTCACTGCTCCTTATTGCCTTCTGGTAGGAAGTGTCACTATTGTCACTATTGTCACTGCTCCTTATTGCCTTCTGGTAGGAAGTGTCACTATTGTCACTATTGTCACTGCTCCTTATTGCCTTCTGGTAGGAAGTGTCACTATTGTCACTATTGTCACTGCTCCTTATTGCCTTCTGTGTAGGAAGTGTCACTATTGTCACTATTGTCACTGCTCCTTATTGCCTTCTGTGTAAGAAGTGGCGCTTCCTCTGTCAAAATAAACCTCCTTTCACACTGCTTCCCTCGAGAGCCCTCGTGGATGATTTAATACTGCATTCGTAATCTGTCGAAAATTAAGTTGACGTTTGCTTCTAGCAAATGTGCAATGATTTTATCACAGAAGTTGTGCAAGAAATCTCTCGCTGGCCAGTTCACTACCCATAGATATGCACAACCATCAATAACAATCAGTGAAGATTTGCTACAAACTCTGGCTGACATAGGTATGGCTATGTAAGTCTTTAAAATAGATGATTTGCCTTTAGCTTCCTGAATATGGTCATCATCTGTAAACATCGATGGAGGTATTGTACCAAGTTCATATTTTAAAACGTCCAGCACTTTTATTTCTTTGTATATCTGAAGGGCTACAACCCGACAATATAGTAACGTTGTATCTATTGCAACAGAAGTTTTAGGTCCGGTATTTTTCGTCCCTTCATTGATTTTGATAAAGCCTCTATGAAAAGGTGCAAAAAATCCATCTGGCAAACTTTACTCCTATTTGGAGACCACAGACTTCCCTATTTCGTAAGTATTGTCTACATTTGCCTCATCGGATGCTGTATTTCCAGATGCAATACTTACTACAGAGGTTGTTCAGCCTACGTTTGGTCGATTTCGTTCCTTCCTCCTCCCGGGCAGAATGGACTCACCCGACCTGGCTCGTGGCGTACTGGAGTGTTGTGCAATGGCTTCCTGGGAACGGAGTTGTTTTTCTGCGCGGAAAACAATAACGCACAAAACAGGACCATTGTTGTGAGTGTTGTGTTAAATTTGTTTCCAAGTGTGTGGGTTTCCGCTGTGACCAAAATGCCGCCCAAACTAAGCCGGTTTTGGGAAGGCTATGTTGCGGCTTTTTATGACGCCCACTTTAGTGTTTCTGTCATTAAAAAACAATGCAAGAAGAATGGTTGCAACATCAGTTTAAGTGGAATAAAAAATGTTATTAAAAAGTACAAGGGCAACGAAGCTCCACCATTTAGATCATCAACGAAGTTGCCTAGGAAGCGGGAATGCACCAAGGTCACCTCCACCATGCAGAGGAAACTTCGCAAAATGGTAATGCAAGAAAATCCGCCAACACAAAGGTGTATGGCTAATCGTCTTGGCGTGTCTTTGGAAACTGTGAGCCGGACGTTACACCATCAACTCAAGCTGGAAAAAGTCATGAAAGCTCGAAGCGATCTTCTCACGGATGCCCACCAAAAGGAACGAAAGTGTAACGCCCGGAAGCTGTACGAACGGCATGTGGCAAAACAAAGATGGACGTACGTCGTAACGCTCGATGAAGCATGGATTACCTTTCCGACTGCTGCAAACCGAAAGCCATCATGTACCGAGAGAAAGGCCCCAAGAACTTCAGAAAGTGGGTTCGTGTCTGTAAAGAATCCTTCCCAAAAGGGTTCATGGTCGTTACTGGTTACTGTTACCGAGGTAAACTGAAGATTCGTAGGGTGGCGAAGAACTGCAAAATAAATTCGCAGTATTTTCAGGAGCAGCTCATGCGGCCGATCTACGAGCACGAGATTCCAACAATGTACGGAAATGACGCCAATCTGGTGCGCATTCACATGGACAAGGCCTCATCACATACCACACGATCGTCCCTAAAATTCTACAGGGAGATGGAGGAGGCAAGTGGTATACAGGTGATACCTTTCAATAAGGTACCTGTTAAATCTCCAGATGCAAGTCCTATGGACTACTGTGGATTTGGATTGCTGAAGCGGGCTTTGGGAAAATGGCGTGTAACAACTGTGGAATGACTTTGGAAAGCTGTGCAAAGGGAATGGGACAAGATTTCCCTCCCAGTTCTTCAGAGAAGCCTATTACAGTGGAAATTACGCTGTCGAGCTATTGTTAGGAACCAAGGGAAACACATCGAGCATTTACGAACCTGGATTCTTCTAAGTTTTAGGTAAGTTAAAATTGGCCAAATGTAGACTGAACAACCTCTGTAATCCTTCAGGGTGATTTACTAGGCTTAAAGGCTGTATGCACATTTCTAACTTCCTTGCCAATGACAAAATTAATTATTATGCTAGTAGTAATCGCATGACTTGAGGACACTTTTTGGCCCCTGGGTCCCTGCCTCAGGACCCATGGTCCCTGGCCCGTGTCAATGACCTAGGGGTACTTAGGACCTCCCCTCTAGATTTTGGCAGGGGTACATAGGACCACCCCTTAAATTTTGGAAATTGCCAAATCTAAAAATTTGGTATGGTAGCCTAGGACCATAGTATGTACCTCTATCAGTATTGGGTGTCTATGTCGTTCCCTTTCATGAGTAAAAAATTGCCAAAAATTCAAATTTCGGGGTGTTTTTTGACCTAATTTATCCCCTTTGATGAGGTATTATTACCCTATATGGTTATATGTGCATATACAGGGATTCATTACCTTTCATAAGACATGGGTATATTGCTGCACCCCTTGAAATTTTTGGGAGGTGTACCTTGGCCCACCCCTTCAATTTTGGAAATTGCCCAATTTAAACATTTTGGTACAATAGTATGTATTACTATAAATTTGGGTGGTCCACTTCGTTCCCTTTTAGGGGTACAAAATTGCCAAATTTTTAGTACAACCACATGTTTGGTTTTTTTGGCTCATTTTATTCCCTTGGATGAGGTCCTATTACCTTATATAGTTATATGGGTGTATACAGGTGTTTATTTCCTATTGTAAGACATAGGTACATTTGTGCACCCCGGCAGGAGTGCGTTGGCCCACCCCTTAAATTTTGGAAATTGCCCAATTTAAACATTTGGTATAATAGTATAGAACCCTAATATAGATCACTATAAATTTCGGTGGTCTATCTCGTTCCCTTTTAGGGGTACAAAATTGCCAAAATATAAACGTAAGCATTACGTTGTACCACGTGTTTGGTTTTTGACCTAATTCATTTCCTTGGATGAGATCCTATTACCTTATATGGTTATATGGCCATGTATAGGAGTCCATTCCCTATTATGAAACATAAGTACATATGTGCACCCCCGGGAATGGTACCTTGGCCCGCCCCTTAAGTTTTAGAAATTGCCAAATTTAAACATTTGGTATCATAGTACTGGACCCTAATATATATTACTACAAAATTTGGGTGGTCCACCTCGTTCCCTTTTAGGGGGCATTTTGTTCCGCTTTAGGAGTGAACATGGATACCTTGGAATCGTTCCGAGTTTGATTCTTGGAAATGTTGAGTTTAACGTCCCCGCGAAAACGGTGAGAAATGATAGGACGAAACAGGAACTTACTTGACTGAGGATTGAAGCAGGGACCTCATACAGTAGAGACAAGCACTGAGCCATCGTACACGTGTGTTGATTACTATGCAATGGTCCCGAGTTTGATTCTAGGTGTTAGTTTCAGGAAATGTTATCGTCCCACTTGAAACGATGATGAGAAATGAAAAAACATCATAAACTTACTTGCTTGCGGATTGAAGCAGAGACCTCACACATCAGAAAAAAAAAACGCTGAGGCACCATGCCAACTTCAGTGCAAGCAATTTTTGCGTATGAAAAAAGAACATGAACAGATTATGTTACATTACTACACATTTCTGCTCGTTGTTACGCATAGAAGCTTGTTATTGTGAAATTGCAGACTCTGCTTATACTACATCAGCATTTTTTTCTCAGCTGACGGACTTTTAAAGCTCAACTTTACATTTATGTCAAAGACAGTTTCGTAACATATCGATGAGTGTTACATTTTTTCAATCAAGTTTAAGGAAAATGAATCACATTTTAGATGTGTTAATTTGAATGTCGTAAGAAACTAACGAGTCAATGGTTTGGTCATGATCAAAATTGCGATACTAGATGTCGTAACGATTGATGTGTAAGGAGAAAAAACGTGAATAATGTCACAACCAATCAGATTGTTTCTTACATCACGTTTCGGCTCATGATACATGATGAAAGCTGTGTTTTCATTGGTTCTCCGTGATGTCATTGATTCATTTTCCTCGTTTCTGATTGGCTGATAGTGTTGTCACTTTATAGTTGAACCGTTTCAGACCTAAATAAATTTCTTAATTTCATTTTTGAAGTCCTACTTCCACGAAGATCTTGAATGAACGTAGGTGTACCTCTAGTGACAGCGTGACTCTACTCCGTTCCTTGAATTTGAGGTAAGTATCGACTGCGTTTTCTTAACATCAATGGAGTGCTTTTGCATGAGGATAACATTGTTATCATTGTTTTATTTTAGCATGAAATATTTAGCAAATGGAAGAATAACCCTCACTTACTTGACCGGGGATCGAATTAGGAATCCCACACATTAGAAGTAAGCACGAGAAAATTGTTGATTTTGGTTTAGCGTCCCTTCAGTAGTGAAGCTAGGAATACAGCTTAATGTTGAATTTGAGCGCATACTGGGTGTTGAACCCGGGCCACATCCCACACATTAGAAGTAGGCACGAGAAAATTGTTGATTTTGGTTTAGCGTCCCTTCAGTAGTAGGGGGGGGGCTAGGAATACAGCTTAATGTTGAATCTGGTCGCATACTGGGTGTTGAACCCGTGCCAGAGGAACGTAACGCTAACCACTTAGCTCAGTTTCTGAAAGTTACCATTAACGTAAACAAAGAAACTACGCACGATTTTGTTCCCTACAACGTGAGACGTGGACCTACAGTTTAATGTGGGATCTGATCTCCCGCCGAGAAACGAATTCGAGTCTTTCTTGTCTTAGCTCGAAAAAAAAAGCAAGCGCATGAGATTTTGTTTTCGTTTCATGTTCGTCATACGTTTTAAAGTTCAGTGTCAGAGGAAAAATGCTTACTACTACAATGATTCTTTCAGCACAGTTAGAAAAACAATTTCATTCATTCTTTTTATCACTACAGAAACTTAGGTCATTTACATGTTGATGTTGGTCCGGGTTTGATTTCCATTATGACGACAATAAAACGTTTCAGTAGTAGAACTATTTGAGATATGATCATTCTTTTAGGATTGATCGTGTAGTCATTTTGATAACGTAGTGATCTCTGAATTCAATTTAATTCGTGCTTTTTTTTCTCTTTTCGTTTTAGATATTTGTTTTTCTTTGCCTATTCCTTTTTTGCTTACCTTACCTTTTTCCCTATTTGAATATGGCTACTTCTGGCTTTACTGTCTTGCGAGAAATCAATAGACATTATCGGCGTTTTAATCTTGAAGGACGAATGCTGGAAATTCAAATTAATGCTCCGGCCAGTGGCACCGATATTGTGGAGTGGGTTCAGACCTCCTTTCAACAGATGTTGGATTACTTATTGGAAAACGTCGACGAATCATCGATGGTTGGATTATCGATTTTATCCCACGATGAGAAGAACAAACCGTTTTATCTATCTTTCCGGCATGCAAGTAATTTGACACTGGAGACTTTATGGGCATCCTTTGATCGCATCCTTCAAAGTAACGATAGTTTTCTCATGAACGAACCGTTCATTGTCCATTTTCATCATGTGGATGTGCCCCGTGGATTTGGAAGAATGCGTCGAGGTCTTTTATCAAACGACGAATTATTAAAGTGCAAGAAAGGCATTCTACGAGTAAAAAACACCGACAAGAAATGTTTAGCGTATGCAATTGTGATTGCTATTGGCCTAAAGAAATATAAGGATACGAACAAGAAACTGTACAGACAATATCACAACCAGAGCAAGTGTGTTGTTATTCCAGCCGTACATGAACTTTTATCCAGATCATCAGTGAATTTAGACCATGGGGGATCCGTGGAAGAATTGCGACAATTGCAACGCTACTTAACCGATTATAAACTTACCGTATACACTAGCTTTTCCGGAGAAGATATTCTGTATGAAGGGCCTGGTGGCGAAGACAAGATTCCAATCAATTTAATGTGCATCAATTCACATTATGACATCATCACGTCATTAACGGCCGTTTTCTCTACTGTGTATTATTGTGCTGCATGCCACAAAAAATATGATCATCGTATTGCGCACGTCAAGAACTGTTCGGCCATGTGTGAAAAATGTTTGCAGAAACCGCCATGTAGTAAGACCAATACGGAGAAGCAATGTCCAGAGTGCAATCGTGAATTTTATGGTGAAACATGTTATACAAATCATCTGTCTGTACCATATCATAAGGGCCAACCAATATGCAAGATGGTGAAACAGTGTGCCAAATGTTTACGCATTTATTCGTTTGTCCATACAGGGGAAAGAAAACATGATTGTACTGATTATTTTTGTAATGTGTGCCATAAACACGTTACGTCTACCCACCAATGCTACATGAAGCCTGATACGACTCAATTAAAACCTGGAGTTCCATCAGTGTTACATGCCAAGAAGGCTATGATTGTCTTCTATGATATCGAAGACACACAGGATACTTTCTTCGATAAAGACACATTCATTCATAAGCCCAATTTACTGGTGGCCCAACAAGTATGTTACAACTGTGTTCAAGATGAAGATATACATCATCCGTGTGAAGTTTGTGGACAGCGAGAACATATTTTTCAAGATGATCCGATCAATGCCTTTCTTGCGTATTTACGTCAACCACGACCCAACATCAAACTTATTGTATCTTTGGCACATAACTGTAAGGGATATGATGGTCATTTTATTCTTAAATCTTTAGTGGAAGAACATGAATTGAAACCTACTTTGATCTTGAACGGAGCAAAAATTTTAAGCATGAAAGTGAATCACTTATCGTTTATTGACTCTTTAAATTTCATGCCAATGGCTTTAAGTAAATTATCCAAAGCATTTCATTTACCCGCGACCAAAGGATATTTTCCACACTTTTTTAATACTGCTGCAAATCAAACGTATGTGGGAAAATTACCGGACATCCATTATTATGGTGCAGATGAAATGAAAGTGGATGAACGAGAGAAATTCATGACATGGTACAACGAACACCAGAACGATACGTTTATTTTCCAAGAAGAATTGGTAAACTATTGTGTCCAGGACGTCAACGTACTTCGAATGGCTTGTATATCTTTCATGACCACTTTTGAACAAGAAACTCACGTCAATCCTTTCCTGGAGGCTATCACTTTGGCGAGTGCGTGCAATTTAGTATTTCGACGAAATTTCTTAAAACCCAATACTATTAGCATTCTTCCTGCACGAGGATATCGTCACAGAAACAATCAGTCACGGATTGCTTTGCAGTGGCTTGCCTACATGGAAGAAAAAGAGGGTCATTCAATTCTACATGCGGCCAAAGGCAAAGAAGTTTATGTTGCTGGTTTTCATCTGGACGGCTACTACAAAGATCCCGACACTAAAGAGGAACACGTGTATGAATTTGAAGGGTGCAGATTCCATGGATGTCCTCTATGTGTCCCTACAGGCCGTGATCAACCCATTTATGAGAACTCCGAAGAAACGATGAACTATCGCTACGAGAGAACACAACGTAAAATGAAATTATTACGATCCATGGGATATAAAATACATGAAATGTGGGAATGTGAATTTCGTCAAGTGTTAAAATCCAATCCAGCATTGGCCTCTTCTTTAAGCACACATCCTTATACTAATAAGACACCATTAAATCCAAGAGACAGCTTCTATGGTGGCCGTGTTAATGCCATTAAATTGTATCACGTCGCAAATGAAAATGAAGGCGAAGAAATAAAATTCTTGGATATCGTTTCCCTGTATCCTTATGTGAATAAATGTGGACGGTATCCAATAGGGCATCCACGAATATATCTACAGGGAGATCCAGAAATGCCCGACATTCAAGATGTCAACGGATTGGTCAAGTTGAAGATTTTGCCTAGCAGAAATGTGTTTCATCCAGTGCTGCCATTTCGCTCAAATAAGAAGTTGTTGTTTCCACTTTGTGCTGCCTGTGCCACAGCATTAAATCAAGATTCTGAATGTACACATTCGGACAGTGAACGAAGTCTAACAGGAACATGGGTGTCCTATGAAATTCAAAAAGCCATTGAACTTGGGTATCAAGTCATTGAAATTTACGAAATTTGGGATTACGACATCACCGTATATGATCCAGAAACCAAGACTGGCGGATTATTCAGCGAATACATTAACACATTTTTGAAATCTAAGCTGGAAGCTTCTGGTTGGCCTGCCAATTGCGTCACCGAAGAAGAAAAGCAGCAGTATATTCAAGTGGTACAACAACGGGAAGGCATAACTTTGGATGCAGCAAATATAATGACAAATTCAGCACGTCGTAGTCTTGCAAAGCTCTGTTTGAATGCCTTCTGGGGACGACTCGCTATAAGAGACAATTTCAGCCAAACGACCATCATTAACGACCCCAAAGAACTGTATCAAAAATTAACTGCTCCAGACATAAAAGTCAACCAAATTTTACCTGTTAACGATTCGATGTTATACCTTTATTGGCAGTATGAAGATGATGTTCCAGTACAAAATCACAATGCTAATGTTGTCCTTGGAGCATTTACAACGTGTCAAGCTCGTCTGGAACTCTACAAATATTTAGAACTGCTGCAAGAAAGAGTATTATATTTCGATACAGATTCCGTGATATTCACGCAGCGACCATCAGAGACCACAATAGAACCAGAAGTATTTCTTGGTTCAATGTCAAATGAACTTGAATCAATTGGACCAAAAGCATACATTAAAAAATTCGTGTCTGGTGGCCCAAAACAGTACGCCTTGGAAATCTACAACCCCGACACGAAATCAACCAGTTATGTATGCAAAATTCGTGGATTCACACTCAATTATACTGCAAGTCAAAAGTTAAATTTTAATAGTCTGGAGCAAATGATCATAAATCAATCGAGTGAAAAATCTCCATTAGCACGCCGCACAAAATTTACAGAACCCACGATCATCATCTTGTCACAAAACCTGAAGAAAAGAAGTACAGTTTCAACTATAAAAAACGCCGATTAATACCAGACACATACGAGACATTGCCCTATGGGTATAAAAAAGCCAGAACAGAATAACAGCCATATTTTTCCCTAATCCCACCAACATCACCTCCCAAAGACGGGTCAAAGAATCAACGCAACACGGGACATGCTTCAACGATGCACGAGCGAAGACAAAAACTCAGATGACATCACCTTGCAGAAACCCGTGGAAAAAAAAAGGAATTCAGGTACGTCACATTTGCGTTTCTTTTCTCACCTCACTCTCTCTTGATCAGTTAGTTCGATGTTAATAATCTGTTTTTCTTCTTTCACAGGAAACAAAATAAATATTACCATGTATATTCATATGTTTTATTTTCTCTTTACAGAATTTGTACCCGTCACGGACACGTCTTCCTTTGAAGAAAAAAGAAATTCTGTATTCTATTTCACATGCTAAAATAAATGTACAAAAACATGATTCTGTGTTTTTATTTCACATCCTAAAATCAAATTCTTTTTCCTGTACTGCGATTTCAATTTCTTTTTTCTGAATCAGTTTACCGGTAAAATAAATCAATGTTTTACGAAAAAAAAATCAAACTAAATTTTTGTTTCAGAAAATTTTTAGTGTACGAAAAAAAAAACTGATTCAGAAAATTTTTGTGTACGAAAAAAAAATGTTTTCAGAAAAATTTTTTGTGTACGAAAACAAAATTCTGTTTCAGAAATTTTTTTGTGTGTACAAAACAAAAACTGTTTCAGAAAAATTTTTATGTACAAACAAAATTCTGTTTCAGAAAAATTTTTATGTACAAACAAAATTCTGTTTAAGAAAATTTTTTGTGTGCAAAACAAAAATCAGTTTTCGTCACGAAACTGCTCCGACTAAATGAATCGATTCATTCTGATAGTGTTGGCAACACTGGAAAAATTTCGGTAAGTATCGCTCAGACCCTGAGTTACAGCGAACACAATTAGATTCGAACCAGCAACCTTACATGTCTGATTCATCTCTAAATACAGTCAACTAAACAATAAGATTATGTGTATACGTCAATGCTTTGCACTGAGTCAACAAGGTTTTCTTCAAGGTCAAAGTTGCACACGAAGTAAAAAAGATGACAACGCAGATCTTCTATCTTTCTATATGGAACATAAACGTAGTATAAACTGCTCGCACTGAAATGTGTAATGTAACATAATCTGCTCGTCTTCTTTTCATACGCGAAACTGTTCGCACTAAATGGAGTACGGCGGCTCAGCGCTTCAATCCACAACGAAGTAAGTTCATGTTTCCTCCTATCATTTTTTCATCATCGTTTCAAGGGGACGTTAAACTCAACATTTCTTAAACTAACACAAAAAATCGAACTCGGGACCATGACATAGTAATCAACAAACTGAACTTCTCAATGGGCCATGGTGACTCAGCTCTTATTTCTGATGTGTGAGATCTCTGCTTCAATCCGCAAGCAAGTAAGTTTATGATGTTTTCTCATTTCTCATCATCGTTTCAAGTGGGACGATAACATTTCCTGAAACTAACACCTAGAATCAAACTCGGGACCATTGCATAGTAATCAACACACGTGTACGATGGCTCAGTGCTTGTCTCTACTGTATGAGGTCCCTGCTTCAATCCTCAGTCAAGTAAGTTCCTGTTTCGTCCTATCATTTCTCACCGTTTTCGCGGGGACGTTAAACTCAACATTTCCAAGAATCAAACTCGGGACGATTCCAAGGTATCCATGTTCACTCCTAAAGCGGAACAAAATGCCCCCTAAAAGGGAACGAGGTGGACCACCCAAATTTTGTAGTAATATATATTAGGGTCCAGTACTATGATACCAAATGTTTAAATTTGGCAATTTCTAAAACTTAAGGGGCGGGCCAAGGTACCATTCCCGGGGGTGCACATATGTACTTATGTTTCATAATAGGGAATGGACTCCTATACATGGCCATATAACCATATAAGGTAATAGGATCTCATCCAAGGAAATGAATTAGGTCAAAAACCAAACACGTGGTACAACGTAATGCTTACGTTTATATTTTGGCAATTTTGTACCCCTAAAAGGGAACGAGATAGACCACCGAAATTTATAGTGATCTATATTAGGGTTCTATACTATTATACCAAATGTTTAAATTGGGCAATTTCCAAAATTTAAGGGGTGGGCCAACGCACTCCTGCCGGGGTGCACAAATGTACCTATGTCTTACAATAGGAAATAAACACCTGTATACACCCATATAACTATATAAGGTAATAGGACCTCATCCAAGGGAATAAAATGAGCCAAAAAAACCAAACATGTGGTTGTACTAAAAATTTGGCAATTTTGTACCCCTAAAAGGGAACGAAGTGGACCACCCAAATTTATAGTAATACATACTATTGTACCAAAATGTTTAAATTGGGCAATTTCCAAAATTGAAGGGGTGGGCCAAGGTACACCTCCCAAAAATTTCAAGGGGTGCAGCAATATACCCATGTCTTATGAAAGGTAATGAATCCCTGTATATGCACATATAACCATATAGGGTAATAATACCTCATCAAAGGGGATAAATTAGGTCAAAAAACACCCCGAAATTTGAATTTTTGGCAATTTTTTACTCATGAAAGGGAACGACATAGACACCCAATACTGATAGAGGTACATACTATGGTCCTAGGCTACCATACCAAATTTTTAGATTTGGCAATTTCCAAAATTTAAGGGGTGGTCCTATGTACCCCTGCCAAAATCTAGAGGGGAGGTCCTAAGTACCCCTAGGTCATTGACACGGGCCAGGGACCATGGGTCCTGGGGGGTGGTCCTATGTACCCCTGCCAAATTTTAGGGGGTGGTCCTAGGTACCCCTAGGTCATTGACCCCGGCCAGGGACCATGGGTCCTGAGGCAGGGACCCAGGGGCCAAAAAGTTAGGCAAAGTGACGCGATTACTACTATGCTTCTTATGAAGTTCCTCTTTCATCATGCCCGTATCTTATGTCTGACCATGTATCATTCCACAAGCCATTGGTATGCCTCATAACATGTTCTCCACTGAAGAAGTGTTCAAGGCATTCTTTCCATCAACCTAAGATATGTTACAGCATATCGCAAGTAGTTCCAGTGACCAGCAGCGGGAAAGTAAGGCAACATTAAAGATACACAACAAATGTGTACCACAAATGTGTAGCCACAAATCTGCTTCTCTTTCTATCTTGAGATATGACATCATCAATAAAATTGGCTTAATAAAGGCAGTAAACGCACAAGCGAGTATTGCGACTTTGCTCACTCTTCTTCTCCAGATCTGCCATTATACTTTCAGAATTTGTTACTTCAGCATCATCAATGAATGTAAAATTCCTTCAGTAAGAAGCCGTAAAGCTCGCATGTTTTGAGAAAACATTTTCCCGTTTAATATCGGCTTCACACTACCAATGCACAGTCCAGAATTTCTGTTAATCCTCTTCGATCTAACATGCCATAATATCATATGTTATTAGACTACTCAATATAAAATATGGAGAGATATGTACTCACATATCATTATTGTTCTTTGTTAATACCATTTCTTCATTTCTAGATCCTGATATTTGATCCGCCATGTTAGACGCCATCTTGAATATTTAGATTTCTGTAGCTTCGTTTAAGAAATGGACTTCATTTTTGAGTTCCTCGACCCGAAAAACATAGAAAATGACACCTTATTTGCAGAAATCTCTTTATATTTACAATATACATATTTGATCCGCCATATTGGACGCCATCTTGAATATTAAAGTTTGCCCAAGGGTGACAAAGTGGCATCAAGCGGTTTCGAAATCCACACATACTAAACTATCAAATTCAATCACGAAACCTTTGCCATACCACAAACAAAGGTTACAAGTATTTTTCCCGTTTGGCACCCGGCAAGTCAATGGAGAGTTTTTGTGAACGCGACATTGAATCTCCAAGTTACATAGACCATAGAATTAGTTAGAATGATGATGAAAGAAATGGTGGAATGATAATGCTTGAGGAAACGGGAATACCCTCAGAAAACCTACTGACACGAAGCACTGAATATATTATCTGTACACACAAACACCCCATATATATATACACGTTATTTTAAAGAAAAATTTCGGTGCCTTATTTCGTCAACAATTTTCAACTTTTCTCAGTTACTTTTCTTGATCTTAATTCGGGACAGACTGTCCCGTACAGCTGTCGTGTTGAATTGTCCATGACTTTGTTAATTTTTTAAAAGATATATATATTCTACGATTTTTCAGTTACTGATCTCCGATAGGGGGTATTGAGTAAAATCGTAAAACTGCACAGTATCAACTTCGATGTATTGAGTTTCTAACATCCTGTTCAATAGATAATTCCATTTTCAGCTTCTTTGACTGACCATAATGCTTTCTTTCATTCCAGATTTGAGATGAAAATCATTCTTTCCTACGAGATATAGATTTGAAAAGAAAACTCACTTTGCAACAAGTCCGAAAACCATGTATCTTATAAGATTGTAAATTACCTTGAATTACCTTGATTTGACTTTCTTCGTAATTCAAAGGAACAGATGTTTCTCTTGTTCACTCTAACACACAGTGGTTTGTTGTTTTAAGTAGTGTGCTGTATATATATATATATATATATATATATATATATATATATATATATATATATATGTATGTATGTATATGCAGAAAATACGGAGATATATCAGAAACAATTGAACATATTACAGGCTCATATTAGCTCCCAGTGACTATCTAAAAAAGATAACAATGTTGCAAAGAGCATTCACCAGTCGTTGGTTCCTAACTTGAAATTAATCACCGATACCAAGCCATACTACAAATACCAGTCAAGTTCAGTCCTTGAAAATTGTAAATACAAATTCTACTGGAGTCGAGAAATCAGAATGGATGTAACGGTACCTGGAAACAGACCCGACATCACTATTATCAATACAATGGACTAAGAAGTAACCCTCTTAGATGTAGCAGTACCATTGACTCATAACATACGTACGACATTCAGTACGAAAATAAACAAATATAAAGACCTGGCTGACGAAATCAAAACGTTATGGAAATGTCTGAAAGTTACAGTAAGACCAATCATTGAAAATAAAGAAATATAAAGACCTGGCTGACGAAATCAAAACGTTATGGAAATGTCTTGAAGTTACAGTAAGACCAATCATTGAAAATAAACAAATATAAAGATCTGGCTGACGAAATCAAAACGTTATGGAAATGTCTGAAAGTTACAGTAAGACCAATCATTGAAAATAAACAAATATAAAGATCTGGCTGACGAAATCAAAACGTTATGGAAATGTATGAAAGTTATAGTAAGACCAATCATTGAAAATAAACAAATATGAAGACCTGGCTGACGAAATCAAAACGTTATGGAAATGTCTGAAAATTACAGTAAGACCAATAATTGAAAATAAACAAATATAAAGACCTGGCTGACGAAATCAAAACGTTATGGAAATGTCTGAAAGTTACAATAAGACCAATCATTGAAAATAAACAAATATAAAGACCTGGCTGACGAAATCAAAACGTTATGGAAATGTCTGAAAGTTACAGTAAGACCAATCATTGAAAATAAACAAATATAAAGACCTGGCTGACGAAATCAAAACGTTATGGAAATGTCTGAAAGTTACAGTAAGACCAATCATTGAAAATAAACAAATATAAAGATCTGGCTGACGAAATCAAAACGTTATGGAAATGTCTGAAAGTTACAGTAAGACCAATCATTGAAAATAAACAAATATAAAGACCTGGCTGACGAAATCAAAACGTTATGGAAATGTCTTAAAGTTACAGTAAGACCAATCATTGAAAATAAACAAATATAAAGTTTTGGCTGACGAAATCAAAACGTTATGGAAATGTATGAAAGTTATAGTAAGACCAATCATTGAAAATAAAGAAATATAAAGACCTGGCTGACGAAATCAAAACGTTAGGGAAATGTCTGAAAGTTACAGTAAGACCAATCATTGAAAATAAACAAATATAAAGACCTGGCTGACGAAATCAAAACGTTATGGAAATGTCTGAAAATTACAGTAAGACCAATCATTGAAAACAAACAAATATAAAGACCTGGCTGACGAAATCAAAATGTTAGGGAAATGTCTGAAAGTTACAGTACAACGAATCATTATCTCAACTACAGCAATTGTCCCTAAAAGTACTATGATACAACTTGAACAGATAAACGCAAAAAAAATTCCGAACAAAGCTACGAACTCGGAAGAATATAAAGAAACATAGATGCAATAGCTAATAAAATGTGTATTACTCAGTTGAATGTGCATTCGGTCCAGGGTTCGATTCCCGATGAAGACACTCAGTCGAAAAGGTGTAACATCTTTTTCAAGCCAGTCATCCTGAAAGATGGGTTTTCCTGACTCACACTACTCAAATATCCTGATGGTACCTAACATACAGGCCCCAGACCGCTTCCTTCCTTTCCCCTTCCCCAGATAGTGTGCTTGCCAAGGCATATCATCCCTCATACGTGCCGGACTTAAGGTTAGTGTAAAGAGACAAGTTCTGCCGATAGATGTGACTACAGTCTTCGTATCTCTCCCATGTATTTTTTTACCTTTCACGAAAATTTACAATTTCTTTTATAAATTTCAACCTAGAGACTTCAAATTTTTAGAGAAGGAACTTGATAACCTATTAAAGGGAACAATCCGTGCCGATTTTTTTATTTAAAATTTTCTTCATTGTTGAAACAATTCTATTGGTAAAGGTTTGGATATCCATTTCAACAATGAAGAAAATTCTAAATAAAAAATCGGCACGGATTATTGCCTTTGATAGATTATGAAGTTTCTTTTCTAAAAAATTGAAGTCTGTAGGTTGAAATTTGTAAGAGAAATCGTGAATTTTTGTGAAAGATAAAAAATACATGAGAGAGATACGAAGACAGTAGTGCCATCTATCGGCAAAACTTGACCCTTTAAACCAACCTTAAGGCCATAGATGTCGATAGTACCCAAAAATATGTATAAATAAATTCAATAATAATAATAATAATAATAATAATAATAATAATAATAATAATAATAATAATAATGATAATGATAATAATAATAAATAATATTTTCTTTGTTCAAGAACAAAGTACAAATTTGTTACAAAAAGCCAGAGGAAAGAAAAATAATAACTCACCAACCAGCACTCTCTGAAAGTACTCCATTCTTCTAATAGGTTTTTGAGCATATGGAACACAATTCATCAAACTAATTGTTCTTTCATGTGTTTTTTCTCTTCTTTAGCCAACATCTCAATTCCCTCCTGAAGGCACTTTTCATTAAGACTTCTATGCAGAGCTTCGCATAGTTTTTATAAATACACAGTGGTATATATTTACAAGTATTCAATATTGTATAATTGGCTTACTATACAGGAGTAACAACTAGATCAAACCTGTTTCTTGTATTTTTTTAAAAGTAATTTTATTCCGTAATCTTGTATGATGCATATATTATTATGTCATATAACCGATTGATGTTCAAATCCCTGTATGTACGATGTTGCCAAATTAAACACTGTTATAATTTAATGTTCAAGTTTAACTCGTTATTCTGCAATTTATTGCACGATCAAAAAGATGTATAATAAAGGATTTACGGTTTTAAATTTCATTTTTATTAATATTTACTTGGTAATGATCGTATCCCAGTCCATGGTATTAATAAAAATAAAATTTAAAAATGCAAGTACTTTATTATACATCTTTTAGACAGTGGCGTATACTGGTTTGATGGCTTGGGTTACCACTAACCTTTATAACCCCTGTACATTATTATTATTATTATTATTATTATTATTATTATTATTATTATTATTATTATTATTATTATTATTATTATTATTATTATTATTATTATTATTGGAGTTTAGTTTCCATGTTATTATACTGTCTTCAAAATAAGAAAAAATTACAACATACTTTCCTCTTACCAACTAGATAAATTGTTTTCTCTTCACTACCAATACTTATATTATCTTATTAGTATTGCGGAAAAACGATCTATCTATCTACAGTTCTATCTTCATTTGTTGCATTAAATGTTCCCACATCTTGCTTTGGATGGGTGATAACTAGAGACCGGATGTTTAGGCATTAAAAACTTGGAAAATGGGCAGGAAAATAGGCACTAAAATGTAACTCGATATAATGAAGATAAATACTCAATACAATTAAAAAATAAATTCAAGGCATAGTGACTAAAGAATATAGAAACATATCTCTTTGTTAATATTTTCTTTTACTGTATATAGAAAAACTAAGCTTGACATATTTCATGTACAACATTTGGTAAATACATTCAATGCAGCACTTTATCCTACACATAACTGTCCAAATTTTATACACTTTATCAGTATACACAGCGTCAAAAGTAAGATTATCACATCACTTTATTAGTACACAGCAGTCCAAAATTTTACGGCATCTTATTACAACAAACAGCCTCGGAAAAAGCAGAATCCTTTCTTGAAAACTAAACTATATATATTTTCCCAATAAAGTCTTATTTTGAAGAAAATGCATAGAATAGGCAACATTAGGCACACAAGCAATTATTAGGCAATATGGGGTGAAATAGGCAAAATAGTTAAAATTGGCTTAAATCAAAACCATAACCCCCAATATACACTTTAAAACGTTATTTTTGATCATATCTTTAATATTAAAGAAAAGGCATTTTGCTTAACATCCGGTCTCTAGTGATAACCTTATTCACTAGAGTAAATGGATGTTGTGTGAATAAACGCTGAAATAGGCGATTAATCAAAGAAGGAGCCTCAGTCTGTAAGGGTTTTCGCAACGAAACCCAAATAATGAAACAAGTATTTATAACAGCTATGCCAACTATCGCAAAATATCGTATAAACACAAAATTTTCGTTCTGTTGATGCAAACTGCTACGGAAAGAGGCTCAAGATGTCTGAGACAATTTCCGGAGACACCCAAAATGCACTGTCATTACTCGTATAATTTCCTTTTACTTTTCACTCACGCCCAAGAAACCGATTTCTCTAGAGTCAACTGGTGTTACTTGGCAGCCCGTTTGTATGCTGTAGATAGAGGTGGAGATAAGGGGGAATGTGCATATAAGTACACGATTCTCACTAGACAAGTAGTTTCTGCTACGTTGTCATACCGAAGGCCTCTTAAAGAAGCGAGACAAACTGCGGGCAAAGACGTTAGTGGATGTTTCTAAATACATACAGTTCTCAGAAACTTGTATCATTGAAATAAAATACTGAAGTATAAAATTATCAATGTAATTTAGTTTATACTATAATAACTTTATTTTGAACGCCCGGTAGCACACAAAATACACCGCTACTTTTGGACTATACAATAAACTATAGAATAAGGGTTAAATTTGAACATTAATTGGAAAAACTGTTTAATTTGGCAACATTGTACAAGATTACGAGATAAGATTCCTTAAAATTAAAAATAGAAAGGAAGACTTCGATTTAGTTGCTACTGCACTAACCAAGTTACACTATATTGAAGATACATATACACATAAACACTAATGTAGTTACATAAACTACCGGTATGCGAAAACCTGCGAAAAAACAGTGCCCTCGGGAAGCACTAGAATTATGGGCTAAGAAGCAAATGAAAGGAACATTATTCACGCGAGTTGCTAATTATTATTATTACTGCATTCTTTCTTATAAATGGGATTCAAACATTTTTTTTTTTTTTTTTTGTCAAATGAAATAATCTTCCAAAAAAAAAAAAAGTATGACAATGTTTAAGAGGTGGATCTATAATTTAATCTGGGATCCAAACATATGAGATCCCACTGGGTGGTTATATGTTTTAATAAACAACTCTGTGTCAGGCTTGCTAACCATACGATAATTTATCATGATACACGATACGTTTTAATGCTATATACGATAATGTCCTTACGATAATAGGTGAATATACGATAATTTTCGAACGTATTTATTTTTATTTATTTATTTTTTATTTTATTATTATTATTATTATTTTTTTTTTTTAGTTTTTAAATGTGCAAATGTGCAAAGAAAGTGCAGATGTGCATTAAATAATTATAAAACACATATACTGAGGTTTTAAGCAGTAATTCCCTCTTTAAAAAAAATAAATCAATAACAGTTTGAGAATTGGCAATTGGCAACCGTGCATTCATTCTTTAAATTCATTTACATTTAGAAGGGAATGGAAATTTTATTGTTGTTCAGAGTAGAATTACGGTCTAATAATGGTTTTAAAAAAGTGTAAGGACAGTGATGCTGATTTGGAGTTCACAACTGAAGACTACTAGATGAGTTTATTATATATATACGATAATATACGATAGTATAATAAACGATAAACGATAATTTTGTAATATACTATAATTTTAAAGACGAAAATTGATAATTTTCAACTCTTATGTTAGCAACTCTGGTCTGTACCTTGCTTTACAGGACTGATTGGGCAAAAGGGTGCGCAAGACTGAGGTAACTTAATGGTAAAGCGCTCACTTCAAGCGCGAAGGGCAAGGGCGCCGATCCTGGGGGGCCGCCCCCCCAAGCTAATGTGGATCCCACTTATTTTATTTAAGAATATACAATATTTGGCATAATTTGAATGCAATTTGTCTTAAAATCCTCATATATGCCTTCTGCATCTCAATCTCCCTCCCCCCAAATTTACAGAGAAATCGGCACCTTTGGCGGAGGGTCCCTGTTTTGAATCGTTCCCAGCAAGTAGGCTTTGTGATGGGCAAATACCGTGTGTGTGTGGGGGGGCTTTCTCGGTGTTCTCCCGTTTCCTTCCTTTTATAATTCTGTTATTTTCACTCATTTCATCATTACCGACTCTCTTAACCTCGGTGCATAATCATCGGACCTTAAAACAATAATAATAAAAATGTGTGTTAAACTGAGTGATGCATACTCGATTTCCAGTATTATTATTTCTTACTTTATAGACCAGGGTTATAGGCAGATTATTTTCGGAACAGCTATGACTTCTGGCGCAAAGCTAGTCAGCGAGCCGGAACATGGGAGAGGAAATTCTATCACGTGATGAGTTGCGCACAGTGAAACCGCTATGGTCAGTATGTGTGAGCTGTTAGCCACTTGTTTCGCGCTGTTGTAGAAACGTCATGGTGTGCAACTTGATTCAGAGGTGCACGTACGAATGCTCACAGCTATCCCAAAAATCAATCACTTCAAAGTTCTTAATTACGTGACAATTTCGATTCACCACCGAGTGACTAAACAAGAACGGATTGTGCACGGAAATGCGCACATTATGGTGTTGCGTTTGTTACTTGTGTTTAGCAGGTTTGCACTACGTATTATTTTTAAAATTTATGTACGAAAGTTCATGTTATCAGTGACGCAAGTAGGCAAGTTTTTGCCCGGGACAACAACTCACCTTAGCGCCCCTCCTCTCTGATCAACCAAACCAAAAACGGTCTCCGACTACACCTGATATTGGCACCACACCGTAATTCTCCTATTCCATTTTTTCTTCAAGTGGTAAAGCTTGATTTCAAAATTGTAGTACATAATGTAATTTTTAGTACAAGATAAAACACCAAACTAATTAGTATTTGATTGCCAAATAATCTGAGAGTAGCGTGCTTGACATATTCTTATAGTTTTATCATAATAACTGCAAATCACAATGTTTTTGAAACTATATCAGGATGTGCATATGTGTAGAATGAATCAACAGTCTGTTGCTTCAGAATAGAATGTTTATTTATGACAAACAGTCAAGCTGTTATCTAGAGTATTATACTCAAACATTTTACAAATCTCTTAAATCGATGTGAGTTAAATGAAAACACAAAGAACTGGAACTAAAATTTAATTTTGCTGGCTCTTTTGTCTGCAAAGATTTTTACAATGTCCTCAAAAAATAGCTTTGAAGCTAACTTATGCTCTAGGGATATGATTCTAAGGTTGGAGAATCGTTTGTTGTCTTGTTAAGTTTCTGAAGTAATTTTTAATGATCTTTAGTTTGCTAAAACTCCTTTACTTGCCTTATAGTGAAAATAAATATTTGCCCAAATTTACGCCCCTCCAATCTGACGCCCTGGGTACAAGCCCCGTTTGCCCCCGCCCCTTAGGTCGCTGCATGTTATACATGCAAATTTTAAATTTTTGGATTAATAAAGCTTATGTAGCGTGGATGACATAATTTTACAACTGTGACTATTAATCTCAGACTAAATATATACACAGGGCATGTTTCTGGATATGTGCTCTATGATAAAAAATGGAAAGAAATTTTTTCGTTTGTGGGTAAATGTGGTTTCAAGTTTTACGGAAGTGTTCTGTCGGAAAACTTAATAACGAAAAAAATGTTTGTACTTCCATAAGGAATTGGATAATTCAGTCTCGAGTGTACAAGAATTACCTTTTTTCCGCTTCGATGAAGCGTATAATAATAGTGACACAGGTTATGTATTTGGAAAGATAATTTTGTGAATTGACATATAAGCCTGTACACTTACATATATATATGTATGTCAAATTACAAACGGAAGTGATGGCAATCTGTTTGCCAACCCTCTATGTACATCAATTCATACTCTTGAAGTTGTGAAACACAATACATGTTTCATAGTAAAATATTTTACATTGCACGATGTAATTTTACATGATACAGCGTGAAAATACACCTACAAGTGAAAAATATTTTACAATGAAACGTGTATTTTGTTTTACAACTTTTTATATAGAAGCTTGGCAAAACAGATTGACATGTTTTTTTTATTATTATTATTATTTATCTATGAAATTTTTAATGTGCACATCATGGGAAATGGGATGAATCCTCACTGATGATTGAAATTCCATTTGAAGGGGTAAGGCTATCCAGATCATTTGAAGTCCAAAGCATGGAAAAGAGCTTCATTTACATTATTCTTTGAGTGAGTATAAACCCTTAACATGCTAAAGAAAATCCACCGTGTTTTGGATTTTGATGCACGAAAAAAAAAATCTTAAATCGTCAACACGAAGGTAACTTTTAAATCTTAAGGAAAAAATGAATATGAAAACCATTGGCAACAGCCTATATATGTAGTTCGTCAGTAAATATTCAGTACCTAATTCACAATACAACATAGACATGTGATATACGTATGTGTAAGTCATCTTGAAAATAAAAACAGAGAATCAGCATTGGGGAGACGGATAAGAGTACACAAAAATTTATCATTATCGGTTTGGGTACAAAACCTCGCCTGGCCAAAATCTCGCGGCCCAAAATCTGGCCGGGCCGAAACCTCGCCTGGCCAAAACCTCGCCGCCCAAAACCTCCCGGGACAAAATCTCACCGGGCCAAAACCTCGCCTTGCCAAAACCTCGTCTTCCAAAACCTCGCGCCCCAAAATATCGCCATACCCAAAATCTCGCCTGACCAAAACCTCGTTGTAATGATCTCGCGTATCGAACACCCCTAGTCCTAGGCCGAACGTGTGCCAGCTCTAATGGCAGGCTCTCGGGTTCAACTGACCTCGAGTCCCCAGTTATTGAAAACAACTAAAAAGAAGCGCTATATTGCGTCAATATGTAATACTATTTATTTAAATGAAAATTGCTGTATATTTGAACTTTTTTAAATCGGGGAAAAGGGGGATTAATTCGCCCTTAGTTGGAGGCTGAATTAATCGTTTATTCCTGACTGATTTTAATCAAAGCTGTGAGAACTGTGCTAACCTTTAAATAATATATACTTAAAATTTTAACAAAAATCTAATCATATTTATGAAAGTATGAAATTATATATGAGTTTTTACGACGTCCCTTGATTGTCCTGTAGGTTAAAGGAGACGTAGATGACCAGGATGAAAGAAATGATGGAATAAAGAAAGTGGGAGGAAACGGGAATAACCCGAGAAAGCCCACCCACACGATGTTTTGTATCTTCTTCTTCTTCTTCTTCTTCTTCTTCTTCTTATTATTATTATTATTATTATTATTATTATTATTATTATTATTATTATTATTATTTGTAATGTGGAATTGCATATTAAGAAAGTCATTGGATAAATTTTAAAGAAAAGTTTCATTCGCGGCGAGGTTTTGGCCCGGCGAGATTTTGTCCCGCGAGGTTTTGGGCGGCGAGGTTTTGGCCACGCGAGGTTATGACCGACCAGATTTTGGGCGGCGATCTTTCGGCCGCGAGATTTTGTCCGTATCCCGTCATTATCAATGGGGCATATAATTAGGTAATTGTGAAGTGGCAAAAAGTGGGAGGTAATTTCCGCTAATCGCCGCCACTGGCAGAGAATTATTTGTAAATCCCGCTTTTGTCTTGATCTTGGAAGAAAGTCTGCTGTGCGCACAATCCGGTTTTTGTCTCCGAACAGATGTAATGAAGGGAAAGTTCCCCCTTTTTCCCCCGACTCGTACGCCCCTGCTCCGAGGTCCCCATACAGTTATTCTACTCATTGGTTCAGTTACGATTATTTCTCGGGGCTACCAGATGAATTTGGTGCAGAATACTTTGTAGTATGTAAGAGAAGTTACTCAAGCAAATGTCAGTATGTGCCAAGGGTCGTGGCACTAATCAATAATTAGTTGACACTCTCTTGAATAGTTTCGCTCCCTTTGTCAGTGCAATCAAAGAACAAAGAAAGCTAATTTTAATAATTAAAGAAAAGTGATAGTGTGCTTCGGGTATATTAAAACGAGGTGAAATTACAATGAAAAGGTGACCCAAGCAATTACTTCATGACTGCAAAACTATGTAAATGATCTGTATAGACAATGAAAGAGTGTTTTTGCAAAGTAAAAGCTGTTTTTAAAATTGAACTAACTTCGATTTCGAGGGAAAGGCGGCCACGTATTAAACACAAGAAAAATAAATCATATCTGTAGCGAATGCAATAAAATACATGTATGTCGCTGTGTCCTCAAGGCATTAGCCTTTAGCTGGGATAAATAAGTTATTCTTTCTGCATTGTTCTTCAGTTTGCTTCTGCATTTATAATGTACCAAGTGGTCTTGTTGTTCCAATAATTTAATCTAACACGAAAGCCATGTTCACTGTACCTATTTGATCTGCCAACTCATTGCGTGGAATTTCAGTATGTCCATGGGGAAGCATGTGCATGATAGTACAGTGGGAGAGATTCTATCTCTGATACGAAAGGTAGAAAGCCTCTTTTTTGGATCCCAGGCCTTAAGAGCCTGCCTCACTAAAAATAATACAAAATTTACCATTTTTATTTTGCTTGTTTATTCATAAGTGAAAGGAGATAATGAAAAGCAACTTACCACAATCATAGATAATGTTATTCTACAACAGAAAATATGAGTCTCAAGAATATTCAGTGTTGCCATCCATAGAGATTACACTGTTGCCAGAATAATAATTTCCCAATAATCTTACTTAATGCAGCGACTAGATGAACGAACTCAACTGCATTTGATTACATATCATATTGTCTTGGTATCCCGTAAACTACTTTTTAAATAACATTATTATTTAATTTTAATAACTCTATGTTAAAACTATTTTGTTTATTACAAAATAAATACAACTATTATTTAAAAAAGTAATTCACAGGATACCAAGATAACATGATATGTAATCAAATGCAATTGAGTTCGTTCCTCTTGTCACTTCCTTAACTTATGTTTTAGGGTCATTGTTATTTTGGCAACACTGTAATTTCTATGGATGGCAACACTGGAAATTCTTCAGGTTCATATTTTCTGTTGTAGAATAACATTATCTATGACTTGGTAAGTTGAATTTCATGATCTCCTTTCACTTATGAATAAACAAGCAAAAGAAAATTGTAAATTTTGTTTAATTTTTGTGAGACAGGCTCTTAAGTTTCTTGACGAACATCATTTATCTGTGTGTTTAATTGTTTTTCTCGTCAAAACCGAAAATGCACTGCACCTGGAAACAAACCATACCTTTAAGAAAAAGAGAGTGAAAAGATGAATAGATTCAGTGGGAAAATAGTGTTTTTATTTTATTAGGTCTAGTACTCCAGTGTGACGTTAAAAGGGGGAGTATGCAACTGTGAGTTGTGGATATTCAAAATGAGGAATCAACATAATTTAAAAACAATAAATAATGAAGCGAAACTTACTTGTACAGTCTGGATGAAGAATAAGTACATATTAGGGAGCGCGGTGGCTCAGTGGTAGAGCGTTCACCTCCGGTGCTTGGGGTCCCTCGTTCGATCCCAGCTCGCGCCGTGTAGACTTTGTGGTGGACAATCACCGTGCTCGTGGGTTTTCTCGGGATTCTCCCACTTTCTTCATTCCACCATTTCACTCATCTCTCATCATCACCGTCTGCTTTAGCCTAACCGGCATAACCCTGGGACGTAAAACTGAAAGATTTCATTTTCATTTCATTTCAATAAGTACATATTAAAAAAAAAAACTGTTACAAATTCCGTAATATCAATTCTTATTTATTAGAAAAGCATATACAGTTTTCAGGTTAACGTCACATGATCAATACGGAGGTTAAGGAAGACGGCTATGATGAGATGGATTGTATAGGTTGAATGAAGAAAGTGGGAAGAAACGGGAGAATCCTGAAAAAAACAAACACGCACATGGTGTTTGACCACCACAAAGTTGATTGTGATCGCTCTACCACTGAGCTACTCGGGCTTACCTACGATAATTCCTGATAGTAGTCACACTAAAAAGATATAGCTACCTGAACTATCGCTTCCTGTCTAATGCTAACAGATGTCGCTAGTATGTAAACAATTTACCGATTTAAGACTATTGTGACGTTTTAATTGCAACTTTAAAAACTACATAGGGGCAAAGGCCCCTTAACCTATTTTCCGAAAGAAACAAAAAAAAATACGTGTCGATTTATTTTCGGTTTACTATAATATATGTGCCAAGTTTGAAGAAAATCGGATGAGTGGAAACCGTTGTGAAGCTACCTCCTTTACATTTTCATCTTTTGGACTTAACCTGTTTTTGCCCCAAAGTCTTCAATTGTAATAATAGCAATAGGACTTATCACTTGATTTTCGAGACACAGTCAAATTTTACGTTTTTTTCTTTACATTAGCCTATTTTATCTTGATTTGAGACTTTCAAATGTCATCCTATTATCCACTGAAAAGTATCTGTAATTCAACAACGAAATAATTATATATGATACTTAAATTGAAATTCGTTGTAATATGACCCATGACAAATACTTTACCATTGTATATCGAAAAGGTCAGATCCACCGATATTGTAACATAGCGGTGCTTGAACGATTTACCGCAGGAATTCAAACTCCGATTAGTGATAATTTTACAGCCTTGTTTTATTACAAGTGTAAACTTTTTAGTCAGTGGAGAGGAGAGAGTGAATCATGGGTCAAAGTTGATCACGATGGATTTTGGTAGGTGATGAGTCATGGTGGGTCGTGGGTCACGGTGGATGGTGGATCAATGGGTCGTGGGCCAAATTTTAATTGACCCACGCCATCTCTGGTGGGTGTGACCCTGGCTGATACTGAAGATGGACGTGTCACCTGTTAATTGGACAAGGGCCAGGGCCGGTTTTAGGGGGGTGCATCCCCTTCACTGTAAATATACACTGTCTAAAATGAGAACCTAGCAGTGAAAAAACAACATTTTCCGACACTTTCTTCTGTCATATGTCCGTTTGAGACTTAAAGCTTAGTTTTGCAAAAGCAATAGTTTAAGTCGATTTTCTGAAGGGTGAAGGAAAAGGATTTAGTGAGCAAAGTAATATTCCTCATTCACACCACAGAAGCCTAAAGGCATTTAAAAACTTAAAAATTTAAATTAAATGTAGTGGTAGTTATTGGTGCACCCCTTTCAAGAAATCCTGAATCCGGCCCTGATAAAGGGGGGCGCGGTGGCTCAGTGGTAGAGCGTTCACCTCCGGTGCTTGGGGTCCCTGGTTCGATCCGAGCTCGCGCCGTGTGCTCTTTGTGGTGGACAAACACCGTGCTCGTGGGTTTTCTCGTGGGTTCTCCCGTTTCCTCCCACTTTCTTCATTCCACCATTTCACTCATTTCTCATTATCACTGTCTCCTTTAGCCTAACCGGCATAACCATGGGACGTTCAACTTAAATATTTCATTTCATTTTCCGGCCCTGACAAGGGCTATATACATACGGTATTTAAATTTGAACATTAATGTTGGTTACTGGAAAAAGTAAATTTAAATTTAATGAATTAGAACCTTAAATTAAGTGCGATTTTAACCAATAATATAGAGCAGACCGAAGGCTCGGACACAGCAATTAGTTACGTATTTAAATATATAAAAGTCTAAATGCAAACATGTTTATAAAGAAAGAAGGACCTTGAAGAAGCCTCAACGACGATAAACGATATTAAAAAAGAAAATCAACTGGACTTTTAGGTCAGTCGCGTATTTACATTGCCCAACTCGAAGTCCATAACATCGCGTGGAATGCGGGAAAACTCGGAGCCAGAACTAGTTTGGGTTTGGTGATGATGTAGATATATATCGTAAAGAAAACCAAACAAGTCTTGCTAATCGTCTCCCCAAGACAGGAAACGGTCAAGTCAAAATTACGGAGAATGAACAGAGGTGAAATGTGCTTACTGTCTCGGAGACAGAAACTGCTATGTTTAACCAAGAATTATGTAATTATCAACCTCATAAGAAAAAGAATTTACAATACACAGATTAAACAGATGTTTTCGATTTCATACTTGTAAATACTATATATTAAGATTATGTAAGATGTGTTCTTACATTGAGTAAGGCCGGTCCTCTTTCGCATTAAATAAATTTACTTTTCTGTAGCTACTTAACAGTATCAAGTTATTTATTTATTTATTTATTTAGAATTCTCGTCAATGTTAGATTTACATAATAAGCTAGGATAAACGGGAAGAAAGCAAAACTATTTTAACACAATTGCTCTCTTGAATATCAAGTAGATATATCGTAGTTATCTTGTACTCAAAAAGTTCCGATTCCAGATCACTGTTCTTTTACACTAATGATGAACCAGTGGCGGAGCTAGAAAGTAAAAACTGGGGGGCAGCCAAAACCCAGACTATTATATCATGAGTTTACTATAGACTTTTAAAAATATATAAATAATAGCTTGAATTATTTTTGTCACTTAAAAACTGGGGGGCCTAGGCCCCCGCCCCTAGGCTAGATCCACCATTGTAGATGAACTTGCAAATTGATTGGATTGGTTGGCTGATTTGGAAATGAAATGAAATTAAGTACTTCAGAAATGAAATGAAATGTTTCAGAAATGAAACCTTTAAGTTTTACGTCCCACGTTTATGCCGGCAATGCTAAAGGAGAGGGTGATACGTAATAAGAAATAAATGAAATGGTGGAATGAAGAAAGTGAGAGGAAACGGGAGAACCAGGAGAAAACGGGAATGCGGCGTAGGATCGACACTGCGTAGCATCGACACTGCGTACGATCGAAAAATTCAGCTCAAAACCTGTTTCGATCCTACGCAGTTTCGATCGTACGCAGTTTCGATCCTACGCAGTTTCGACGCTACGCAGTTTCGACCTTACGCAGCTTCGATCCTACGCAGTTGCCCTGAAATAATTTAAGTTTTAATCATGCGCTCAAAAAATATATTTTTTTCTCTCTCTCTTTAATTTGTTTAACCTGTGCAGCTATAAATTAGGGTTATATTCATGGACTCCACACGACCTAAACTGCGTAGGATCGAAACTGCGTACGGTCGAAACTGCGTAGGATCGAAACTGCGTACGGTCGAAACTGCGTAGCGTCGAAACTGCGTACGATCGAAACTGCGTAGAATCCAAACTGCGTAGGATCCACACTGCAGGTAGGATGGACAAGTTACAGGCGTATGGATTGAGAATCAATTATGATTTGTAATGATGACTATGTCAGAAGTGTAATACTAACTTTGAAACAGCTTCGACGGAATACAATGTAAAATAGTTATGTAATATGAAGAATTTAAAGTAATGAAGAATATGATGTATGATGAATATTGAAGGATAAGAATAATAATAATGTTTAACGAATATTTCGATTGTAAAGATATTATTTCGTAGAGATGCAAAAAAGCCGGCTTTTTTGAATCGATGGTTTTTTTCACATAAAAAGCCGGCTTTTTTGGGAAAAAACGAGAATTTTGGAAATATTGGCTTTTTTCATTTTCATGATTTTTCTATCTAAATAGCTTTCTTATAGTATATTCTATACTTAGATAAGAATTCCATGACCTAAATGCCATATTTCGCTCTAAAATTCACCGTCAAGATGGATGGAGCACATGTTTTACGAATTAAAGCTAACATGAAGAATGTAGTATTTGAGGGCAATTTTAGAGGCTATTTAACTTTATTTTAACTTTTGAGTTATCGATATTTTTCTTCTCGATATCATTTCAGTTTGTCGTCTGTTTCATTTCTAAGAGCTTAGTACTCTAGCTTCTAACGCAGAAGTTAAACTTACGTTTTTCTATATATCCGTCAAAGCGTACGTTTTTCAATATATCCGTCTAACCGTACTTCCACATTTCTGTTATACTGTAGCTGTGCAACGATTTAGCAATAATTTTCCGGATACAACCTTGAATACTAATTTATACAAATAATCAGTAGCGGATTTAGAAACGTACTTTGGGACGGGTTTCTCTGATTGTTTCATTTTCTAAAATCTCCTAATTTTATTTGGGAGGAGCTTGAAGTTTATGAGTACAGGCATAACTAATACTGTATTTCGTTTCGTTTATATATTTAGCGATAATCTTCCGGATACAACCTTGAAGATCATTTTATACTGAGAATCAGTGGCGGATTTAGAAAAGTATTTTGGGAGGGATTTTTTCTTACTAATGTTTAGTTTTTTTAAACATTCGTAATTTTTATTTGACGGCAGCTTAAAGTTTATGAGTAAAGGCATAACTAATAGATATTTCGTTTGTTTTAGACATTCCGTAATTTTGGGGAACAGGCTTCAGTCCGAAAGACCGCCCCTCCTAACCCTCGCAAAACCGTCACTGCTGGTAATTAGTAATAATAACGATTTAAAAACAATAAGAAATGAAGTCAGCCAACTCACAGTACACGCACTATTTCTACTTCATAGATGGAATGAAGAAAAGTTTTGTTAGAATGGTCGAATGCTGAGTTGAATTCCGGACTTCTCGATAGAAGCGCAAAAGCTCCAGTCAATCATGTTTGTTGTGCAGTTGTATTTATCTTAACTTAAATATATTCCATAGTCCTTTTTTTTTTGTGTGTGTTGGTGGGGTGGGGAGAGTTCCATAATGATATGAAGGGTGTGAGCCAAGAACATGGTAACTAACAAATTTTCAATTGCTGAATTACGCAGCATCAGATAGGCAGCAACGCATACCGCTTCGTTTAATCCCTCATGTATAGACTTATGTGAAAAATCAGCTTTCCGACTTTCAAAATGGATTGTGCAGCAGAAAATTTCTAATTTCTTAAAATAGTAAAATTATGGGTTACCATGTTCTTATCTCACACCCTTCATGTTCAATCCCTCTTGTTAAAAATACAGAAAACTTGAGGACTGAATAAACCGTGATGCTGCTTATATAAAACTGTAGAATTTCAAGAATATACAAAACCAAAAGCTCTAGGTGTGCAGCCTTTAAGTGTATCATATAAATCTAAGTATTTTTCTTATGTTTTATTTTAATTTTATTTTGTTCCAAAAAGAGGGTATGGAATATTTTGAAGTAAAAATACTACATAGAATTTTGCTACTTATTTGAGTATTTTTAAAAAAGAAGTATTTACTTTTAGGGTTGGCTGGTTTACACCAGCTGTTTTTCTTTTTCTAAAATAAACAACTGGTTTAAACCGAAAAAAAAAAAAAAATAAAAGGTACGAAAAATGCGAATCGTGTGAACTTCATGGTGATGTTTCCATACATCAAACCATCTGCATTAGTTTTATTTCCTTTTCACCTTTTAATCAAGGTGTCCCATGTTCAATTCTCGGTCGAACCACAACCCTTCTTTATGCGTAAACAAAGTAGCGGTTCGGATGTCACTTTAAGCGAAAGTCTTCTCGTTGATAACCTCGGTATTACGTAAGGATGTTAAGCCTGAACATACGAAACGAAACTAAATTGTATATTTCTGCATGCCTGAATGCCTGTTGTTTTATAAAGAAGCCAAGGTTGCTTAAATATACTGATATAAATTGACAAAATTTATCGATTGCCTACGTAGCTTCCAACATTAGCTTGGATTGTACTTTCAATTATATGTACGCACTAAATTTGTAATTTAATAGCTCAGTTTTAGCGTACTGATTATGATACGTTGACCTTTAAATTTTACATGCAAAGCAATAACAGGATTTTTTCCGTTATTGTTTTACATTTAGAGTAATGACGGGATTTTCCCGATGGCTAGGGCGGGAGTTTCTCAATTTAAGAAATTTACTGACCGGACTTCTTTAAGCTTATGTGACCTCTTCCAGCATAACCCCGTTGTTGCATAATAACACCAAGGCGAAACAAACTTATTTCTGTCAATATGTAATATAAATACATAAAGCAAAATATCTAAACCCAAAAAAAAAAAACTGGTTTAAACCAAAAAAAAGCCTAGTTTAAACTCCCCCCAAAAAACGGGTTTTTGGCATTTTCAAAAACAACCATGGCTCTTGCCAACCCTGCTTACTTTTGTATGTAGGAGGTTAAAAAAAATCTTATTATATACATTGGTTAATCCTTTGGAATTCATAATGTAAATATGTTGAGAAGTAAAACTGTTTGAAATATCTTTTCGAAATTCATGGTTTATTTTCGAGGTTTTATATTATTATCGGCATCAACCACTAATTAAATGACTTTTTGTGTTGTAGAGAAGCGAAACAAAATCTGGTTTATCAATTTAAAGCAGAATTTTCAAAAAAGCCCAAAATTTCCCAAGCAAAAAAGCGAAGCAGAAAAAACCGAGTTTTTTTTCAAAAAAGTCGTTTTCTTTCCCCCTTGCATCTCTATTATTTCGTAAAGGCTGTCAGAAAGTTAGAGAAACAAAAGTCAGATAAAGATTCATATGCTGTTCTGTGTGTACTTGTCTGCGTAATATGAATGAAAATTTATATGATTTTATGTACAGCTTAACGACCTAATCACCGGTTATTCATATGTATGTCAACAACGTTACAATATTGTACTTCGCTTTGGAAGTTTCTCATTTGTACACTGAACCTCAAATCGATTTATAATTGGAACACGTACCCGTGGGAGTAGGAGCATTTCAATGTATTCCGTTACATTTCACAAAAATATTTTTAACCGTAAAAGATTCGAAATTAAACTACTATTCAAATAGAGAATAAAATTACGAAAGTTTACAATTATTACTGGAAATCAATGCTGTCATCCATTTTGAACATTTTAAAAGAACATAGTTTCTAATGTATTGAAATTTCATTTCTTATGAATAGTTTGAAACGTTGTAAATAGTTGTAAAGAACCTGGAGAAAATTCATCAAAATCCTCCTACAATGGGGAAGCCGTGTTAGACATGGAGTTAGTGGATGCAGATGGTGGCATTGGAAAAGTCCGGGTCTCCCGAGCACAGTGGTGATATCAGAAACCGGGCCCAAGCCATGAGGCTCCAGAAAAATGGAGTCCCGAAGTTTTGAGCGCGGGTTCTTTCTATACGCCTATTAAACATGGAATTGTATGTGGGTGGTGAAGTTGGAAATGTTCGGGTCGTCTGAGCACAGTGTTAACGTCAGAAATTGGGCCCTTGTCTCAAAGGTCCAAAAATGGTGTCCGGAAATTTTGAGCTTGGCTTCATTATATTTTTCTTTTAAGCATGGAGTTATTGGATACATATTGTGGTGTTGGAAAGCTCCGGGACCTGAGACTCCAGAAATGAGATCCCAAAAGTTGGGGTTCAGGTCTCTTTTATTTGCCTATTTAACATGGTGTTGTACTATAGTGTTAGCGTTTGAAAGGTCGGGGTCGATTAACGAAAGCGGTAATGTCAGAAATTGGGCCCTGGCCTCGAAGCTCCAAAAAATGTGGTTCCGAAATGTTGGGCTCGAGTCCACTCTATTTCTCGTTTAAGCATGGAGTTGTTGCATACAGATGGTGACGTTGGAAAGATCCGATTCCATTCAGCACAGTGGTGGTCAGGAACCGGGTCCCCACCATGGGGTCCCAGAAATGGAGTCCCAATGTTTTGGGCATGAGCCCCTTCTATACGCCTATTAAACATGAATTGTTGTACGAAGGTGAAAAACTTGTATCTTCCTTAAAAAAAAAAAAAAAAAAAAAAAAAAATGTATCTTCCTTATAATTATTAGATAATAATCTCAGCTCCTAAACACGTATAAAAGATACCGAAGTTATATTTCAGCAAAAAACAATTACCATAAAACATCTATTTGCATGTGTAATGACTGAAATGTATTATACTTTGCTTCCCTCCCAAATAAATTCATTTCACCATTCCATTTATTCTCATCATCTGCGTCTCCTTTAGTCTACCCAGGATGACAGTCGGACATAAAACTTAAAGATTGCATTTTCATTTTCACATTTGGAGACCCTGTATCTGTGTTCCTTGAGTGCCCCAAATGCTAAATAATAATGGGTTGGAAGGCCCATGAAGTTTAGTACCTGGTACACCCATTATCTCAACTTGCCCAAAAAGTTAAGGGCTCACGTTAAGTTAACGCCCCAAAACTTTGGTTTTCACACCTTATTAACTATATTGGCCCAAAAGATGAAATTTGTTAGCCCGTCGATCTTTATCTCGACTAGCCCAGAAAGTTGGGAGGCTCTGGTGAAGTTAGCCCCCAAAGTTTCGGCCCCTATATCACATTAACTATGGGAGAACGAAAGCTGAAATTTGGTAGCCCATCCAGCCCGTAGACAGTACTATGTAGGCCATTCATTCTATAGACCAGCCCAGAAACTTGAAGGGGGGAAGGGGGTTCACGTTAAATTAGAGCCCGAAATCTTTGGCGCGCATATCTCATTAACCCTTTCGGGACAAAATCGATTTTGGGGTTTTCGTAGACTTTCAGTTAATGATTTATTGCCCAAACACTGTTAGCCCGATTGATATCGTTTACGTCTTGTATTTTAGAAGAGGGACATGGCTATTTTTTGGTGTAAGTTAGATTGCAGTGTTGCTAACGGGAGGGATTATTGAAAAAATGTAGGAGTGAATTTTTTTTTAAATTCCCTAGCCGAATTTCATGATTTTTTCTAGCTGGCAACACCGAAGCCACATGGGCTCAAGTCACCTAAAAAGAATTTTCTGGTATGTTGACAAGGTACAGTAAAAACCTGAAGTCGCTGGCTGCCATACAAAGAGAGAAAGAAAAAAACTCTCTCATAATACACATGAAATTTTGGCACTTTTTACGCGTCAGAAGCAAAAATCAGCATACATGGTGGTTCACCGGCTTCCCTAATTATCCAATCGTGCTCCTCTATGGTGCGTTTTGTAGGCCAAGAATGATTCCAGACAGTTGTACGTTGGTTTGAATATAGCCAAGGACACTGAAATAATAGGGGGGAAAGGATAAATTTCCCAAATTTTTCACAAACAATTACAATTAACATTAAATTACAATTAAAAAAGTTCTAATCATTTGTTTTAAATATTTTGTTTTAAACAAAACAACCCTGGAAGTTAGTAAATTTGGGACGAAGCCCAAACTAGCAAAAACTTGAACTAATTAGATGAACCTTCGATTGTGCCACCTGCAAAGTCTATAAAAGAAGTGACAATTCACAGCAACTAGGTAACTAAGAAAATGTTAAACTAAGTCAATTGAACTTAACGGCAATCTTCTGAACAAGGAATTTGCCAACTTGATCAGAAGTAGTGGCTTTTGGGGGAAGGCTTCTCCTTTCTCCCTGCTGAGACAAGACTTAGCTTTTTTGGTCCTCCTGAATAAGTCATAGTCCCCCAAGAAAAAACTTCCTGGGTACACCCCTGTATGATTATTTAATTATATTTGTCACTATTTTATTTGTCAGTTTCGATCGTACGCAGTTTCGACCGTACGCAGTTTCGATCCTACGCAGTTTCGACGCTACGCAGTTTCGACCGTACGCAGTTTCGACCGTACGCAGTTTCGATCGTACGCAGTTTCGATCCTACGCAGTTTCGACGCTACGCAGTTTCGGTCGTATACAGTTTTGATCCTACTCCGGTTTTTCCCTATATAACTTCAAAAAAATACTATTACTTAATATTCTGTGATTATAAAATAATTGTTTTTTTATTGTTCGATCATATGACCTTATCTGTTTTCGATCCTACGCCGGTTTTAGTTTCGATCGTACGCAGTTTCGACGCTACGCAGTTTCGATCGTACGCAGTGTCGATGCTACGCAGTGTCGATCCTACGCATGTAACCCGAGAAAACACCCACACACGGTGATTGTACACCACAAAGTTCACCTGACGCGAGCTGGGATCGAACCAAGGACCCCATGCACCAGAGGTAAAACGTTTTACCACTGAGCCACCGCGGCCCATGAAATATTTCAGTTTAACATTCCATGATTATACCCATTAGGCTAAGGGAGACGGATGATTAACGCAAGTGAATGATGATGGAAAAATTGGTGGAATGAGAAAGTGGAAGGAAACGGGAGTACCCTGAGAAAACTCACGGACAACATGTCCACCACAAACTTACTTGGCAGCAGATTGAACCAGGGACCCCACGTTCCAGAGGTAAACGCTCTATCACTGAGCCACCGTACTCTCTTTGGTTGATTTGGAGTTTAGAGTCCCGTTGTGCACCGAGGCTATATGAGACGTGATCTTACAGCTTGACGTGGGATCCGAACCACATGAACTACCACTGAGAACTAAACCTGAATCTCAGGTGTCGAGAGCACGTACACTAAGTAATCATACAGCCATGAGGGACTTCGACCTTACAAGTTGACTTTGTAATACAGGGTGAGTCACGTTGCGTAAATTCAGTATCTTATTGCAAGCTTAAGACCTTACCTCTTAAACCAAACTACTTTTTAAAAAAGGGAAGAAATCATTTTACGGGATAAATAAAATCACATAATGCGAAACGTGCCAGGAAAAATAAGATCTGGCAACCCTATCCAAATGTGCTAAAAAAAAAAAAACAAAGATGGCGCACCATTAAAATTCTTCCCTCAACTCATTCCCACTTTTATTCTTTTTGAAATTTATTTAACTTAAAGACGTTAAAGACAGAGTTGGTGTGGGTCAATGAAAAGTTGGCCCATGAACTAGTGACCTATATCCACCGTGACCCACGACCCCACATTGACCCACTCTGACTCACCATCCAGCTTGATCCTCTGACCCACCAAAACTCACCATCAACTCTGTTCCACGATCCACGTCCTTCTCTCAATTGACTAAAAAAGAGTTTCCACTTGTAATAAAACAAATATTAACACACGAAAATCATATCCACGAAGAAATGAAATGTCGACTAAAAGCAAGGAATTCATGTTATTATTCAGTTCAAAATGTCTTGTCGTCGCGAATTCTGTCGAAGAATTTGAAGCTTAAAATATATAAAACAATAATCATGCCTGTTGTTCTGTATGGTTGCGAAACATGGTTGCTTACTCTGAGGGAATAACATAGACTGAAAGTATTTGAGAACAAGATCTTGAGACGAATATTCGGGCCCAAGAGGAACGACAGTAGGGAACGGCGCAAACTTCATAACGAGGAACTACATAATTTATACGATTTACCAAACATTGTTAGGGTCATCAAGTCTAGGAGGCTTAGGTGGGCAGGTCATGTAGCTAGGATGGAAGAAAATAGAAACGCTTTCAAAGTCTTAACTGGAAGACCATTCGGAAAACGACTACTAGAAAGACCTAAGCACAAATGGGAGGACAATATTAAGATGGATCTCGCAGAGATAGGAATCCAAAGTATAAACTGGATCCAGTTGGCTAAGAACAAGTCAATGGAGAGCTTTTGTGAACGCGGCAATTAACCTCCGGGTTCCATAGGCCATAGAGTTAGTTAATATAACAAAGCTCTGAAATTATCAGTAATCGGAGTTTGAATTTCTATGGTCAATCGCTCAAGCACCACTCTGTTACAATCAGTGTATCTTTCAGAAACAATGTTCCGGTGGGGGGAGGCACACTTAGTATTATATTATAGGGAGGAGCACTGCTGTTACTGTTCTATTTACTATTGTATTATACACATATTATTTTAGTTTCCTTCCGGGGACACTCTCAGAGCTTCGCGGGCCAGTGCTCCCCTAAAAACATGTCTGGAAGAAGTACTGGTTACAATACCGTTGGATCTTACCTTTACGGTATAAATTGGTAAAGTATTTGTCATACGATCAATTTCAATTTAATTATGATACAGTATATAATTATTTCTTTGTTGAATTACAGATACTTTTCAATGGAAAATAGAATGAAATTTTAAAGTCTTAAATCAAAGTATGGAAGGCGAAGGTAAAGAGTAAGAAATAAAACAACATAAAACGTGGCTGTGTCTCGAAACCCAAGTAGTAAGTCCTATTGCTATTATTATAATTACAAACATCAATATGCAAAAGTACCTAAAGTTCTTTTTTCACTTAGATATACTCACCTCAGGTAAGTAAATAGACATAAATGAAAAAGGAAGAAAAGGGGAGCCTTGAAAGTAAAACGTAGACAAATTCACCAGGGTTCAGAAGATGCTGTCTACAATGCACTGAGCAGAGTGAATCGGTGAGTCAGAGTGGGTCACGGTGAGCGGTGAGTTGACGTCCTGTTAAATCACGACCCACTGACCCATTCCATCTCTGATTGAAGACTATAAAAATGCAGAAAGAGAGGCAGATAATATCTTTAAAACGATATTATATGAACTAATAATAATTGTTTCCAAAACCCTCCGTATAGTGCATAAATTTGGACGCCAAAGAATTATAACGTCATAAACTGTGCACCCAGAATTCTTATCCATAAGAAAAGGTCTGGAAACAGTTATTAGCTTATTTAATACCATTTTGTGTTTACTATCTGGCACACTTTCCATAATTATAATCAGTGGCGGCGTAACGCAAACTGGGGCCCGGGGCCAGTGAAGTAGGTTGGGGCCCCTTTTCAAACAATCGTGATTTATACACTTCTATTTTTGACATTCATTTACATAATAATTCTTTCTGTTTGCTCCTCCCCCTTTCATTATGTGTTTAGATCATTATAATCTGGGATATATTAAACAAATAGGGCTGGCATTCAGCATCCCTGTCTAATTTTTAAATGCTTAGAACCGCCTTCAGGCTGGTATCTACAAATAAAACTGGACCACGATTATCATTGCATATTTTTCTTTTTTTATTCATTTTTAAACAAAAAACACGATAGAAAAAAGGATTAGGGATACAATTGTAACGGAAACTACAACCCTCAACAGAAATAACAATCTTAAGGGGGCAGACTTCTAAATATTTTTCAAAAGCTAAAAATTTTTCTTTTGCCTGTTTTTCGTAAGTGAAAGGTGATAATGAAATGTAACGTACCACAGTAATAGATAATGTTATTCTATACCCGAAAATACAAATCGAAAGAATTTTCAGTGTTGCCATCCATAGAAATTACAATGTAACCAGAATTTGAATTACCCAAAAATCTAGGTTATGGCAGCGACTAGAAAAATGAACTCAACGGTAATTAATGACTTATCAAGCTGTCGTTGTTCCTTGTTATCTACTTTTTAAATAATATGTGGATTTATTTTGTAATAAAGAGTAAAAAATTAAAAAAATAATAATAAACAGTAGAATTAAAATACAAATATAATTTAAAAAGTAATTAACAAGGAACACAGACAACATGATAAGTCATCAATTGCCGTTGAGTCCATCTTTCTAGTCACTGCCATAACCTAGATTTTTGGGTAATTCAAATTCTGGTAACACTGTAATTTCTATGCATGGCAACACTGAAAATTCTTTCGATTCGTATTTTCGGGTGTAGAATAACATTATCTATTACTGTGGTAAGTAACATTTCATTATCAATTTTCACTTACGAAAAACTGGCAAAAGAAAAATTTTTAGCTTTTGAAAAATATTTAGTAGTCTGCCCCCAACGTAACAATAAAAAATCCAGAATTTATCCTACACATATACTATCGTAGTATCAACGCGTACTGTAATTAGATGGAATAGTGGAAGTAATGCTCCTAATAATACAGTCAGAGACAAATTTACGTACAAAACGTAACAATGAGCTGATATTGCAAAAATTGCAAATAATAATATAACCGATGCGATTTTTAAATGTAAGCTCTATGTTTTATGGGCTATTTTTGTTCGGTTCTCGCCTTTGGTGTTTCTCCTGTGCAATTTCTCATACGGTTAAGTTTATTCATAGTTTCTCACCTATCTGAATTTACGTTAGATGGGTTTTATTTGATTATATTTTTCTTCCTACAATTAGCCCCATTCACTTTAACATTCGGTTTCTCTCCAGTGATAATGTACGATCTATTTAGTCCCGCTGCTTTTGCCGAAATATCAGTGAATAGTTAAGCACTAGAATATTTCTTTCCTGCTTGTCCTTTTTACTATTGTTTCCAGATTTCGTGCTTGTTTTATGATTATATTATTTTGTATTTAATAATTCAGTCATGTTTATATTCTGTCACTTATGACTATTTCAATTACCATTTACTAACATACTTAGTATTAGAATATATTATAGCAAACAATCCTGAATATATTGAATAATTGGGGATATTATAGATTAAATATGTGAGCACAGAATTCTACTACGGGTTATACCATCCTACTTTTCATTACCACCTATCACCAGTCAATTGACAAATCTTGACAGTTTTTTATTAGTCTTTTGGTAGTTTTGGGGGCGCGGTGGCTCAGTGGTAGAGCGTTCACCTCCGATGCTTGGGGCCCTGGTTCGATCCCAGCTCGCCCCGTGTGGACTTTGTGGTGGGCAAACACCGTGTTCGCGGGTTTTCTCGGGGTTCTCCCGTTTCCTCCCACTTTCTTCATTCCACCTTTTCATTCATTTCTCATCATCACCGCCCCCTTTAGCCTAAGCGGCATAATTGTGGGACGCAAAACAAAGATTTTCTTTTCTTTTGGTACTTTTGTATTTTTATTGCCTTTACTTGAAACATGAAACTACTTTCGACAGTAGTTCCACTACCATATTAGTCTATGTTTCACCAACATTCAGAATGATACCTTCCTTGCTTTGGTAGCAGCAAAAGTCTCAACCATATTATCAGAATCCAGTGGATGATATTTCATTTTCGATAGAAAGCATGGCCAGATTCGTGAATGAATCTTTCCTGACTCATTGTAGAACGCAAATATGATTTTATCAATTTCATTTTGGTGAAAAACCTTTCACATGATGCGACAGATACGGGCAGTGTTATCAAAATCTGAGGAGCGGATGCGAAACTAGTAAATTTCAAGTCCCATTGAAGATACATATTTCAAGATACATTGTGGTGAAAAGTCAAGTTGTTCTTTAGCTTTCTGAGCACACCTCAGTGAACGGATTAAATCCTTACAATCCTGAAATAATAATAAGCCATCCAGGTCATTCGGGAAGAACAAAGCCAAATCAGAGCAACATGCTTTTAGCCTTTCCTCGCTCTCATCATCTAGCTGCTGCACAAAGTTGGCCATAGAACATAGGAATCCAAATCTGTCGTTCAGGTTATGTAAAATGACCATTTGTTGTTTCATCTCATCTAGAATTTCATTGATAGAGCGCTTCACTTCGGCCTGTGCAGTCAGGTTTCATTCTTTGTTTCTCCATGCATGCATTTCCTTCTACTGTGTGTACCCACAGTTATGTTCCATGCTCTGCAACTTTCTTCAGGTGCGGATAAGGTTTTCTTGGCCATCTCAAGTCTCCAGGTATCAATGGTGTCAACCAGGCTCTGTAACTGAATAAGAGTTTGAATGAAACTCATATCCTGAGATTGAAGGAATTTTTGGATCCAATCAATATATGAGAGATTTGCAGACCAGAAATATAGTAAAGCGATAAAGTTAAATGATTGGATGCTTGCGAGAAGACCAGCATCTCCTGTAGTATCAGGCGTTTCAATTGAAGTGTCACGCAGATCTTCCAACGGATCAATTATTTCACCCAATTGGCTAGAAAGTGCCTTTAAAGCTTCTGCTTTTGAACTCCATCTAGTGTCATTTTCACGCTTCAGACCAATCTTTACTTGATTTTGCAGCACATTCCATCGGTGAGTAGATCTAGAGAAGAATAAGAACAAACATTTCATTGCTCCCAACAAAGTCACCGCCAGAACGTTAACGTGCGCAGCATGTAAGCCACAAGGTTCAATGGATTATTGTTACAAGGAACGAAAATGGCCAAAGGACTTATATTCCGTATGAAAGTTTGAACTTCAAAATATTGCCCGGCCATTGTAGCCTGATTATCACAAGACTGGCCTCTGGAATCTTAATACCAAGCCTATCACATTGAAGTTTCTTCAGTATTTCAGCAGAAATACTCTCAGCAGTCTTTCATTCGACAGAGATGAAATTAATAAAAGCTTCCCGAACTTGAACAGAATCACGTTGTACATCAACAAATCGAATGATTTATGACAAGTTTTCTATATGAGAACAATCAGGAGTTGAAGCATTTTGATTATTTGAACACTTGTTTTCTTATTGAACATTTTCTTCACTCTAAATTTGTGGGCTGAAATGTAAATTCATACGCCAAAAAACAAGAGCAGAAATGGGGAAACCAGCTAGCAAAAGTGTTTCGCTCGCTGAAAATTCGATTTGTAAAGGACAAAAGAATGAAGACGGAAGGAAAACAAGTGAATCAGCGACTATAGCGTCTGCACCAAAGAGTTTTTAATTAGGAACAGAATGCTAGTACCCTAATAAAGCATTATGTACGTTGATCCCTTCTTTCTACCCTTCTCTTAAGCTGATATATAAATGAATAAATAAATAAACAGTGATAGTTTAGGAAGCAGGTGTGACAGTTGCATCATTACCATTTTTATTTAATTTTTAAATAAATCTTTTAAACCCAATTTTGCGTATAATTATGAACATTAGTGCATATAATTTTCATTTTCATTTTTGTTTGTTTAAAGAGCCAAAGGACATTCTCTTTATTTTCCCTTACTATCCGAGAGGTAAGATGTTTTATTTTTTTTTTCTGTATACCTGTCCGTGCGGCGAGGACAGTTGAAAGACCCTTCCATTGTCTCTCAATACCACTGCCTAAGCCACATACGTAGACCACACACAGCAGAGTTCCCGGCGTGAACGCAAGAAAGAAGAACAAAACAGCTTTTAGCATCTTTTTGTGAAATTGAGAAAAATAATAAAGTCCTAACACGTTGAATAGAATCCAAGTAGAAATATAATCTCTGCGAATTTGTCAAAATCACAGCATAGACCATATGTCGCCACTCAGAACCAAGATAAAATTTTAACATAGAACTGTGAAATGGTCCAAAACCATGCACGAGACGACTAGGAGCCAAATCAACTCTCATAAAAATTTTCGATATAACATGTGAAATTTGAAGGAAGCACGTACGTTAGAGAAACGACGCCCGAACACCGTAACTAGGCGGAGACCAAGAGAATCAAAATTTAGGACACCAAAATAACTTAACGAATAAGAGAGCAGAGACGAAATCGAAGACACCGTTAGAGGCGTATCCAAAAAGTTCGGCAGGTTAAAAATTCAAAACTCCAAGTCAGTCGTAAAATAATTCTTCACCGGGAAACAGCGTACCACCGCAACACAAAAACATACCCGGAACTTACACACACACTACATTCATAATCAAAAGTTAAGTTCACAATAACAATGTGCGGCTAAACTCACCGAAGCCGAGTGTACGAAATTACAATCTTTCCTTAGCATAGTAACCTACACATTGATCTTCTTCAAAATATATTTATATATATAAACATATATATATAAACTTTGTAACGCTGCTAATATATATATATATATATATATATATATATATATATATATATATATATATATATATATATATATATAGATCGCGAAACGCCTACAAACATTGTTTTTGAGTGACAGAGTTTCGTAGTTATAAACGTAATCACGAGCTATTACAGACAATTAGAATAACCTACATACGCACCGAAAGCACTTGAACTAGTTTTAATCATACATAATCAGTTTTGAAGTATTATACACAATGCTTAAAAACAATAAACACTGTTTATCCGTGTAACACTACACTTTTAACACCGAGAGTGATGTTGGTGCAGTGTGACGTCTGAAAGTGCTTTTAGTGAGAGTGCATCCTATCAGAAATGGACCAACAGAAGCCCCACCTTGATGGATCAGGAGACGTCCAAGAGCGACGCCCCTTCCAGTTTGAGAGGAGGACGCAGCGGGAATCGAAGAGAGGAACTCCGAATCCAGGACACTTCTCACGAAAGAAGGAAGCCAGTAAACGCAGGGACATCTGTATGTGTGTGCTGAGCTTAGTGGTGAGCTTGGTGGTGAGAGCAGTGTGTACGACGAAAGGTAGGACCCATCCAAATTATTTTTTGTTGATTCCAAAAGGGAAATTTTCGTCATTGAATAAAATGCAAGACGTTCGCGATATAAAGTCGGAACTATTTGAAAACTGTTAATGTGTTTACACCGCGTTTAGAAAAGATTTTCCAACTCGAACTGTAATTGCTAAACAATTAGAACTCTTTTTTTTTCTTTCTTTTTGAGCAAGGCTTATTAAAAATAGAGATACTTTTTAAAATGATACTTCTATATATATATATATTCTGTGACTTTAGTGAATATGTCGTTGTTTTTTTATTAAGGAGATAGTAGTTTAGGCCATCACTCTATTTGTCACTTAGATTTTTTTTGATAACATATAAAGAAAGTTAATTTAAAAGTAGATCGAATGGCAGGTTGTAGACCTTTAACGATGAAAGAAGTATTTCCTTTAACATATGGAAATTTGTATGAAGTAAAAATGCATCATCTGCGCTATGTACATGTAATATGAGAACTTTAAGATAATTTTGAACAAGACATAATAGATATTCCTAGAAAATATATTCAAGACATTGCTTTAATTGTCCAGAGATTATAGTGTTTGTAAAGTAATTTTGCATAGAAGTGAACGTACTAAATGAGTCTATTTCGATCTATATTCTAGTAAAACTCTAATAAATAATATTGTAATGAGTCATCAAAAATATGTTACGTAAGAGAGCTAAAGGATTAATTAGTAACTATGATGTATATGCGACTAGTCTCGCAATTAATCATTTTCTTGGTTGGAGATACGTAATCCATAAATAAAGCGGAACCGACATTAGTACAGTCAGGTAGAATACGGATGAAAAATACGAAGTAGGCTAAGTAAAGCCGCAATTATTACGTCAGTCTGATCCTCTAACAATCGAGCGATCAGACGTTTATGCGCATAAACTAGACGAACAAACATAGAGGAATATATGAAAATGTCCGGCCGTATACCAATCCTATTAATGATAAAGAGAAAAATCACGAAAAACTCAATATATTCAGATTAAAAATCTCGAGAGACGTCTTGACATTTATTATTAATATTCATATGTTACTTGATTTTTATGTATGTATGCATGTATTTACTTATGATTTTATATATATATATATATCTATATATGTTTGTGTCTATTAATTTTCTACTTGTGTTAATATGAGTATATATATGTAGCCTTTATGCATAACGAAATGGTAATGCTACGCTCATTGATTTTATGTATTTGATAGTGTATGCTCGTTAGGTAAATGTCAAAGTGCATATTTAGTGCACTTATTCTCATTCTCAGTTATTAATTTAAATAATTAGAAATGGTTAGCAGTCAGGCAGTAGGTTTATTTAACTCCTTTGGATCATTCTATGTTTCTTTCATACTTCCCACAAATCTCAAATCAAAGTCATGACTTGTTTCTCAATTTATTTTATTTTAGTTCAAGTTACTTCAACTCATTTCCACTTACTTCAACTAGTTTAACTCATTTTAAATCATTTCAATACTTAGTTTTCACCCGAATAAAATATAGGTTATTATATTCAAAATTCCGTCTAGCTATGTAATATCTTAATCTCGTAAATATTAAAAAGGTTATAGTCAAAACAAATCAGCTAATCAACGTAAACTATATACTTAGCATATGATGTCAAATAATTAGGTATTTTTCAAATGCAAAATTGTAATTTAACCAGTTTGGTATGATATCTATGTAAATCAGGAAAGCTCTATATAGAATGTAAACAATGTAAGATTGCATCTAGCACTGGTTATAAACAAGAAAGCCCCGAGGTAATTTACTTAAATTGATTTTTTTGTGTGTTAAGGCCTTATGCCTTACTCTGAACATTTGTTGTCAGAAAACCCAAAATTCAATATTAACCTTCAGCTTGCTTAATTTTTTTTAGAAAACATTTTTTTGTTATTGTTTTCATTTGCTCATTAAAACTTTTATTACATTGTTAATCAAATTCGTAAGCTTTTTCTTTCATAAACAAGTTGTATCCCTAACCTTAAGCATAACATTGGTTTCCAAAGGATCTGTTAGGCAAATTAGGCAATATAAGCATTTCTCGATTCTAGTGAGGATTAGACTGATTTTCAGAATTTTCAACTAAATTCTAAATTCTAGATATTCGTTTATTTTCTGGTTTTATTCTTATTACTACTATTATTGTTCAGTCCACTTGGAAAGTGAGAGTCAGTCTAGTTCGTTCACACAAACCAAACATTAGAGCAAAATTCTCTTTCAGCGTTGCAGCATGTGAATTCAGGATACGTATGCGAATAATATCAAGTTTCATTTGCTTACACGGTTTTAGAGGGATCTTATTTCCCTAAAGCCCTGGGACACCGCGGGGAGATAGGATTTCCTAACCGTGAGATCAATCCTTATCGAGTCACAAACCATTTTAGTTCGGGGAACGAAGACTTTAACGGTGGTGCAAGGGAATAAATAGGGACAGACGGAATGTGAACCCAAAACCCGCTGTCTATTTTTTTTATTTTTATCACTACAAAACCTGGCGCTACAAGCGATCACCACCGGGATCTTTCTCTTTTCATTTTTCAAATTTTACAAATATGGCGCCCGAACAGGGACTCGATAGTTAATTTTTTGACTCGATAGTTAATTTTTTTAAACTCGATAGTTAATTTTTTTAGACTCGATAATTAATTTTCGAACTCGACAATTTATTTTCAGACACGATAATAAATTTTCGAACTCGATAATTTACGCTCAGACCCGATAATTAATTTTTAAACCCGATAATTAACTTTCAGATTCGATAATTTATTTTTAGATGCGATAATTAATCGTCAGACACGATAATTACTTTACAGTCTCGACGAATACGCTTCAAAGAACTCCATTATTTTTAAGAACTCGATTATAAAAAAAAAGTAACTACTTGCTAAGATTATCATCAGCTACATAATGAGCCTTGGAATCGAACTAAATTCAACGCAAGTTGAACAGTACTTCTAGGAACGATCAACGTTCTTTTCCCCTCCAATTTCATTTCTTTTTCAGCCAGAAGAATGTAAGTTACGTTTACGTTGAGCTAGCAGTAGAGAATATTCAGTTTGCAGAATTTATTTGTATTGAAAATGGGTGATTGAACAAGGAAAAGAAGAAAAAGAAGAAAAATAAGGTAACCAGGTGAGGAAAATAGAAATAGGGTAATAACTAGAAGTTGCTAAAATCAACTCGAACCTGCTACCATTCATGTATTTGTAAGATATCCATTCATATATTTATATAGGAATAACTTTTCTTCTATTAGTTTACATTTAAGGTGTGCATATATTCGTTTATCATTTGAATTTTCAGTATGTATAGGATTAAGCTAGAAATGTATCAACACCAATGTAGGTTAAGTATAGCATTTAGTAAATTTTAAGATAAGATGATTTAAGGTGTGAATTACTATGCTTTGGAATTATTGCAAAAGATCGTACACTCAGGCTTATTTTATGAATAATAAATAAATAAAATCAACGTGTTGTGTGTGTATAATTATAAACGACGAAACTTAACATTTCATTAGTATACTGCAAGAATACTGTTTTAAAAAAAATTAAATTAGTAATTAATAAATATATTTTTGTGTATGTGCAAAAATAATTCGGCGCAAAAGCCGTATATTTTTAGTTTCAGATGCCAAGACTGCGGGCACAGACAGAAGAAATAAGGACCAAGATGCTGACGGGAGAGCAACAGATTTGCCCAGATTGCGGCAGAGATGTCTGGGAGCAAGAAATAACCCCATCATCTTCCAATCTGGAATGTGTTACATGCGGCGTACTAAACACAACAGTGGCGTCCATCGAGGAAAGGCGATCTCAGGTCACTGGAGAAACAGCAAGCAATGGGGAACATACAGAAACTTCAAACGGAAGTTCCTTAAGTCCAGAAATGTCCATCATGCTGCGGGCAATCCTAGAAAATATCGACAAGAAATTAGACGTCCACAAAGAAGACATCAACAAGAAGTTGGACGAGCAGAACAAGAAGTTAGATGTATACAAAGAAGATATTAACAAGAAGTTAGATCAACAAAAAGAAGAACTCAAAAAGACGTTAAATGAACAAAAAGAAGAACGAAGAAAAGAATCAAGAAAACTACGAGAAGAAATAAAAGAAGTAAACAAGAAGCTTGACGAAAACATCCAAGAAATGAGAAGAGAACGAGAAGAGCGCAGAGGGAAGCAGGAGACAGATGAGATTCGAGAAGAACCACTTCACGAGGAAAATATGCAAGACGCTGAGGTTATTCCAGAACGAGAACAGCACAGTCAAATAGTAGAAAGGAGCGAACCGGAAGAAGTGGTACTGGAGGAACCCCCATCAGAAGAAATTGTGCAAGATACACACCAGGAGGCCAAACAGACTGACCCACCTGCAGAGATAAGTACAAGTGTTTCCAACGCTGTGAACGCTCCGAAATCCAAGATTAAACGCAAACTGCGTGGAAGAATGGTCCCTGGGAAGACAAGGATACAGCCAATACGGCACAAGGATGCAAGAATGAAATGTTTCCACGACAAACGTCCAGGATGGCAACGCCGCCATACCTTTTGCAGGAGGAATAATCACCAGAAGCCATGGAGAAAATGGGCAGAAGACTCCAGAAATGTAGAAGGAAAAGGAATACTTGAAGTCGAAGACCAAGATTCATGGATAAATTACAACGGCCAGAGAAGTCCATGTGACCGACAAGAGATTCACAGTCAAGTCAGACCAAATGAAACACAAGAGATGAGCGATGATAACTGGGAGAACGAAGCAAATCCGCCATGTATTACCGCTCAGGATGAAGGTACCAGGAGAGGAGAACACAAGTTAGACGCACGATGTAAAGATGGCCGAGACGATACAATGATTGTCCCTATCAAAGTGGTGAGAACTCAAGAAGTGAGTAATGACAATTGGAGGTACCCAGGAGATAAAGAGGAAAACCCCGAAAATGACAAGAATGGTATCTGCATTGTTACCATTCGCCCGGCTATGACATTTGTTTACTAAAAATTGACTTGCAACGGTCCAGGTTCGAGTCAAGGTCACGTGACAGCTTGCTAGAAAACAACCTCAAATACACAATGGCATGAAAACAAATGGAAGCTCAGAAATAGAATGATTGCATGCAAGAAGTAAAGAAGAAGAATTGCAAGAAGAGCATGCAAGAAAAGAAGAATTGAAAACTGAAATATCAGCGCGGAGAAGAAAACTTAGCAGAAAACTGATTAAAGAAATATAAGTGAATTTTGTATATGGCACAGCGCATTTGAATGTAACTGCATCTTTTATCCAAGTGGCTAACCCTAGAAGATAAACATAAAGAATAAGAAGATGAATTATATGGACGCATAATGCCCAGAAGTGAAATTGTTTACCAGCGTATTTACTTTAACTTTATTTCAGATACCGGATGTGAGGCAATAAAAATTACAGAGGAAGATTGGAAAAAGACGTTCACCAATGTGCGCAACCCAGCATTAAAACCGGCCCAGGAGATATAATTTTTGTTATGCACGAAGAAGTGCCTATATACAGAGCAATCGGTAGAGAAGGATTCCCGATTTGAGCTCTCTGAAGTGGAGTTTTGCGTTTAGAGCAGAGACTCAACGCACCCCTTCCCCCTTGGTGATGATACCTGCGAAAACGCGCCGAGCCAAAGAATAGTGAGCTACGAGCTGCGAGCAGATGACAATTCCACCAAGATGTTTGCAAGTTCCCACAATTGAATGGTTGCGACATGGAACTTTGCCTTAATCATTTTACTCTCCTTATATTTTAAACTTTTGTTACTGAAGAAGAATCATGGCCGAAGAATAAAAGCAGAAGTGCGAGCAGTGGCTTTGCCCTCGCACATGGAGGAATTGAAGCTCCATGCCACCCTCTGTAACCAATGCTCTCTTTCCCGATGATACAAGACGCTGAAGATTATATAATACTGTTGTTTTGTTGTTTTGTTACCTAGGGCAGCCAGAACTTTGGAAGAAGAATAAGAAATCGTATCCCGCGCAGATAAAATAAAGAAGAACTCCAAGAGACAAGAATGATGTCATATGTTATTTAAAGCATGCCTCATAAGCTTGTGTCCAGCAGCTTGAACTGACCACAAACTCGATACCTGAGACCTATAATCCAGATTGAAGATCAGAGCACACGAGGTAAAAATCAATCAGGGTTCGGATTTTTATGTACTTCAACTTTTCTATGAACTTCAAAATTAGGGATAGAATTTTCATGTACTTCAGAATATTTTTTGTGAACTTTGAAATTTCTGATTAGGGTTCGGATTTTTATGTAATGTTCAATTTGCACTTAGAATTCATGATGCAATGTCAATCACAAAGTTTCTCTTAGGATGGAGATCTGCTTCAACTAAGTTGCATCATCTGCTCCATCTTAGGAGGGGGATAACTGTGACAGTTGCATCATTACCATTTTTATTTAATTTTTAAATAAATCTTTTAAACCCAATTTTGCGTATAATTATGAACATTAGTGCATATAATTTTCATTTTCATTTTTGTTTGTTTAAAGAGCCAAAGGACATTCTCTTTATTTTCCCTTACTATCCGAGAGGTAAGATGTTTTATTTTTTTTTCTGTATACCTGTCCGTGCGGCGAGGACAGTTGAAAGACCCCTTCCATTGTCTCTCAATACCACTGCCTAAGCCACATACGTAGACCACACACAGCAGAGTTCCAGGCGTGAACGCAAGAAAGAAGAACAAAACAGCTTTTAGCATCTTTTTGTGAAATTGAGAAAAATAATAAAGTCCTAACACGTTGAATAGAATCCAAGTAGAAATATAATCTCTGCGAATTTGTCAAAATCACAGCATAGACCATATGTCGCCACTCAGAACCAAGATAAAATTTTAACATAGAACTGTGAAATGGTCCAAAACCATGCACGAGACGACTAGGAGCCAAATCAACTCTCATAAAAATTTTCGATATAACATGTGAAATTTGAAGGAAGCACGTACGTTAGAGAAACGACGCCCGAACACCGTAACTAGGCGGAGACCAAGAGAATCAAAATTTAGGACACCAAAATAACTTAACGAATAAGAGAGCAGAGACGAAATCGAAGACACCGTTAGAGGCGTATCCAAAAAGTTCGGCAGGTTAAAAATTCAAAACTCCAAGTCAGTCGTAAAATAATTCTTCACCGGGAAACAGCGTACCACCGCAACACAAAAACATACCCGGAACTTACACACACACTACATTCATAATCAAAAGTTAAGTTCACAATAACAATGTGCGGCTAAACTCACCGAAGCCGAGTGTACGAAATTACAATCTTTCCTTAGCATAGTAACCTACACATTGATCTTCTTCAAAATATATTTATATATATAAACATATATATATATAAACTTTGTAACGCTGCTAATATATATATATATATATATATATATATATATATATATATATATATATATATATATATATATATATATATATATATATATATATCGCGAAACGCCTACAAACATTGTTTTTGAGTGACAGAGTTTCGTAGTTATAAACGTAATCACGAGCTATTACAGACAATTAGAATAACCTACATACGCACCGAAAGCACTTGAACTAGTTTTAATCATACATAATCAGTTTTGAAGTATTATACACAATGCTTAAAAACAATAAACACTGTTTATCCGTGTAACACTACACTTTTAACACCGAGAGTGATGTTGGTGCAGTGTGACGTCTGAAAGTGCTTTTAGTGAGAGTGCATCCTATCAGAAATGGACCAACAGAAGCCCCACCTTGATGGATCAGGAGACGTCCAAGAGCGACGCCCCTTCCAGTTTGAGAGGAGGACGCAGCGGGAATCGAAGAGAGGAACTCCGAATCCAGGACACTTCTCACGAAAGAAGGAAGCCAGTAAACGCAGGGACATCTGTATGTGTGTGCTGAGCTTAGTGGTGAGCTTGGTGGTGAGAGCAGTGTGTACGACGAAAGGTAGGACCCATCCAAATTATTTTTTGTTGATTCCAAAAGGGAAATTTTCGTCATTGAATAAAATGCAAGACGTTCGCGATATAAAGTCGGAACTATTTGAAAACTGTTAATGTGTTTACACCGCGTTTAGAAAAGATTTTCCAACTCGAACTGTAATTGCTAAACAATTAGAACTCTTTTTTTTTCTTTCTTTTTGAGCAAGGCTTATTAAAAATAGAGATACTTTTTAAAATGATACTTCTATATATATATATATTCTGTGACTTTAGTGAATATGTCGTTGTTTTTTTATTAAGGAGATAGTAGTTTAGGCCATCACTCTATTTGTCACTTAGATTTTTTTTGATAACATATAAAGAAAGTTAATTTAAAAGTAGATCGAATGGCAGGTTGTAGACCTTTAACGATGAAAGAAGTATTTCCTTTAACATATGGAAATTTGTATGAAGTAAAAATGCATCATCTGCGCTATGTACATGTAATATGAGAACTTTAAGATAATTTTGAACAAGACATAATAGATATTCCTAGAAAATATATTCAAGACATTGCTTTAATTGTCCAGAGATTATAGTGTTTGTAAAGTAATTTTGCATAGAAGTGAACGTACTAAATGAGTCTATTTCGATCTATATTCTAGTAAAACTCTAATAAATAATATTGTAATGAGTCATCAAAAATATGTTACGTAAGAGAGCTAAAGGATTAATTAGTAACTATGATGTATATGCGACTAGTCTCGCAATTAATCATTTTCTTGGTTGGAGATACGTAATCCATAAATAAAGCGGAACCGACATTAGTACAGTCAGGTAGAATACGGATGAAAAATACGAAGTAGGCTAAGTAAAGCCGCAATTATTACGTCAGTCTGATCCTCTAACAATCGAGCGATCAGACGTTTATGCGCATAAACTAGACGAACAAACATAGAGGAATACATGAAAATGTCCGGCCGTATACCAATCCTATTAATGATAAAGAGAAAAATCACGAAAAACTCAATATATTCAGATTAAAAATCTCGAGAGACGTCTTGACATTTATTATTAATATTCATATGTTACTTGATTTTTATGTATGTATGCATGTATTTACTTATGATTTTATATATATATATATATATATATCTATATATGTTTGTGTCTATTAATTTTCTACTTGTGTTAATATGAGTATATATATGTAGCCTTTATGCATAACGAAATGGTAATGCTACGCTCATTGATTTTATGTATTTGATAGTGTATGCTCGTTAGGTAAATGTCAAAGTGCATATTTAGTGCACTTATTCTCATTCTCAGTTATTAATTTAAATAATTAGAAATGGTTAGCAGTCAGGCAGTAGGTTTATTTAACTCCTTTGGATCATTCTATGTTTCTTTCATACTTCCCACAAATCTCAAATCAAAGTCATGACTTGTTTCTCAATTTATTTTATTTTAGTTCAAGTTACTTCAACTCATTTCCACTTACTTCAACTAGTTTAACTCATTTTAAATCATTTCAATACTTAGTTTTCACCCGAATAAAATATAGGTTATTATATTCAAAATTCCGTCTAGCTATGTAATATCTTAATCTCGTAAATATTAAAAAGGTTATAGTCAAAACAAATCAGCTAATCAACGTAAACTATATACTTAGCATATGATGTCAAATAATTAGGTATTTTTCAAATGCAAAATTGTAATTTAACCAGTTTGGTATGATATCTATGTAAATCAGGAAAGCTCTATATAGAATGTAAACAATGTAAGATTGCATCTAGCACTGGTTATAAACATCAATTCCACAGTTTGTTTATTTGTGTCAGGTTAATGATAACAATTCATTCACTACATAGTTCAAGAAAGAAAGCCCCGAGGTAATTTACTTAAATTGATTTTTTTGTGTGTTAAGGCCTTATGCCTTACTCTGAACATTTGTTGTCAGAAAACCCAAAATTCAATATTAACCTTCAGCTTGCTTAATTTTTTTTAGAAAACATTTTTTTGTTATTGTTTTCATTTGCTCATTAAAACTTTTATTACATTGTTAATCAAATTCGTAAGCTTTTTCTTTCATAAACAAGTTGTATCCCTAACCTTAAGCATAACATTGGTTTCCAAAGGATCTGTTAGGCAAATTAGGCAATATAAGCATTTCTCGATTCTAGTGAGGATTAGACTGATTTTCAGAATTTTCAACTAAATTCTAAATTCTAGATATTCGTTTATTTTCTGGTTTTATTCTTATTACTACTATTATTGTTCAGTCCACTTGGAAAGTGAGAGTCAGTCTAGTTCGTTCACACAAACCAAACATTAGAGCAAAATTCTCTTTCAGCGTTGCAGCATGTGAATTCAGGATACGTATGCGAATAATATCAAGTTTCATTTGCTTACACGGTTTTAGAGGGATCTTATTTCCCTAAAGCCCTGGGACACCGCGGGGAGATAGGATTTCCTAACCGTGAGATCAATCCTTATCGAGTCACAAACCATTTTAGTTCGGGGAACGAAGACTTTAACGGTGGTGCAAGGGAATAAATAGGGACAGACGGAATGTGAACCCAAAACCCGCTGTCTATTTTTTTTATTTTTATCACTACAAAACCTGGCGCTACAAGCGATCACCACCGGGATCTTTCTCTTTTCATTTTTCAAATTTTACACAGGCTAGCAGACGGGGCCCCATTACTTACATCATAAGACCTTAGAATGTAAATAACACAATATACTTTGACTTTCATTATATTTTAATCTACACTCAGCTTTTCCTTTAAATTTTTCTGAGGTCATTGAACACAGTGAAACTTTTATTTTATTCATATTTTCATCCACATACATTTTTTCCTTTAAATTTCTTTGGGGCCCTAAGAGAGTAAAACTTTTATTTTATTTATTTTTCACCTACATTCAACTTTAAAAAAAAATCTTGGGGGCCCCAAGAAAGTGAAACGTCTGTTTTATTTTTTCGCCTGCATTCAGCCTTTTCCTTTAAAATTCATTGGGGGGCCCCAAGAGTATGAAACATTTACTTTATTTTTCACCTATATTCAGAGCTTTTTCCTTTAAATTTCTTTGGGAGCCTCCAAGATAATGAAACTTTTATTTTATTTATTTTTAATCTACATTCAGTTTTTTCTTTAAATTTCTTTCGGATCCCCAAGAGAGTGAGGCCCGAAGCTTATAGTTTGTTTAGCTTATACGGAAATCCAGCACTGATTAGCTTTATTAGACAGATATTTCTGTTGTTTCATCCGTTATTTGGTGTAATGTTGATTGACAATTAATTGCGTTTACATTTAGGGAAGGTGTGGATTATAAACCTTGACGGCCCTTGTACGGCTCATGCTAACAAGGTTCCTTAGTAACTATTTTTTACCTACCGTCGGGGCCCCCCACAAAGTGGGGCCCGGGGCGGCGGCACCGCTCGCCCCGCCCTTACGCCGCCACTGATTATAATATTTTTCATTATCTTTAAGTTTAGTAAAATTTTAAAAAGTCGGGTTGATAGCGGAGCCTTAACAAAAAAAAAAAAAAAAAAAAAAAAAGTACTTAGCAATTACCAATAGTTTCTTGAAAGTAATCTTGAAAGTAAGTATCGAATGTATACATAGGCAATCAGATTAACATACACTTCAACAATACAGACTACTGAAGCTAAAGAATACCCTTTCTTTGCTGAATAATGATGATTAAACAAAATGCATTCGTAGTATGTAAGTGGCAGATTTCAATTCTCACGTTTCGTTTTGTCATGCACTGAAGAAGTAATGCAAAAAAAAAAAAAAAAAAAAAAAAATCTTTGCCAAGCCTTGAACCTACGACCCTTGATAAAGTATATATTTCTCTCACGTAATAGATACGTATTATGTGCCATATGCATGTGTTATCGAGTACGTGAATAAATATTGTCTTTTTTTTTTTTCCTGAGTCCATCATTAGAACAATGTTTATAAATGACTGCTGGACTATATGTGTGATGATGAACCTTGAAAAATGTTAATTGCCGTTCAAATTTGGCACTTTTCCCTGACACAACTGATTCTTAAATAGTATAATTTAGCTCGAATATTTGTCACGTGAATGATTAATGTTACACTTTTTTGTCTTTTACATGGATTTGTTTAGCAGAAGAACATTTAAAAACCAATAATTTACTTTTACTGTACGAACAGGGGCAAAAGTGAGGGGGAACGCGAGGGGACGCCGTTCCCCTAGCTCAAAAAATTATCTATGGCGTTTTTCCACTTCCTAAAAAATTACAATGGACAAAGATAGGAACGGGGACGGCATGACGTCATGCGTCCCCCTACCTTTACAGATCCACTTTTATCTTTGTGTAGGAACATTTGTATTATACAAGGGTCGTTCAGAAAGTTTTGTGGTGTGGTTCCCGTTTATACTCGAATCTAAGACGTCCTCGAACCTAAGACGCACCGTATATCTAAACTTCAAAAGTTGTGTCAATTTCTTGTATTCAATTCTAAGACGTATCCTGAATATTCAATGAAGCAATTCAGAAGCGATTCCAAGATGCACTCCAAGATGACTCCAAGATGCAAGAAGCGATTCCATTTTATACCTGAAATTTTGGAACAAAAAGTGCGTCTTAGATTCCAGGATATGCGCACCAATGAAGCTAACTGCATACTTCCATGGATATAATATATATATATATATATATATATATATATATATATATATACAGGGCCGGATTTAGGGGGTGCAAAGTTGCACGTGCACCCCCCCCCCCTTCGTTGTAAAATGTTGCTAAATGGACAAGAAAGTTTTATTTTCGTTTTATTGTTCTTATTTACTGCTCTTTTGACATGAAATTTTCCACATACATGTCTTTGCCGATTATACACATATTAACATTATAAGAAATACCGGGCGAATTCGTTATCAAATTATATTCCTACAACATCATATTTATAGACATGCGACAATAATTTTGGACATGAATGTACCTAGAAATACACAGCATCACCAGAAACAAATTGTAAAATGCAAAATATAAATGGCTATCAAACCAATGGAAAGCATCATTATTGCGTGGTGGGACCATCCGTTAACGTACCAAACAGCTCTGATTCATCGTGTAATGGAGAAATACAAATCATGGTTGATTTCCAGAAGAATAGTGTTGATATTCCTTACGCAATTCAGTTCTCAAGTCCATGAGCAAGAATAGAGAGAGATACCTGCTTCTGATCCTAAGCTCTAATAGAACTAACCACAGATGGTTTGAAGTCTGTGGATTGGACGAGCCAGGGAAAGTGTTGTAGTTCGCACCCAGTAGCGTATCCTGAAAATATGAACGTGTTTACTGCAGCTTATAGAGAATAACATGTCTACAATGAAACAGCATTTCTCGATAGTCGATATTTTATAACGGATGCATAATTACTGTCTTCGTAATAACCATGTATTCTGTCTACTGTAAGTTGCAAATTAAGTATCTTACCTGAAACTAGGAAAATAAACCATACTCACAAAATAAATTCCGAAGTGATTTGAAAATATTTTTCGTAAACATTTTTCTTTTTGAGAAGATAATACGACATTGTATTAAAACTTGTTGTACAGGTATTGACAATGAATAATACAGAATTGATAAGAAAATATCTTATAAGTTGATCTTTCAATTTTTATCAGAAATTTATTAGAACCGGAATCCTGGTGAGAAAGTTCCGAAATTTTATCAGCAACCCTCCTAACAGCATAAATATGAACAAGACACGTTTCCAAGTAGACCCTAAGCTTCCTCTTTGATAAAACAACGTATCTATACTACCCAGGTTCGAATTTGAGAAATCGAATCTGATGCCAAAAAATGCACAGGCGACACGTTGCAATAAATATTTAAAGCTAAGGGCGAGCTACGTTACTTGTTCGTCCTACTAGACATTAGTTCGACGTCGGGTGTGGCCCGTCGGTCGTCCGAAATATTTTAAACATTGTGTGATATTGAAAAAGAGACAAGGGTTTTCGAAGACGGTTCAACAGAGCTCGATTTAATTTGTAGTGATGTTTTCTTCTTAACGGTGTTGACCATCTGGAAAACGAACCCTAGTAACAAACACTGGGGATCGAACCTTGAACCATGAACATAGAAGACACACGCACACTTAGTTACGAAAGATAACATGAAACATCAATATATATATATATATATATATATATATATATATATATATATATATATATATATATATATATATATATATATATATATATATATATATATATATATAGGATGTTTCAAAACAACACCAACAACGTTTGCAGGTGATTCCTGACACCAAGATAAGACAAAAAGTATAGACCCACCTGGATACACAAATGTTCGCTTTTGGAGTTACAGGCTGCCGAAAACATGAAAAAATGTAATTTAAAGATCCATAGCTTCAAAAGTATGGTACCTATAGTAGTCGGGTCAAGACTTCACTTAGGAATTAGTGTGTCCCCTATCCAAATATCCACGTTTCAGAATCGTGCGGTATTTCAGCAATATTTTTTATAGAGGTAGTTGGTGAGTACTTCAAATTATATACCCGTAGCCCAAATCCCCCAAAAAAGGTTGTGTGAGTACCTCTGGATTCTGAAACACGTATTTTTTTTGATAGTACACATGTTAGTTCCTAAGTGAAATCTTGACCCGATTACGCTAGGCCCCATAGTTTTGGAGCTATGGACCTTTAAAGTTCATTTGTTCATGTTTTCGGCAGCCTATAACTCCGAAAAGAAGCATTTGTGCACCCAGGTTGGTCTATACTTTTTGTCTTATTTTGGTGTCAGGAATCACCTCCCAAACGTTGTCGGTGTTGTTTTGAAACACCCTATATATATAAAGTGGTTGTAAAATCAGTACGTATTTGTAACAATAAATATTCCAAAAAGAAAACAACAACAGTTTTATTTCCATTGAATACATTATTAGGGTATACCATTTGGTTAAGTTATATTTCAACGTATGCACCCGCATTTTCCACACACTTCTGGTACTTTTTAGGAACAGAATCCACGGCTCTTCTTAGGATCTCAACTCGAACATTTACAAACACTTGAAGACTGTTAATATCCCTTGGTTTTAACTTGCACATTTGTTACTTAGCCCAATCCTAAAGGAAGAAGTCGTATAGTATTAGATCGGGACTGCGTGCAGGCCATCCTGTCGGTCCCCGGCGGCCAATCCATCTTCCAGGAAAATTGTCATCAAGGCATGCGCTCACTGGAATTGCGTAGTGGGGCGGAGCTCCATCTTGCATGAACAACAATTCAGCAGTTCCCTTCCATTTTTCCATTCTTAAATCACATGCCATATGTACGTTCGAAGCATCTCTAAACATGTTCACCATTTATTGTGTTGCGTAGCACGTATGGGCCAATGAATCTTGTCCTGAACAACATGTACGCTGTCTTCCAATTTGGATGTTCAAAGCCGTCCATACGAACTTGCATCTGACACACTACCCGTTGTCATTGATTTTTATGGTAATTTTTATGGTAATTTTATGGTATTTTTTTTTATTGTCCTAAGGTTAAGTATTGCACTCCTATCTCGCTCTTGCCTCCACCATGTTTGCATTTGCACCATCGACGTTCAAACTTCATACCTGGGGCAATCTTCGCTCTGTCTTCTACGCTGTATACACAAGCCATTTTGCGGTTTCCACTGGATCAACTTCTGAAATCATAAATGGTAAACCTCACATTAGTAAACAGTTTTACACGCCATGTAGAACTGATGCTAGTTTCTAGGATAATCTAAATTAAAAATAGGTATTGAATTTACAATCACCCTGTATATATTATAAATCACCTACCATGCGACATCCCAGGGTGTCGCAACACCCAAGTTGGAGAGCTCTGAGTCAATCCATTGAGCATAATGAAACCAATCTTTCTACTTAAACATCAATGATGGAGCAGATCATACGAACCTGGTGACGCGTAATTGAATCAGTCAGACCTTTGAAAACCCATCATTTGGCTAACCAATTGTCACATACAGTTATGACAGATAAATGATTTGTACCCGCCATGTTAGCTGAAAAGGATATGTTTCACCTAATCCTCGTTTAGCCTAAAATGGTAGACAATTTTTATTTTAATGGCAGAAATCGATGAAAATTACAATTCTTAAAAGGGAATTCATAGCTTGGTACCTCTTTCGATCTTTCCTTTCTTAATAGTGTGCGCGAATCATGCATATTTTGTATATTAAAAAAATGCATCAGAAATATGCATACTTCGCTTACATCACTCATGATTATATAGTGAAAACCTGTTTGGATGATTGACGCTTTATTTCACCCGTAAGTAATTTGTTACATTTTTGTTGTAAAAGTGCTTTAGCAGTTGCGTTATGGATATTTTTGTTTTCATTTGTAGCACGTTAACATTAACATCAACACATTTTTTGAATGTTTTATTTAAACGTTTCAGTTCTTATTGACCATGTATTTAGGCCTATTGTCTGATTGCTCGCTTTTATTTCTGTGTGGAATCCCTTTGAAAATATAAAGGGGCCCATACACCCAGACACATGCATGAAGAAATCTTCCAACATACATGAAAAATGATAAAACCAGAGACAAGTTGATCATGTATGGCCTCGTTCATGCATATTGAAAGTTTTCAAAATCTTATGTAAACATGCATGATAGTTTTGCCGTTCTTCATGCATGTTTACCGTGTTTATGCTCGTTGACGCAAGTTGGTTGTTTTATATTTAGATCCGCCAATCACGACAGCGGAAGAAATCACGTGACTCTTTCCTCCAATTCATTCTTCTATTAAATTGGAGAGCAAGTTGGTACTTGTGTGGGCAAAAAATTCTTCCAACATGCAAGATGAAACAAATCTTTCATGTAAGTTGGTCATGCAAGTGTGTGCGTCTATGGTGCCCCTAACAGGACTAACAAAGGCAAGAGGACTAACAAAGTCGAAGATGGCATTTCAATTGGAAAACAAAGGATTCTCGATATTATTCAATCGTATACACATTTATTAAACAAATGAAATGTGCACAAGCATAGAATGAGATTGTCTGAGAATTCTCGAATTAGGCTAAAATTGTGTAGCTAAGATTTGGTGCTTAAAAAAAAGAAAGAAAAAAAAAAAACAGTTGAAGTCGATTTATTGTGCATTTTGATGCTGTGTCATTTTTTCATCTAGAATGTTAGATTAGTGAGATTATTATTGTTAATAATACTTTTTATCTGTCTACAGCGAAGCCAAAAGTAGGGTACTGTGTTTGGCATGTCCGTATGTGAATATGTATGTATTTATGTAAATTAGTTTTCTCTGTGGACGTCAAACGCCTGAATCAATTTCAATAAATGAGGTATCGTTGGAATTGTAGTGACAATCTGGGTAACATAGGATAGGTGACGTCAGAAAAAGTCAATATGGCGGATGTCAATTAGCCGCCGTTATGCAGGCCCGTATCCAAGGGGGCTCTAGGGGGAACCGAGCCTCCCTAAATTTTTACAGGCTGCTCCTGAAATGTTCACGGTAGGCTTGCAAATGAACTATAATATGGTTGGACCGCCCCCTCCTAACTTCTACCGCCCCCTACAGTGTTGGGCTGGCTACCAGACTGCCGTTATGTTTAAGCTGAAAACAATTCTCACTCTCTACAATATGGTTATATATATATCGAGTGTTCTAAAAAATGGCGCCCACGGACAACAGAGCCAAAATAAAGGTCAAAATAAAGTGAAAATGTTAAATAATGGTATATCCTCCGAGACCATCTTTAGCCTCTATATACAGTATATATATATATAAATGCATTCGTTTGACTTTGCGTTCATATGATAATAAATTATTTTGTAAAGAAGAAATATATAACTGAGCATGTAATTCAATCGTACAGAAATAAAGTCTCAACTTTCTGCATCCAGTTAGAGAAATGAGATTACAAACTGGATGATTAATCGATTGTTTTAATTACTTTAACGTGTTTGACGTAATTTATTTCTCGTAAAATTATTTTTTTCATATTCTATTATAAACATTCTTCATTTCATTTAAGTATTAAACAAGTTTAATAAACGTAAAACGGGTCATTTAGGAGGGTAACAGTGATTGTTTAGGGGGTGGGTCCCCATTCTCTCCCCGTGCGCAATACTTTCATATTGTTTCTTATGGCTATATTGTTCATTCGATTTCGATAGAGGCTTTATATTTTTTCCCCTGAATTATCTAAAACTGGTTATATTCATCATATTTTATGACATATCGTTTTTTTCTTTTGTTTTTTTTTCTTTTTGTTTTTTACTAAAGAAATGTTTTCCTTGTTAAACGGTAATGGAACCTATTTTGTACGTGAATTAATTTCTTGATTGATTGCTTTCTTCTAATATTTGAATAATTAAATGCCATTTTGTCTCATACGTTACTTACTCCTGTAAGAAATCATAGGTTTATTCAATATCTTTGTATTTCATGTACACCCAGAAAATTTGCCGTTTGGAAATTAACTTATTATTTGTTTTTATTTGTTTTGTACTGTGAATGACTTTTTATGTTCTCTTGGATACGGACATTGATTCAGGGACCTGGGTGATATCCACCATTCTTTTCTGGATTAATACTAATTATTCAACAATTATTCCTATAGTATTTTAGTTTCCTATTGCTTAAGTGCAATACTCTACCAAGGTTACTTCAAAACGTCAAGTGGTGTACCTAAATTTACAATATGAGACGAGAACAGTTTCCCAAGAATCGATACGAGATAAGAAAGAATCCTTGGAGAATTGATACGAGATAAGAAAGAATCCTTGTAGAATTAATATGAGATAAGAAAGAATCCTTGGAGAATTAATACGAGATAAGAAAAAATCCTTGTAGAATTAATATGAGATAAGAAAGAATCCTTGTAGAATTAATATGAGATAAGAAAGAATTCTTGAAGAATCAATACGAGATAAGAAAAAATCCTTGGAAAATTAATACGAGATAAGAAAGAATCCTTGGAGAATCGAAACGAAATAAGAAAGAATGCTTAGAGAATCGAGACGAGACGACTTCTACAAAATTTCCGAAACCTTATGTCTTTATATGTCACCCTCGAACCAACCTTTATTCTCGTATATACATTTTTCTCTAGATCTGCAGAAATGGAGACATGGCATTCAAATCATGTATCTCTATTTGAGATAATAGAAACCTAGACACCAGTGATATTTTGCCCTGGAACGCTCTCACTTTTAGTGCGAGCGGTCTTGGGTTCGATTCCCAGTGGGGAATCTAGACCTAAGAAGTTTTTTGAGGTGTACTTCATCCTGATTGGAATTTTTTTGGGTTTTCCTCATTCACACCAGGCAAATGCCAGGATGGTACCTATTATAACGGTTCGAAGCCGCTTCCTTCCTTCCCCAATCCTTCCTTTCTCCCAAATTCCCTGGATAGTATGATCGCCGAGGGACATCATCCCTCATACATAACGGATTAACATGACCATAGATGCCGAAAGCCCTGAAATCTAATTCCTAATCCTAGTGACGGGCTAACATGGCCATAGATACCGAAAGCCCTGAAATCTAATTCCTAATCCTAGTGACGGGCTAACATGGCCATAGATGCCGAAAGCCCTGAAATCTAATTCCTAATCCTAATCCTAGTGACGGGCTAACATGGCCATAGATGCCGAAAGCCCTGAAATCTAATTCCTAATCCTAACCCTAGTGACGGGTTAACATGGCCATAGTAGCCGAAAGCCCAGAAATCTAATTCCTAATCCTAATCCTAGTGACGGGTTAACATGGCCATCGTTGCCGAAAGCCCAGAAATCTAATTCCTAATCCTAATCCTAGTGACGGGTTAACATGGCCATCGTTGCCGAAAGCCCAGAAATCAAATTCCTAATTATAATTATAACCAGTTATATTTTCCTCTTAAAATATAGCACCAATACGGTATTTTCTTTTTCTTTTCTTTCTTTTTTTAGGGGGGGGGGGACAAAACTCAATACTAAGCTAGAAATCACAAATACGTCAGGAGTATAGAAATATTAGCAAATCTAAATGGGTACAATATGAATTACCATCCTATATGTAGGGGAGAGGTAGATAAATTGATCCCCTTAAGACAATTTGGCTTTCATATCTTAACTCTAATGATCTATATTGTGGTAATTGTGTCGGTAGAATAAGGTGTTATCTCACGTTTCTAACCAGCAGGTTTGAACATTGTCCATAAACATATTCAATATTATTTTGACACAAATTTGAACCTATTACGAAAGGATCATTTTTGCCTTAGGGTGTCGGTAAAATGATCCCTCCATTGCAAATAATAGAAAAATCTTGTGAACTTACAAAAGTGATCGTACTTTTAAAAAAGTGAAATTCAAGGTGTTGTAATACTGTGTTAAAGTATGTTAGTAATGGTATTTATATTTTGTTAAAGTAGCGTAGCCTCATTTTCTTTATTTTATTTTATTTTATTTTATTTTATTTTTTGAACACTTAATTCTGTTATGCTTTTTTGGGATCAACTATCTTATAGCTTAAGTGACAGAACACATCTCACACACAAAGAAATCTTCGTCTTCATATACACCAGCACACTGATCGTGGGCCCATTCTTGGCACTGCTGGCACATTATCCAACTCTCACCTCCAGCAGACTTTGAATATAGGTAATGACAATAGAGGCACTCGGTATCTGTCATGGATCCGGGTGGAATGATCCTGGATCCTAAGGCAAAATGATCCCGGGATCGTTTTGCCTTTTCGTATGGCTTATTTTAAATATGTCCTTGAGTGACAAACCATAGAGAAGACTTCCACCTGCATTGCAAAATGTATAGGGTTAAACATTGGCTTCTCAACAAATTGTGTCTCTTTTACATTCTAATTCATGCATTAATACGAATATAGCAAAAAGTTGCACTTACCTTATAAATAATGTTGTAAAAATGTTACTTTCTGTCTGGGAGATAAACAAAACGTTTCTCACCCAGAGAGAACTGATGAACAAGGACAGCTTCTTTTGTGTGACGTATCAACCACGTGATATGACAGGCAGCGCCACCAGTTTCCGCTATAGGGGATGGGATCATTTTACCTGCAGGGATAATTTTATCCACCCCTTCCTTATGTTTCGTTCGTTGTTAGTTATCGTAGTTTAAACATGACAAGTGAATTTTTCGTAGTACTTTCCCGTTCGGTCTTAAATCAGGCTTCGAGTTGACAGGTTTTGGAAAGAAAAATAGTTATCTTGATGTGTCATCTGAGTGCGACGGAATTCGGTTGAAGATAGACCTGATAATATAATCGGTCGGAGATCATACGGTCAGAAGTTAAAAGACACCTTATTGAATTTTTAATGAAGGATTGGTGATAAGTCTTGATACAAAGTGGAGTGAGTGTTCGTGAAAGCAGTAATCAAAACTTTATGGATATAATACATTATAGAAGAAGAAAACAATTGTGATTTAACAAATACTTGTAATAAATGTTAAATAACATTTACTATTATTTCGTAACTAGAATTTATTGTCATATTTTGACCACTTTGTTTAAAGATAATTACTTCTTCTTCACCGTCGCAAAAAACAGTTTCTGTTTCCTTAAGACAAACAATGTTCAAATTCCTATGAGTGTATTGTGGTGTTACCATATTTTCTTTTGTACTGTAACCAAGTAGCAAATTCCACATAGTTGTAGAATCCACAGAGGTGGCTCGTGAGGAAAGTCACGCCGGTAGATAATGAAAATTGTTGCTAAAAAGGAGTTACCGTGGCCCCATATTTTCCAACTTTTTAGGGTTTAAAATGTAGATTTCGGTGAGCTGTGTTCAATGGCACCATCTTTGATTTCTGGAACCAACCGTTTCAAGGTCAAATTAGGAATCAAAAATAAAGAAGTGGGACCAGTTAGGCAATGTAGACCAGTGACCGACTAGGACGAAATGAGTGTTATTTGATTCATATTCACAAGAACATGAATAATTGATATGCCATTTTCCCGAAAATTCTATTTGACTCCGAAAATTAACGAAAATCCGGGATTTTGAGCAATGCGGACCAGTGACCGACTGGAAAGAAAATGGGTGTCATTCGATTTATATTCACACGTACACAAATAACTGATATGCTATTTTCCCGAAAATTAACGAAAATCTGGAATTTTCAATCTTGGATTTTCGTTAATTTTCGGGATCAAAATAGAATTTTCTTAAAAAATTGCGTATCAATTATTCATGCACGTGTGGATACGAATCGAATGACACCTATTTCCTCCCAGTCAGTCATTTGTCCGCACTGCCCAAATGGTCCCAATTTTTATTTTTGACCCCTAATTTGACCTCGAAGCGGTAGGTTCCAGAAATCAAAAGTGATGCCACTAGACACAACTCATCGAAATCTACATTTTAAAATTAAAAAAAAAGGTTGAAAAATACGGGGCCACGGTAACTCCTTTTTAACCAAAATTGTTTTGCTTGATACTAAAAGAAGACAAATTTTTTAATGCACTAATTACTGTGTGATAAAACTTTAATTTTTGTCAGTGTGACATCTCTCCCGAGACGCCTCTGAAAAACCATATTGGGAAATGGTAATGATGAAAGTACATAATAAACGATTCTATTGTTTCAGGCTGAACTGGAAATTTTAAAATGACTTATTTTTTTGCGCTAACAAAAATGAACGCATTAATTTAAAGAAACAGAGAGAACTGAATCACTATAGTTGTCAGTGTTTCAGGAATTATTGCTTGTGACCGGAAGACAAATTGTTACCTGTACTTTCACCTGACCTTTTTATTGTTATTATGCTACTTTTTTTTCTGTAAAATTCTGTGATATTAAAGTTGAGATGTGGGCTAATAATCTTGTTCATCCACATAGAACGTGAAATTATCATACATTTGTTAGAAAAGAAAGAAAAAACAATAAGACACTAAATGAAAATTAACCGCAGCATTTTTTACGATATATTGCTCTTGTAGACTTGGCAACTATGCTATGCGTTAGTGTGAGGAATCTCATAGATCGCTTATGTCCGTCCGTCAGTACCTCTGTCCATAGTTATCAGAACAAAAATGCTAAAAGACAGCGAAATGTTTTCTTTAATCAATTCTGCATCACAAGAATAGCTTCCATCTCTTTCTTTAACCCTCAATTCAAACCGGAAATGATATCAATCAACTACTTCCTGTTTTAACATTGATCAACATATAGAGGAAAATGGAAATAGACCGCGAGAAACTTGATTCTCCATTGATTCAATGTCCCAAGAACAGCTTCCATCTCATTCCTTAAGCCTCAATTCAAACCGGAAATGGTATCAATCAACTACTTCCGGTTTTAACGTTGATAATCATATAGAGGAAAATGGAAATAGACCGCGAGAAACTTCATTCTCCATTGATTCAATGTCCCAAGAACAGCTTCCGTCTCATTCCTTAAGCCTCAATTCAAACCGGAAATTGTATCAATCAACTACTTCCGGTTTTAATGTTGGTCATCATAGAAGAAAGATGATAAAAGACAGTAAAAAACTGCTTTCCCTAATCGATTCAGTGTCCAAAGAATAGCTTCTATCTACTTCTTCAATCCTCAATTCAAACCGTAAATGATAATCAACTACTTCCGGTTTTTAGTGTTGGTCACCCTAGAAGAAAAATGGTAAAAGACCGTTAGAAACTACTTTAGCCTATCAATTCAGTTTCCCAAGAATAGCTTCCATATCTTTCTTCAACCCTCAATTCAATCCGGAAATGATATCAATCAACTACTTCCGGTTTTAACGTTGATCACCATATAGAGGAAAATGGTAATAGACCGCGAGAAACTGCTTTCTCCAATCGATTCGATGTCCTAATAATAGATTTCCTCTTCACCCTAAATTCTCTACTAAAACTGGAAGCGGTAGAGATCAACTACAACTTCCGGTTTCCATATTATAAACTTCATAGAGTAAAAACCGCAAGAAATGGCTTCCGGATAGAGCTTTACAGTTCAAGAATAAGCTTGATCTTGATCTCTATCAAGCTATTCAAAACGGAAGTATTAGATATCTACCATTTTCGGTTTTAACTCTGATGACCATAGTGAAAAACAATAACACGAGATTAGTCCCTGAAGTATCCGACTTGGCGTGTTACTGGCGGTCGTTGTTTAAAAAAAATATTACTATGGTCGAAAGTACCAACCTTATAAATCTTAAGTTTGAAGTTTGAAGACACTACGTTGTTTAGTATTTGTTTGGCAGCCACCAATAGCGAACGATTTTATTGTTAGTGAATTTGTAAGCATGGAAAAATTGGGTCATCGTTATATGATACAATACTTTCAGTTGATCGACCGAATGAGGTAACCACGCCAAATATGGTGAAGAAAATCCACAAAACAGTATTGGATAACCGTCGACTGAAAGTGCGCGAGCTAGCAAACATGGTAGACATTTCGAAAAGTGCTGTACAATGCACATTGACTGAAAATGTCGACATGAGATGGCCGTACGCGAGATGACTTCCGCATTCGCTCACAATAAAACAAAAGAAGCGTTTTGTGAGGATATTTTAATCGAGAGTTTGGAGATATTTCATTGGGATAAAGCCAAGTTTTCACTTCGATTCATGACTATGGATGAAACATGGTTCCACCACTTCACACCTGAGACGAAGGAACATTGAAAACAATGGACTGATACGGAAAAAACGGTTCTAATGAAGACAAAGACAGTTTCATCTGCTGTTAGTTTTTTTGGGATGCACATGGGATAAGTTTCATTCATTATCTTCAAAAAGGAAAAACAATCAACGAGGATTATTACGCAACTTATTGCAGCGTTTGAGTAATGAAATCAAGGAAAAATGGCCGCATTTGGTGAAAAGGAAAGTGTTGTTACATGAAGACAATGCACCAGCTCACACATCCATTATCGCGGTGGCCAAAATCAATGAGTTAAAAATCGAATTGCTTCCTCACGCACCCTATTCGCCAGATTCAGTCCCCTCGGGCTATTTTCTCTTTCCAAACATGTAAAAATAGCTCGGTGGTTAAAAATTTGCCAGGAATGAAGAGGTGGAATCTGCACAAGGATATCGAAGCTATTGAACATCGTTGGGAAAAGTGTACCGAGTTAAAACGAGACTATGTTGAGAAATTAAGATAATATTTCCCTTTTTTTAAGTCGATTAGTTTTGGGACTACCCTTGTAGATAGCAAGAAGTACCTTCTTGACAAGGGCGCCCATCAGGGGGGCAAGGTGGGGCGCTTGCCCCTCTAGAGGAAATTGTACTTCAGAATATCGAAAATCCAATAAAATTTTTACATTAGTCACACCAAAATTTGAAACTATTTTCGAAATGTCGCTTATACTTGCCCCCCACTTGGAAACCACAACATGGGCGCCCTTGCTTCTTGATATGAATACAATACCGCAAGAATAAATGTCCCATCTTCGATTTTATTTGTCTATTGCAAGCAGAGGGTGTAGAACTCTTACCACCAATTCCAGATTCCATTTTATTCTTCAAAGAGCAAATACGTTCAGAGATATCAAAATATTGGTTTTAGATAGGTTCAGTGTCTCCAAAAATTAGATCCATCTCTGACCCTATTCCTCTATTGAATTTGAAGCTACTGGTCTAATAGTTCTGGTTTTAGCATTGAATTTGCATAGTGTGGACATCTACTGCAGTTTGGCCATGTAACACTTACTTGTAATAAACTCTTCGTCTTAATTGTTAGAAATACAGGGTGGCCCAAAAGTAGGCACCCAGTCCTTTACTGATCAGCTCATTCATTGCATTTTATATCATTTCTTATTGTTATCCATCAAGTAGACTTAATTTCTTTATTATTTGTTCTTAATGTGTTTTTACTTACATCTTAAGCTCGAAAGACCCGAAGCAAATAAAACCATAAACTAGAATGTTATACTTGATCAATGCAGGAGTGTATATCTACTTTTGAGCCACCCTGTATTTTCCCGCTAGTCGACACAGCATCAGAACCATAGATTCACCAACCCCGAAGGACGTTGAAGGACTCTAGTAATACTGCTGCTTCATCCAGTGGAAGAGATGTAGATATTCTGATTGGAACCAATTAAAAAAAAGTGACTAGTGCCCACCTTTGGTGTACGTGGCCCCGGGTTCGATTCCCAGTGAGAGAGTATTGAAATTTAAACCATTGCGGTGGTTCGAATTCCATCATAAACTGTAGGTTCACGTCTCATATAGCATTATGCTGAAAACGGCCACTAAAAATAAATAATAAACAAAATACATAAAAATTCAATAAATAAACGAAAACAAACTCATATAACCTGGAATCGAGTGAGTTAAACCTGGGACTATTCGTACCAGAGATGACCCCTCTACCATTGTGCCATCTTGCTCCCTTCTATTTTTGAGATTAATTGGTTTCATAAGTGAAACAGCCGCAATAAGGTCTTTGTTTTATTTGTTTCTAGTTACGGCTGAACATAAAATCAGAATCATATGAACCCTAGTAGCAAGGTTGGTTGGCCCACCGTTGGGGATTGAGTGGGATTTGATCAAAAGGGTGGGTGATGGTCGGTACGAGCCTATAGCGAAAAAACTTACCTTGGCCCAACGTTGGTTAAATGTATGATTGGCCAACCAACTATTCTCCTGACCTTCACGCAACGATACTAGAATTGACTGCTTTCCCAACTAAGAAATACGTTACTTTAGAGTTGGATAAATGTAGAGGGACCGCTCTTTTGGTTGGGAAAGGTTGCCAAGTTGGCCAAACCTGATATTGGGCCAACGTTGGAATGTCCCATCGCCACCATTTTCCCAACGTTGGACCAACCGATTTTGCGACTAGGGAACTCTCACTAGGAATTGAACCTGGACTTCCGTACGAAAGAAGGAACTTCTAGCCACGAGAAACCTGTAAGGAAGTCTAGTTTTAAAAGCAGTAAACGTGATTCGGGTCAAAAGCCTCGTAAGTAGAGAAAAAAAATAGATCTTACTAACCGAGATACGGTTGGGTTATCGCTTGATTGACCTTTAACCTCTGACCTTTCGGGATGATGAGTAGTTTCTGGTAGTGAATGTGTTTCTTAATATCACGAACAATTATTAATTCCCTTTATAGTTATGACATTATGTAGGCTATGTGAACTATGTAACTTTGTGAAATCATAAATGGTAATGAACGCACTCTAACATGTGATGCTAATGGCGCCTTCAGAGCGAAGAGCGATCTGATAAAGAAATATCAACAGTTTGTCTAACGTTAAAGTTAGGTACTGTAGTTCGTTTGTAGTGTCTGTGTGAAGATACTGCCAACATTTCATTCTTAGTACAGATATTAACTGCTACGTACAAAATGTTTTATGAATTTATTTAAGAATTTATTTTTAAGAGTCTTCATCCCGGCGAAATTAAAATACCGCTAATTTTACAGTAATTATGTGATATCTTCAAATAGATAAAAAAAATAATTGAAATATGGAACAAGAGCGCCCTAGACAATATTATTTTGCGTGAGGTACCGTTATCAGAAGTCACCTAGTGGCTTTCCGTTTTCAGCTGTTTGGAAACGCGAAAATAAATGCCGATTTTCAAAATGGCTCGAAATCGAAAGCAGATAAGTGAGTCGTGATAACGGTTTCTTATGTGAAATAATATTGTCTAAGGCGCTCTTGTTCCACATTTCGATTATCTTTGATCTATTTGAAGATATCACATATGATAATTACTGTAAAATTAGCGGTATTTTAATTTCGCCGGGATGAAGACTCTTAACGCTTCCGTGCGGTTTGGTCACGCATTTTCTTTCCAAAAAAAGTAAGAGAGGCTTTTAGCTCAAGTTGGGTTTGTTGTTAAAAAGAAAGAAAGAAGATATTTAAGAGATTTCAAGGAGAATAAACTGCATAACTCTCTTCTACAGTTGTACATTTATTCCGGCTTTTAACTAATAACTGGAAGGCATTGTTTCATTATGTTCATGCAATCACTTCATCAAATTATCGTTTTTATACAATGAATCATGTAACACTAATTAAAACAATGTTTGAGATTCAAGACTTGGGTGAACCAGGGGCGGATCCAGGGGGGGGGCGATCGGGGCGATTGCCCCCCCCACGGAAGTGGAAGATTTCTTATTATATATATATATATATATATATATATATATATATATATATAACCCATCCCAAAATTTGGAGGCCTTAAAAGTAGCAGTATGACAACCCACCGCCCCCCCCCCAGAAGTCGGTCCTGGATCCGCCCCTGGGGTGAACTACTGTTGTCCACGAGATTCCAAAAAAATTCTCGTCTCGTCTCCAAAATCAGACGAGAATTGTCATGTTGTTCATCTAATCTCCAATTTTAAAAAAATCCATCTCTCGAATCTGGACTTGTTTTTAATATGAGACGAGACATTTCTGATCTCGTTGGAAACACTACTATCTTTACCTTTGATCAGTCTAAACACCAAGCAATGTAGATGGTTGGGAACATTAAAAGAAAAACATAAACCTAACTAGCAGGAGAGAATACCTTTCATTTTGAATACAAAGGACAATGTAGGCTGAGGTTCGATTTAAACGGCATCCGAAAACTATGGATTCGACACTAATGTCCGTCATTTTCGATTTATATATATATAAAAATCGATTTATACGAGGGCGAGTCAAAAATTATGTACACTTTGGTCCTAACTTTTCTTACATTGCACACTTTGTCTTCTGTCCTCGCATATTTTATTGTTATACTGTTATGGTAATGCTGTGAAAGTGTAATCTTAAATCCTCCATTTTTCTTCCTTCTGGGCACGGTTGGTACCAAGAAAGCTTACCGCAGAACACAAGCTTACTCTTGTTAGGGTCTGTCAACGCTTACTCACTCGCTTCAGCAACGAAGGTGATGCATTTTTAACACTCTCAGCCCCAACCCTGTTTGAGTAAATTTCATCCCGGGACCAGACTACAGTTTGTTATGAACACTGTCAGCCCATGTGTATCTATTTGATACACGTGGTCCATCAGTAAACCCTCACTGTGTATCAAAAAGATACACATGGGGTTGAAAGTGTTAAGCAGAATACACACCGGCGATGAAACATGGGTTCAACACTATGAATCAGAACCAAAGTGCCAGAGTATGCAGTGGAAACAGCCTCAGATTTAGGCATACAAAATTCGTTGCAAAAGTGGCTTCACGACCAACCGAAAACCTTTTATTTGGAAGGAATACGTAAGCTCGTTAATCGTTGGGTCAAGTGCATTGATAAGAAGGAAAATTACATGGGAAAATGATGCACATAGTATAACCCTAGCTTCATGTAAATAAACTGTAGAATGAAAAGTGTAGATAATTTTTAACTTGCCCTCGTATATATATATATATAACCGCTTTACCGTCCCCCAAGTTGCGGGATTGAATTTAGATTTGAACAGCATCAGAAGTGTCACTGTTCATCTCATCGGCCCAGAAAACTATGAATTCGACACTAATATCGCTAATTTTCGATTATTTTTATATATCTCCTTCCTCCCCTTCCCCTAAGTTCTACCTTCAAAATGAAATGATAAAAAAAACTTTCCAGACGCGAACCTCATCTATGTTGAAAATTTGATCGAGATCGGTCTGGTTGTTCAAGAGTTATAAAGTCACATAGTAACTTTCAATTCTAATATATTAGATGAGTTTCTTACGTTTTTTTTCTTCTTTTTTGTCGATCTCTGTATACAAAAGATTTTTTTCTGAAATTATGCAACAGTTACGAAATTATGATAGTACAAATAACAAAAATTCAGAAGAAAAGAAAAAGTTGCATGACCCAAAATTAGTTCATAATAATAGCTACACATACAAGGATGCATTGCAATATACACTTAAGAATAAATAACTTACTTCCTGTCTTTAAAAATAAGAGATCTTTCTATATCTCTTATTCTTGACGGATTTCAACTCAAAGCAATAACCTTACTTTGCCCTCACTGTTGGTCTAATCGCTAGTGTGTATGCCTTTGGTGCATGTAGTTCTGGATTCTGTTCTCAACAAAGGTGCCCACTTTTGACTAACCTCACTCAAACTCACTCTCACATCATTGTAACCTCACGATCGCTCGACCTCACACTCAAATTTTCAACCCGACCTCACGCTCATAACATCTTTTCCACATCACGCTCACTCGATCTCACACTCACAACATCCTTTCGACATCACGCTCACTCAACCTCACACTCACAACATCCTCCCGACATCATGCTCACTCAACCTCACGCTCACAAAATCTTTTCCACATCACAAAACATAATCTGGACATCACGCTCACTCGACCTCACACTCACAAAATCTTTTCCATGTCACAATTACTCGAACTCACACTCACATCATCTCGACACGACACCCACTCGACCTCAAGCTCATATCATGATTTGGATCACACGATCACTCAACCTCACGCTCAGGGTGAGGTCGAGTAATCGTGAGTTCTGAACTCACGAGCACTGAACTCATAAATTCGGGCAGCTTTGATTCTCAATAAAAGAGCATTGACCGCACTACGTTGATCCGAACTACATTTTGAATAGTGATGAGCGCAAGAGTCTTCGTCTTGCAGTATAGCTCCTTATCAGTATAAATATTAAGCACGTTAGGTATACGGCACATCGAGCATTGAGCAATGTAACATTATACAACAATAAATAATCCATATTCACAAGTGAGAGTGATTTTGTACAGTTATTTCAAATAACTCGAGTTTGATTCCATTTATATAAATTTGGTTTAAACAAAAGACATAGACAGTTGAGTCGTTATCAGTTTTCATTCAAATTATTTTAAATATTAGGAAGTTTGATTATAACCATTATAATAATTATTTTTCTCTTTCTTTTTTGGCCAATATTGCAAAAGATTTCATCATTATCATCATCATCATCATTATAGCTATTCTGCCAGTATTGGCAGATCACTTGCTGCAATTGAGAAGCTTCGATGTAAGGTAGTCCTAAGCTAGTTTCTTCGTCTTGACGTAGCAATTTTCTGTTTTAATACCTTTCTTCAACTACAATCTTCTTTGTCGCCTCCGTCTCTTTCCTTCCACTATACCCTCTAGCACGTTTCTGCTCAGCCAATGTCCCAGCCAGTTCCTCTTCGTTCTATGAATTACATCTAAAATTCTTCTTTTCTTCCCTACTGCTACTATTTTTAACACCTCATTCGCTTTCCGTTCAACCCATCTAATTCTCTCCTTTTATCTCCACGCTCACGTTTCGAAAGCCTCCAATTTTTAATCACTTTTGCGTAATGGCCATGTTTCTGCCCCATAGAGTACATATTGGAATCAGTAAAACAAAATTTCAATATTTAATTGGAAATTTGTTCAATATAAAGATTAAAGCTAATCGTGGTTTAAAAGCAAAAACTCTGACACCTTTAGAATGTAAAAATAATTTTGCAATTCATGGTATTTCAGTAATCTGTGCCGTTTTGATTTTCTTTCATGCGTCTCAGGTGTAGCCTCCCCCCGTTTGGGAACCAGTGGAGTATTAGGTCTGTTAAAAAATATAAAAGTATTACGAAATGTTGTGATTTATCTTCTAAATAGTGAAGCGTGGGCACTCATTGAAAAACTAATAAAGGTCATTACCTATGTTGTACACTATCATCATGCTTACACAAAGGTAAACTATATTACATTTAGAAACATACATTGCATTTCCGTTACTATTGGCGCGTTGTAGAATTTATTATCCCTTATATCCAGAGTAAAATTTACGTATGACAAGCAAAAGATTTCTTAAAAGCAAGACTTGTAAGACTCTTGCAAGCAAGACAAAGACTGAGTGTGCAAGACCAGGACCAAGACCAAGACCAAGGGTTCCAGTGAAAGACCAAGACCAAGATTGGATGTGTAAGACAAAGACCAAGGGTTCCAGTGTAAGACCAAGACCAAGATTGGATGTGCAAGACAAAGACCAAGGGTTCCAGTGCAAGACCAAGGCCAAGGGTTCCAGTGTAAGACCAAGACCAAGATTGGATGTGCAAGACAAAGACCAAGGGTTCCAGTGTAAGACCAAGACCAAGATTGGATGTGCAAGACAAAGACCAAGGATTCCAGTGCAAGACCAAGGCCAAGGGTTCCAGTGCAAGACCAAGGCCAAGACTGGATGTGCAAGACAAAGACCAAGACCAAGACCACCACAGTCTTGGTCTTGGTCTTGTATTTGCTCATCACTAATCTTGAACTGCAGGTTCATCTCTGATATAGTCTCGGTACTGAAATGAGACACTAAAACATCAACAAATAATAAAAAGATTAGAAAATAGTTTTTTTTTTTTGCTAAAGTTTGAGAAAGTCATACAGAACAAATAGAGACGCAAATACCAGTTGAGTAGAATGGCAAAAACTCGCTTCCTGCGCTCGCTTCAATTAAATACGAATACTTTTTTGTGATTCATAAGAAAAATTGTATTATTTTAACCACAGTCCACAGACGACTAATAAAAAGATTGCTCTAACATTGAGGCTTGCATGTAGAAACGAATCCTTATGAGGTTCGTCCATAGACGCTTGTCCAAACTCATCGTTGTCTTCAGAGCATATAGGCGCTTCCCCCACTTCGAGTACTTAACCGTAGAGTGTAGCAACATTTTACAATCTAGAATGTGATATTAACTAAACAGATACCTAATAAATTTCTTAGAAGTTTTTTGTTAATCTCCGGATGCAGAAGATTTTTTCTTTCAAAACTACGTACATGAAACGCTTATGAAATTATGCTAGTTGCAAATAACACAGATTTAGAAGGAAAAGTTGCATGACCCACAATTACTAAGTAATAGTAGCTACACATAAAAAATTGCAATATACAATTAAGAGCAAATCACTTACTTCCTGTCTGTAGATGTACACATGTCAGATTCACGCACGTGCAGCCCATAGGTTATATTAGTCTGTATTTTCAATAAGCAAACAATGGTAAGGGCCGCCGTGGTTCAGTGGTAGAGCGTTCAGCTCTAGTGCATGGGGTCCTTCGTTCGATCCTAGCTAGCGCCAAGTGAACTTTATGGTGGACAAAACACCGTGCGTGGGTTTTCTCGGGGTTCTACCACTTTCTTCATTCCACCATTCCATCTCACCGTCCCCTTTAGACTAGCCAGCATAACCGTGGGACGCATAGGCGCCGGCTTTGGGGGGGGCAGGACACTTTTGCCACCCAATATTTAAAGGTGGGGTCCTCGCCCCCCCAATATAATCCAGTCGAGGAAAAGTTAACAAAGAGGAGCAAGAATTTCTCCTTGCTTCGTCCTGCTTTTAATTCAATATTAGGAACATCCTTCGTATTCGATAGAAAACGCCATCTTCAAAAGTATATTTAACAGAGCACTGAAGCTTCAACCGACAGTCTGGCAGTACTGATATGATAAGTGAAGATCAATGTAGTGCGCAAATTTGCAGTGAAGTTCCCAAATTTTCAACTTGAATTTGTTGTAATGCCTTGAAGCAAATTTGATTTAGCAGCAGAGCGGATGCAGCGGACCGAGATCTGGGGCAGGGGGGCTTCATCAGACAGTTGATAGAAAACGGCTGAGTATGATAATATATTTATTCATTGTTTCCCCCCCCCAATATTTTCTTCAAGTCGGCGCCCATGGTGGGACGTAAAACCTAAAGATTTCATTTCATTTTCATTTTTAAACTATGACATTAAATCTTTAATGGAAAAAGATTTGTAGAATAATAAAGTTAGTGACGGTGTTAGCAGTATCGTTTCAGGGTATACAAAACTGCATTCTAAAAACTGTACTGTCCACAAATAGAGATAACAGTCACCATGTAGTTGTTTCAGACAGGGTACCAAAGGGAATTTTCACTTCAATCGTATTTTGATTCCCTAGAGCAGCGTTTCCCAACCGGTGTGCCGCGGTACACTGGTGTACCGTGAATGGACCGCTGGTGTGCTGCGAGGAATCTAAACAAAATTATTAATTTTATAGCAATTAAATTGTAAAACGCAGGGAAAAAATGTATATTTGTATTTCACATTACTATGAACCTCTACTATGAATCTACAATTTTAAGTTTCATACCGTGTTACTGTTCTGTACATTTCTAATGTTGAAAAAAGTATTTGTTGTCATTGTGATGACCATTATTGCTTCTTTATTGTTGCAGACTATTTCGCAACTTGAAAACTTAAAATATCTTTCAATCCTTTCGACAAATTACCTACATTTGTGTTTTAAAAGTACAAAGAGATTTGTTTGTTCGTTCGTTATTTAGTGATCTTCCTTCTTAGTAAAAGGTTGGATACAGTTTTTAAAAAGAAAGCGTATTTTTAAAAAAACCTAAGTCCAATATTTCATTGCAATTGTTTTCTATTTTTAAATTAGAATGAAAAATAACAATAATAATTTACATTGAGGAAAAACCAGTGATCGAGCTTTCTTCTCTGTGAGAAGGAGATCAATAATCACAGAAAATACCACTGTGTTTTATATTTACAATTAATATCTATAAGTGTGCCGCGAGAATCCAAGTAACACCTGTAGTGTGCCACAAGTTGAAAAAGGTTGGGAAACGCTGCCTTAGAGAAACTCACTGAAGCATCCTTGCCGGGGATGCTTATTTTCGCCCTTTAAACCAGTAATCGACAAAGTTATCAAGCTTCTGAACTACTGTGCCATTTTCAAATCCTTCTATGAACTACCAGCCAAAAGAACTATTAACTTTGTTTTAAAAAATCTTACATTTGTTTATTACCTATAAGCTTACATTTCTAGTAAATATGAAATTAAGATTATCGAAACTAGTAAATATCTAATATACACACGGAAAACATAACGTTTAGCAAATGTCTAATATACACACGAAAAACACAACGTTTAGCAAATGTCTAATATACACACGAAAAACATAACGTTTAGCAAATGTCTAATATACACACGAAAAACATAACGTTTAAAAAATATCTAATACACACACGAAAAACATAACGTTTAGCAAATGTCTAATATACACACGGAAAACATAACGTTTAGCAAATATCTAATACATACACGAAAAACATAACGTTTAGCAAATGTCTAATACACACACGGAAACATAACGTTTAGCAAATGTCTAATACACACACGGAAACATAACGTTTAGCAAATGTCTAATATACACAAGAAAACATAACGTTTAGCAAACGTCTAATATACACACGGAAAACATAACGTTTAGCAAATGTCTAATACACACACGAAAAACATAACGTTTAGCAAATGTCTAATACACACACGAAAAACATAACGTTTAGCAAATGTCTAATATACACACGAAAAACATAACGTTTAGTAAATGTCAAATATACACACGAAAAACATAACGTTTAGCAAATGTCTAACATACACACGAAAAACATAACGTTTAGCAAATGTCTAATATACACACGAAAAACATAACGTTTAGCAAATGTCTAATATACACACGAAAAACATAACGTTTAGCAAATGTCTAATATACACACGAAAAACATAACGTTTAGCAAATGTCTAATACACACACGGAAAACATAACGTTTAGCAAATGTCTAATATACACACGAAAAACATAACGTTTAGCAAATGTCTAATATACACACGAAAAACAACGTTTAGCAAATGTCTAATATACACACGAAAAACATAACGTTTAGCAAATGTCTAATACACACACGAAAAACATAACGTTTAGCAAATGTCTAATATACACACGAAAAACATAACGTTTAGCAAATGTCTAATATACACACGAAAAACATAACGTTTAGCAAATGTCTAATATACACACGAAAAACATAACGTGCACAACCCCAAGTGTATACAACCAACTGTGAGATGAGGCTGTCAATGGCAGTTGTGCGGGAGAAACAAGCAGTTGTTGTCGTTAGTGTCTCCTGTCGTTAGCATTAGCTCAGTGGTGGAATCAAAGTTAGCCAAGCGGAGTATTGATACAATCTGCCGAAGATGTCTCCGCGAGGTACTAAACGGCGTGACAAACATCTTGGCATTTGAAGACGGCGCTCCAAGTTCCCTTTAACCTTTAGGACACGAAGTAACTATATTTAGTTACCTAAAAATAAGGCTTGGGATACGAAGTAACTATTTATAGATACCTTGCAGTTTGCCCACGAAACCTAATTGTTTTTTTAACTTTCTGGGTATCACATATATGCACTTGCATGTGTTTTATTCAGGAGACATACTAGGCAACTGCAGAAATTGGCGCCGTATCCCAGGCTTTATTTTTTAAAAAGGCTCCGTAATTAAAAGGTTAAACCCTGCTAACAAATGAGAGGCCAGCGGTATTGCCACATTTATTTTGTACACATCCACGTCTATCCCTTGCCACCTGATGGCGCTGTAGTTCGTCTGCTTAGCCATAGCCACACCCCTTTACCACTTGGCAACGTCGTGTCAGAGCTTGCGTTTTATTCGTTTAGCTGAAATGCCAAGATGTTTGTCACAGGCTTTAGTAGCTCGCGATCGAAAGTTTGGCAATGACTGCTCTAAACCATGGTTAGTAATAATAAGTAAGATGAACATATTGTAATATTCCACTGAATTTTCCTCTTTCATATATTTTTCTTTTTTTATCTGCTTACTGTATTTCGAAACGAAAGATGAAGACCTAAGCTATTCACTTTTGGCTTGTTTTAATCTTTTATTTGCAGCTACCACAATACAGGACAAGTCAAAATGTTGGCTCCGATTTCAGAAATTTATTCTGTGAAATCTTTTTAAAAAATGTTGCGCAATAGCAATATATATTGCTAGTTTTAGCCATTCTACTCAACGGTATTTGCGTCTCTATTTGTCGCATGTGACTTTCTCAAACTTTAGAAAATCCTTTTAACAGCAGGCGGTCTATTGTTCCAAAACGCACCAAATACGCTTGAGCTGACGTTTTCTCCGCGTTTTTATTGCTTTCGCGTTTGTGATTAGCCATCTACATTTAAATATATGGTCAGCGTATTCCAAGCGTACGCATAAGCAATAAGTACGCTTTGGAAACGCTACAAATAGCCGGGGACTAAAGATACTTTCGGGATTGCGCTTTGCTTTGGAACAAACGTATCAACGTAAAGTTTCTGAATTTGAAGTCTTTTGATGATCAATACATTTATCTGTTAATCTTTCTCATTCTGAACAACCATTTTTTTGTTGTAAGTTTAGTGCGAGTTTCAAAAGCGCAAACACGGCGTGAATTTTAAAGAGTTTGTATTGAGCAAAACGTTAAATTGTGGAAAGCAATTATGTATTTATACTATACAATTGAATCACTATGTTTGTGACGTTTAATCTTTTGAACCACCTGATCGATCTCGATCAAAGTTTCAACATAGATGAGCTTCGGGCCTAGGATGGTTTTATCATTTCACTTTGACGTTAGAACTTAGGGGAGTGGGAGAAATATAAAAATAAATAAAACTTAACAACTCTTGAACCACCCAACCGATCTCGATCAAATTTTCAACATAGATGAAGTTTGGAACTAGGATTGTTTTTATCATATCACTTTGACGGTGCAACTTAGGAGAGGGAGAGGGGGAAGATCATTCAAAATTATCGAAAATGTCCGATATTAGTGTCGAATCTAGTTTTCGGGGTTGCTGAGAAGAAAAGTGATACTTCCGATCCTTTTAAAATTCCAAATTCAGGGCTGCAACTTTGGAAGGTGATCGAAAATGACCGGTATAAGTGTCGAATCCATAGTTTGCTGGGTCACTGAGATGAATACTGATACTTCTGATGCCAGTAAGAGAAACATTTCACGGGTAAAACACACACGAAATAAGGAGTTGTGCATTTATTTTTTTTTTTAATTTTAACCCAGCGAACAGCGTAATCAATGCTAGTATTGTATAAAACGAAAAGAAGCTTTGTACAATTGCATGAGATCTGTATATTGTGTATTTAGTTGTGCAAAGTGTCTTGCAGGTATAGTCTTGGGCTAACCATAAGTCGTACATGCAAGACAAATACCAAAAACTACAAGACCAAAATTCTTGTCCACATCACTGGTTTCTCTTATTACATTTATTACTAGTTGCAAGCACTGTCGTGTCGGGTCTTAATTCAGAACCTCGATAACCCGTCAATGCCAACTGTTAATTCAAAACATCAATTAAAATAGACGAACAAATTGTGACTCCATTACCCGGTATTTATCCTCTGCTGTTATATAAGCCCGCACAACCATGGGGAAATGAGGGTTGCATACATGCACGGCGTTGTCATCAACAGCCAGGAACGTGATACGTTTTCGCATACATTTTAATCCCCCAAATAAATACGAGCCGACCTCTAATTTTTTTCCATGGGTACTCACTCAGACTTTAGTACTTACAAGTTAAATCATAACCCCTCACATTCTACTTCTAGTTTAATAGACCCAATAGACCTATAATGTCCAAACTTGGGGATTTTCCGTAAGATTCCTGAAAAGCCATCAAGAGAGCACAGATTATTGAAATAAAATGAACTGTTAAATTATTTTTTTCAACTACAATGACGTCATATTTTTCTTTAAAAAAAACACTTTCTATTCAATGAAACTCAAATTAAAATCTGAGATTTTGTGTTTCAATCTCAAATGTTTTTACCAATATTGGTCAAAGGCATGAGACAGAAAAATATTAAAATAATAATGATTACAATCAATCTTCTTTAAAAAAAAATCGAGAATTTTTCGAGTGAAAGCTAAAAAATGACTCAACTGTAATTTATATAAACTCAATTTACGTGAATACTTTACACATTTCTTGTAAACGCAGAATCATGGCGTCAAACTGCACAAGTTATTTAAAGACATAATTCTACAAAATTACAGACGCTTGTCAATGTGAACTCTTATTATTATTATTATTATTATTATTATTATTATTATTATTATTATTATTATTATTATTATTATTATTATTATTATTATTATTATTATTAGCTTTGGAGCTGGAAAAGAGTTTACTTTGAGTGCTTGTTGTCACAGTTTCAAAAATTCCGTACTGAAAATAAATAAATTATACAGGGTGTTTCAGAACAACATCGACAACGTTTGGGAGGTGATTCCTGACACCAAGATAAGACAAAAAGTATAGACCAACCTGGGTGCACAAATGCTTCCTTTCGGAGTTACACGCTGCCGAAAACTAAAAGAAAAAAGGAAAAAACTTTAAAGGTCCATAGCTCCAAAACTATGGAACCTATAGTAGTCGGGTCAAGACTTCACTTAGGAACTAATATATGCCCTATCCAAATAACTAAGTTTCAGAATCCTCCGGTACTTCCGCAACAATTATTATAGAGGTAGTTGGTGAGTACTTCAAATGATATGCCCGTAGCCAAACTCCCTATATAAAAATTATTTGATGATTATCTTAGGATTTTGAAATATGTATTTTTGGATAGCACATATATACATTCCTAAGTGAAGTTAACCGAGCTACAGTAGGCCCTATAGTTTTGTAGGTATGAACCTTTAAGGTTCATTTGTCATGTTTTTGGTAGTCTATAACACCGAAAGAAAGCATTTGTGCACACAGGTTCGTCCATACTTTTTTTCTCATTTTGGTGTCAGAAATCATCTCCCAAACGTTGTCGGTGTTGGTTTGAAAAAACGTTCTATATTCATTGACAAAGCTCAATTTAGATAGACCCCTAAGCTAATTTTTGTTTTTCACGGGGTGAAACTGTCACTTCCATTTTTTTTTCCAGTACAATAATGCAGTGAGAGTTGAGCACTGATTAGAAGTCTCCGATGGGTGCTTGAGTCCTGGAGCGCACATATGGTCTGCACTTATGTCCAAATCTGACCTACCCCCCAATCC